>NW_006408859.1:13642-14162 GCF_000296735.1 Chrysochloris asiatica | reverse complement strand
ATTCTGGAAGCAAGCTGTTGGCTTGGTGTAAGGTCATGCCAAGTAAAGATGGATTGGGGAGAATGTTGGTTTTAAAATGGATAGGACTTGGTAGGCAATAAACTGTCTGTGAGGGTTGAAGTGAAGTGTCATGTTAAGGATGACTCCAAAGTTTCTGGTTTATACAACTGAATGTGTGGTGGCCCCTTCTCTGGAAGAAGGCTTGCTGGATTTGGAATATGGGCAGTTATGGATGGAGGGACTATGACTTAGAGTTCATACACGAGAGTAGTAGGTACCTTTGAGACATACAAGCAGAAATTTAAGGGTCTGTTATAAGAAATTAAAGAGAAGTCTGAATGGGAGATATAAACTGGTCCTAGATACACCAAGTAGATGAACTTTGATATAATTGATGGTTTATTAACTGTAATACAATTCATTTATTCAGCCAATATTAATTGAGCAAATACTCAGTGCTTGAACCATGCAAGGTACGTGTGGAAATCATTATATATATTATGTTGTTGTTGTTATGTGC
>NW_006408859.1:11906-12653 GCF_000296735.1 Chrysochloris asiatica | reverse complement strand
GCTGATCACCTTGCAGTTCCCAGAAGCTGTTGAGGTGAGGAGAAAGTTCAGTTAAGATCTGGTTTGTCCTAATCTTGGTGGTGGAGATTCCAGGTGTCATGGGTTAATGCAAGATGATTTCCCTCAGAACGTCCCACCTGAGTGGGTGCTAGGCTCTCACTTTTGCTTTGCTTGTCTTTTTGTGTTTCTGTATCCCAAGTTCACGTATTTGCAGAATGCTAGTTTTATTTGGATCCACAATTAACACTTGTAGAAGCAATTGTAAAGAAATCAAACTGCATATTGCATGGAGCATACCTACTGCAAAACAAGTATAAAAATTTTAAATAAAAGTAAAGACATCAATTTGAGGTCAAGGTGTGCCTCTCCTATATGATGGTATTTTCAGTAACTTCATATGAATGCAAAAGCTAGACAATGAAGAAGCAAGGCAGAAAAACAGATGCCTTTGAATTTTGGTGTTGTCAAAGAATATGGTCTATAACACAGAGTGACAGAAGAATGAAGAAATCCATTTTGGAAGAAGTATAGCCAGAATGTTCCTTGGAAGTGATGACATATACTTTGGACATGTTGTCAGGAGGGACCAGCCCCTAAAAGAAGACTTCATGTTTGGTAAAGTAGAGCCAATGAAAAAGAGAAAGGCACTCAATCAGAAGGATTAGCACAGTGTCTGTCACAATGGGTCAAACATGCCCACAATTATGAGGATGGTGTAAGTTCAGGCAATGTTTTGTTCTATTGTAC
>NW_006408859.1:9880-10661 GCF_000296735.1 Chrysochloris asiatica | reverse complement strand
CAGGAAGGCTCTGTAGCAGCAGCTGCTTCCTTCCCACAGGACAGGAGCTTGCACTCTTTCTTCATCTAGTGCTCTTCTCTGATTTATATGTGGGATGATTTGTAGGACTCAGGAGATGTTTAAGGGACTCTGTTTCTTTGATTCTTTGTGGAAGGTCCTATAGGAAAAATGCATTACAATATGTTGTATTCGTTTTCTACTGCTGCTGTGACAATTTAAAAAAATTTAGTGGCTGAAAACATTTCTTATTTTACAGTTCTGTAGGGCAGAAGTCCAAAATAATCTGATTGGGCTAATGTCAAGGTGTCAATGAGGCTGCATTCCTATTGAAGGATCTAGACTAGAAACCATTTCCTTGCTGTTTCCAGCTCCTTCTTCATACTTCCTGCATTCTCTGGCTCATGACCCTCTTTCTCCATTTTCAAAGGCAGCAAGTTGGCCTCTTCTTCAGCTGTCACATCTCCCCAGGAGCACAAACTAGAAAGTTCTCTGCTTGTAAGGATGAATGCTTCTAAGATTGGGCTCAGCTAGGGAATCTTGGGTAATAGCCTCATCACAAGGTCTCTGCTCTTAATCATATGTTCAAAGTCTCTTTTTTCATACAAGGCAACATATTGATAGGTTTCCAGGACTTGATGTAGTCTTCTTTGGGGACTCTTATTCTGTACAATAAAACATCCCATGGACCCTTTTCCTGCAATGTCAGAACACTGACCATGTGACCCATACAGAGATGCACTTGAGGGATATAATCAAGGATTACTGGTCTGCTTATTGCTAG
>NW_006408859.1:8319-9585 GCF_000296735.1 Chrysochloris asiatica | reverse complement strand
CCCTCTCTTTCCATGAATGTAGAGTCCTCAGCTGCTCTCCCTCTCCATGTCCCCATCTCTGCCTCCATCTCTGGTGTTGCTGCTTCTCTGTATAAGGTCTCTTATTCTGCTTGTGTTCTTCTCCCTTGATGGTTCTAGGGTCCTGTGTTCCTGGACTGTAAGATTAACTACTCCCCTATTTTTATGACAAAACTTCTATCTTTACCATTGTGACAGTTGCAATTAGTCATGGTAACACTTACTCACTATTTAATCATAAGAATCTTATCCACATCTGTTTTAACCAGATCCATCTAGACAAGATGAAAACTATTCTGTGAGGACTCTTTCTTCCCCCCAACACTCTTAAACTATACTCCATCTTGAAATCTTGTAATCCAGTCACTTCGTGTCTTTATCACCCCCTCATCTTAGCTAGTCGATGTCCAAGTTGCCCATGCCTATCTACCCTGTGTACGGAGGGGAGAGGACTGATAATTGATGTGAAGACTCCTTCCCTCTCTGTTGGTATCCAGAGTTACTACCTCCAGTAGCCAGGAGCTCTGGTAGCATAGTGATTATGAATCAGGCTGCTAACCTCAGGATCAGTAGTTTGAAACTACCAGCTGTTCCATATAAATCTTTCTGCTCCCCCAAAGATTCACACCCTCAGAGTCCCTGTACAGAGTCACTATGAGTCAGAAATGACTCCACGACACGTATCTACCACCACCACCTCCATGAGTTCATTAAATTATAACGAATTACGCTTGTTTCCTTTATCAAAAATTGTTTTGCTCTTTCTTTCTTTTTCATCTTCTCTGATTGAGTTCTGATTATCAAGTCATCGAAGCTAGGTCAAATGGGTACTATATGCAAATTTGGGTGTTCTTGTGCATCTCCCCTCACTTGCTTCATTCTCTTCTCTAGGCCTGTAACTTTCTTCTTTTAACTTATTCCCATATGTTTTCTTACTCTTTCCATGCTATTATGTCTTATTCAGAATCAGAGCCACCAATATTGTCTGTAGTCTGTTTCACTCTGTCCCTTTCTTCTGGACACTATTGTCCTTAGGTCTGTCCTGTGTTATCTTTTGATGTTAAAACAAAGTAAAATTAAAGAGAGGAAGGTCATTTCTCTCAGCTGGACTTCTCTTATAAAGGCCATGCTGCAGTTCTCTCATCCTTGTGGTTAAGTGCTGATGAGAGAGTGCTCATTCTTAGAGCTCCTTTAGAGGGTTTCAAAGGAGCAGCTGGTAGCTTTGAACCACCAACCTTGTGGTTAGCA
>NW_006408859.1:6179-7269 GCF_000296735.1 Chrysochloris asiatica | reverse complement strand
TGTCCCAATCAATCTCCTTGAGAGTCTTCCTCTGTTTCAGTACCCTCCACTTTAACATGCACGATGTGTTTCTCAAGGTAAAGATCTCGCCTAATAACATTTCTGAAGTTCAAGAAACCAAGTCTCACCAGTATTCCTTCTAAGGAACATTCTGGCTGTACTTGTTACAACACAGATTTGTTTGTTCTTTTGGCAGTCATAGTACTTTCATTATTATTTCCCAAAACCATAACTCAAATGCATCAATTTTTCCTTTGTCTTCCTTTTTCATTGTTCAACTTTCACATGCATATGTGGCAATTGAAAATACCATGGTTTGGCTCAGGCATACTCCTTAATCCTCAAACTGATATATTTGCTCTTGAACACTGTAAAGAGGTCTTGTGCAGTAGATTTGCCTAATGTAATGTGGCATGGATTTCTTGGATTCTGCTGTCAAGATTGTTGATTGTGAATCTAAGAAAAATTAATGGTTTCTTATATGAGTTTCTGTTAAGGATGATGACAAATTTGGAAATGGATACTTATAATGATTGAACAACATGGATATAATTAGTGCCATTGGTTTGACCATGTATAAAGAGTTGAAGTTCTATTTTGTTAAAAAATGTCCTTTTAATGCCTTAATTCTAGAGCGTATTTTAATGTGTACAGTATTAGGTATGAAGGTATTTTCTTATAGTACTTACAAGATAATAATCTACTGTCCTATGCTTTCATTGTTACTGCTGTGGGAGTCAGCCCTTTGTATAAATGTTGACCTCATGAAGGTGATCTGTGTTATTTCTCTGTCTACTTCTAAACTGTTTTCTTTGTCTTTCACTTTGTGCAGTTTTCTTATGTTTGTATTTATGAAATCTTTAGATAGAACGGAATTTGGCCCTAGAGTGTGTAAATCTGTGTCTTTTAAAATGTTGGCTGTTCATAGGCTCTGAGGATCAGACTTTAGCCACCTAGGAGACATAGCAAACTGTCCCTCATCTGATTATTCAGTTATGCTTGTTAGTAATTGCATACATGAGCCCTGGATATCCACAGATAAATGTAAACCCTTCCCTAAAAGCCGAGACTGTAAATTCCAAAAAGGCAA
>NW_006408859.1:0-911 GCF_000296735.1 Chrysochloris asiatica | reverse complement strand
TTGGCTTTGGTCAGTCTCACCCTAAACATAAAGCAGTATCTTTGCTTTTTGAAACTTTAAAGAAGTCTTTTGCTGAAGATGTCTTCAGTGCAATGCCATGTTACTTCTAGACTATTCCTTGTATGGGCATTGATTATTGATTTAGGTAGAATAAAATCTTGAAAATGTAAAAATTTTCACAATTTATCACGATGCTGTTTATTGGACCTGTTGGAGGACTTGTATTTTCTTTCTATTCAGTTGTAATTGATATTGAAGAGCACACAGTCATCAAATCTCTCGAAGTGGTCCTTAGAAAGAGGTGCTGAGAGTAGACAAATTCAGGATCTTTGTGAAGGAGAGAAACTTGGTCAATTATTTAACTAGAACTTTATTCTGATTGATAATTGGGGTTAAGCAACTTAGTTACTTATTAATGAGGAGAAGAAAGGAAACCAGAGGGTTTGTGTCTGGCCTTGTCATAAGTAAATAGGGGACATCTCTAAGTCTTTTCTAAGTCATATGGAAAGAGTGATTATTTGAGGCAGACAGGTTTTCTGAACATGAAAGGTTGGGAGATTTCTTTAACCGTCACTATTTTACAATATCACGGGGTTCAGAAAAAATTTTAAATGTGTATCATCATGTTTTTTTTTTCCTCTCTAGCTCTACAACAAATGTGGGCTGATCACTTCACAGGTCCCAGACATTGAGGGAGGGAGGAAAGTTCAGTTAAGGTTTGGTTTGTTCTTATCTTGGTGGTGGAGATTCCAGGAGTAATAGGTTAACACAGGATGATTTCCCTCAACTTCCCACCCGGATGGTCTCTGGGCTCCCACTTTTGCTTTGCTTGTCTTTGCACATCTCTGGATCCTAAGTTCATTAATTATTTGCACAATCCTAGTTTTACTTGGATCTACAATCAACACTTA
>NW_006408858.1:2707095-2708488 GCF_000296735.1 Chrysochloris asiatica | reverse complement strand
AAGCACAGGTAAACATCTTTCTGATATTCTCTGCTTTCAGCCAAGATCCATCGGACATCAGCAATGATATCCCTCATTCCATGGCCTCTTCTGAATCCAGTTTGAACCTCTGGAAGTTCTCTGTCAATGTATGCTTGCAGTCGTTTCTATATTACCTTTAATAAAACTATACTCACATGGGATATCAAAGAGATTGTCCGATGATTTCTGCATTCCATTGGGTCACCTCTATTTGGAATGGGCTCAAATATCGATCTCTTCCAATCATTTGACCAGATAGTTGTCTTCCAAATTTCTTGGCATAGATGAGTGTGTGCCTCCTGTGCCACCTCACTTTCTTGAAAGATTTCTATTTTTATTCCATCAATTCCTGGTGCCTTGTTCTTTGCCAATTCCTTCAGTGCACCTTGGACTTGTAGGGTTGCTATAAATCAGAACCAACTCTATGGCACCTAACAGATTTTGAGTCTCATGGTGACCCATATATATCAGAATAGAATTACACTCCACAGAGTTTTCAATGGCTGTGACCCTTCGTAAACAGATCACCAGGTCTTTCTTCCAAGGTGCCTCTGGGTGGATTCAAACTATCAACCTTTTGGTTCACAGCTTAGTATTTAACCATTTGTACTGCACCACTGGAGTCCTGGAGTGGTGCTGTGGGTTAATGCACCAGACTGCAAAGCCATTTGAACTGCAATGTTGGTGGTTCAAGCTCACCAGCTGCTCCTTGGAAACCCTATACAGGGTCGCTGTGGGTTGGAATCGACTCGATGGCACTTAACAACAACGGCCCCATGGGTTCTTTAAATCTTCCATAAACAGTTATTGTTGCTGTTGTAAAGAGCTCTTGAGTAGACTCATAGCGGCCCTGTATAGGGTTTCTGAAGAGACCTGGTGGTTTGAACCACTGACCTTATGGTTCACAGTCCAGTACTGATCCTACAGCACCACACCAGAGTTCCCATAAATGGTAGCCGTTCTGAATATTACTCCCCATTTCACAGGAGAGGAGGCATTCCGGGGAAGCTTGTCCCAAATGACAAGACCCCCACCATACTCCTGTCCTTTTTGACCCTAAATATACATACAAAATAAATTAAGAGAAGGGTAACTGAGTGGTTCCCATCAGACTTGCCAGAGAAGTGAAGGGGCATGGGAAAAGACTGTAGGATCAGATTTCGGCAGGTTTCTCAACTGCAGCAGTATTGCTATTTTGGATGCCCATAGCATTCCCAGTTGTGACAACCAAAGACATCTTCAGAAATTGTCAAATGTCAGGGCTTTTGAGGTAGGTTTGCCAGGTTTAGGAATGCATTAAAAGAAAAAAAAAAAAAAAAAAAAAGCAAAGAAACCCCCAAAAACAGAACAGATGCTGATTTTCAATGTTTTC
>NW_006408858.1:2698777-2706995 GCF_000296735.1 Chrysochloris asiatica | reverse complement strand
AATGAAACAAGCTATATGAATGGTTGAATGTGAAGCTGATGATGTGCCCTGTAAACTTTCACTCAATCCAAAATAAAAACATTTAATTAAAAAAAAAAAAGAGCAGATCACCAGGTCTTTTTCCTGAGGAGCAGCTGGTAAGTTTCAAGTACACACTAATGAAAAAGGAGTCATTTTTAGTGTATGTATATAGGTTTGAACCACAAGGTCAGTGGTTCAAACTCACCAGTCACTCCTCAGAAACTGTAAATAGGGTCACTATGATTTGGAACCTATTCTACGGCACTTAACAATAGCAAAAAATATCTCAAATATTGTATGGAGCAGACTTGTATAAAACGATAATTTGCTGCTTCTCTGGAATTCCAATTTAATGGGGTGCCCTGTATTTAATGGGGTGTCTCGTATTTGCTACATATGCTAACCATGTTTGCCTGCCACAAACAGCCTCTGTCATTACATAGTTTCCTTTGTTTGCTCTGGATAATCCATTGCTGTTGCTGTTGAGTGCCACTGAGTTATATAGGGTTTCCAAGGAGCAACTGGTGGGTTTGAACCACTAACCTTGTGATTCACAGTCCAGTGCTGATCCTTCTGTATCACAATCTATTAAAGTGGTGAAATCATTCTCTGCTCAAGGGCCACACACACACAGGTTGGACTGGTTTTAGTTTATGAAATCCTAGTTTACAGAGTACCTCCTAGCACAGTGCCTATTGTTACTGTGCGCTGCGTGGATTCTGACTCATAAATACGCTATGTGACAGAATAGAACTGCCCCATAGTGTTTCCAAGGCTGAGACCTTTACAGTAGCCAATTGCCAGGTCATTTCTCCCTCAGTGGGCTGGTAGATTCGAACTGCCCATCTTTCGATTAGCAGCAGAGCACTTAAGCACTGTGCCACCTTCTAGGTGAAAATGATCCTGCTCCTCCAAGGACTCTGTGCAGCCTCCTGCCCGCACCTGGGGCTCAAGCAACAGGCACCTGGATAGGAAGCTGGAAAGAGTAGGTGGGAAGAAGAATGCTGAGTCAGTGCTTACTGATGGAGTGATGGAGGTCCCCAGGCAGCCTGACTCTTATCTCCATAGGAAACTTGCCTGGTGAGGAAGATTAAATTAGGATGCCTCCAAGGTGACTTTAAAAATAACATTCGCTTGTGGGTAAAGTTGGGAAAGAAAAGGATTAACTTCAAGGCTCAGCTCCTATGGGATGAGGGGTGAGCGGAGGACAAGCTGCTCCCATCTGCTTCCCTCACAGGCAACTTGGACTCAGCACCAACAGCAGACGCCTTAGCAAGTCTCATCAGTACTAGTATGCTGACCATAGAACCCAGGTCCCCAAAGGTGCCCTGTGTTTGCTTGCATGGTGACTTCTGCCTCTCCCTGTAAGAGATCCAGCCCCCTAGCCACTGCTCAGGCTTCCACTGAGGATCTGCCTCCTCCAGGGAGTCTTCCTGGATTCCCAATCCCCAGCCTGGGAGAGGTGTGATTCTTCCAAGATTGGTCCCTTAGCCCGTCACCCCAGCACTTAGCACAGGAATCCTCATGTCCTGTGAGTCACACATCTGAGGCCCTGTGTTCATGGCGTTCACAACCGGCAAGAGAAGATAGAAACTGGATTGCACAAAGTGACAAAGGATGCTGATCTGACTGGAGGGCTTACTGGAGGAGGTGGTGCTCAAAGCGTAAGTACAAATGAACTTGCTGGACCTCCATTTCTCCAATTCTTAAGCAAAGAGGGGAAGAAACTGTCCCCTGCAAGTGCCCCTGCAGAGCTAGGAGTTCAAAGGAATGAAGGAACAGATGTAAGGGCAACGTGGTACAAGCTACACAGAAATATCTTTGTTGTTTTAATTTGCTGTGGGCAAGGTATATGAATCGAGGGTGAGAGTCTCTCAAAGGGCTAGGACAGGACCAGTGGGGGGAAACAGGAATATTTGGGGAAGCTGGAAAGCACAAATGAAAAGAAACATGGAGGTGGATTGGGGAGGTAGGGGGCATGTAAAAGGCCACCTTCTGGAACCATAAGGCGTGAATGGTAAATGTTTCCATGCTGTGGCCCAGCCTGCCTTTCCATTCAATCCTGCTCCTCCCCAGTCACATGGGCAACCTTCTGTGTGAGCACAGAACCCAGCTTGGCCTTGGCTGGAGCCGCCCTCTCCACCTGATATCCCCACCCCACCCCAACTCCCTAGGGCCCTCACTCCTTCCTGAAGCTCCACCCACCCGCCCTTCCTCCAATAAAGCCTAGCTGTGGCTACTGAAATCATAGGTCTTCTATACAGATCTTGTACAAATCCTGTCCCTTCTCTAAACCTCAGTTTTTCCATCAATAAAATAGGTTCCATTAGGATCTTCAGCACTGTAGGCTAAGCGTTGGACTGCTAACCACAAGGTCGGCAGTTCAAACCAACTAGTTGCTCTCGGAAACCCTATACAGGGTTGCTATGAGTCAGAATTGACTCAAGTATACACAACCACAACAGCAACATTGGTCTCTGCCTCACAGATGTAAAGATAGGGCACTTAAAACATTGAACACAATAGATATCACTTGTGCCCTAGCATCAGTTCCAGCTCACAGAGGACCCTGTGTTGGGTTTCTGAAGCTATAAATCTTTGTGGGAGCTGAAAGCCTTATCTTTCTCCCACAAAGCAGCTGTGGTTAGCAGTCTAGCGCTTACCCTACAGAGCCACAGATGCCACCTGGTGGTAGTGGTGTGTCATGGAGTTGGTTCCAACCCAGTACAGGGTTTCTGAAGCTGTAAATCCTTACAGGAACCGAAAGCCTCATCTTTCTCCCGTGGAATGGCTGGTAGTTTAGAACTGCTGACCTTGAGGCTAGCAGCCCGACTCATAACCACTACGCTACCCGAGCTCCTTACAAATGGCACCTAGTAAGTGTTCTAATAAAACTTCATTAACACACACACAGTTGTGGGCACTCATTTGACTACAGCACCATAGTTGAACAATTCCTGCTCAAGACAGTTTGGTTTGAACAAGCAGTTGTACTTCACAGTTCCTGGCAAAGGAGCCTCTCTTTCCCCCTTCCTGAATCTTGGCCCAGCTGACTGGTCAAGTGGTCCACAGCTGGGTTCAGCTCCTAGGGTCAGTGCTAATGCGGTTATCCAATACACACACATACACACACACAACCCACATCCTACTACTGGCCCCCATGTTTTGTCAGGTGCCATCAACTTGGTTCCAACTCATAGTGACCCTCCGCACAACAGAAGGAAACACTGCCTGGTCTTGCACCAACCCCACAATTGTTACACTTGAGCCCATTGCTGCTGACACTATTGCAATCCTCTCATTGGGGGTCTCCCTTTTTTCTTTTCTGATGACCCTCCACTTTTCCAAGTGTGATGTCCTTCTCCAGGGACTAGTCCCTCCTGACAACACATCCAAAGTTCATGAGACAAAGTCTTGCCATCCTAGCTTCCAAGGAGCCTTCTGGGTGAACTTCTTCCAAAACAGATTTGTTTATTCTTCTAGAAGTACATGATACTTTCAATATTCTTCACCTACACCACAATTCAAATGCATCGAATCTTCAACAGTTTTCCTTATTCACTGTCCAACTTTCACACGCATATGAGTTTATTGAAAATACCATGGCTTGGGTCATGCTCTCACCTTAGTCCTTAAACTGATGTCTTTGCTCTTTAACACTCTAAAGCAGTCTTTTGCAGCAGATTTGCCTGCAAAATTACAATAACATCTAAATTCCCCTCCCTTGCCTACAAAGCCCAGCATGCCTCGCTCCACCCTCTTGGCTCAGCTTTCTACTGGCTCTTCCTCCTCATTCTGGCTCCCTCTACTTTCCTCAAACACTGTAAGTTCCTTCCTACCTTTGTCCATACCATTCCTTCTGCTATCCCTGCCCCTGACCTGTGCACAGTTGGTCTTCTTGGCACTCTGGTGTCGGTTCAAATGTCACCTCCTCAGGGAAGCCCCTCTGGCTCCTCCCATGGTGGTTTGCTATGTCTCTCTGAATTCCTCATAGGAATTTCTATGGCTTGGTCATTGTCTTTCCCCTCCAGGAGCACACACAGCAGGAGTTCAGCAGTTATGGGGTCATGGTTAAAATCTCACTTTGCCAGCATCACTCTCTCACACACAGATTTGTCTCGCCCTCATACCCACACACTTCCTCCATCCCAGAAACCCAGCACTCATACCAAAAACGCATAGGAGACAGTTTGTAAGTCTCTTGTGATGGGAGTGAGGGGGCCAGGGAGGGGTGTCACGGAGTCAGTTTCAACTCACAGTCACCCTACATACAACATAACAAAACACTGCCCAGTCCTGTGCCATCCTCACTATTCTTGCTACATTTGAGCCCATTTTGTAGCCTCTGTGTCAATCCATCTCCTTGAGGGTCTTCATCTTTTTTTTGCTGACCCTCTACCAGGCAGGATGTCCTTCTTCAGGGACTGGTCCCTCTTGATGGCATGCCCAAAACACATGAGATGAAGTCTGGCCATTCTCCCTTATAAAGAGCATTCTGGTTGTACTTCTTCCAAGATAGATTTGTCCATGCGTCAATTTTTCTCTGGTGTTCCTTATTCATTGTCCAGCTTTCACCTGCAGATAAAGTGACTGAAAATACCATAGCTTGGGTCAGACACACCTTAGTCTTCAAAACTATACTTTTGCTTTTTAACACTTGAAAGAGGTCTTTTGCAGCAAATTTGACCAATGCAATATGTTGTTTGATTTCTTGACTACTGCTTTCATAGGCATTAATTGTGGATCCAAGTAAAATGAAATCCTTGACAATTTTAGTATTTTTTCTGTTTATCGTGAAATTGTTTATTGGCCTAGTTGTGAGGGTTTTTGTTCCTTTACACTGAGATTTAATCCATACTGAAGGCTTTGATCTTCCTAAGTATTTCAAGTCTTCTTCAATTCCACCAAGCAAGGTTGTGTGTCATCTGCTGTCGCAGGTTGTTAATGAGCCTTCCTCCAATCCTGATGCCCTGTTCTTCTTCATATAGTCCAGCTTCTCAGATTGTTTGCTCAGCACGCAGATTAAATGGCTAAACTTAACAATTGTGAGGATGGCGCAGGACGAGGCAATGTTTCCTTCTGTTATGCATAGGATCACTGAGTCAGACTTGACTCTACAGCACCTAACAATAACAACATACAGATTGACTACGTATGGGAAAGGATATGAAATAATAATGCGGCAGTCTGCAAGTCTTCAACATTAGTAAAAATGTCCCTGTGCTTCTTCCATCTTCTTATGTGCTGTCAAGTTTGTTATGACTCCAAGGAGTGAATGTGAACTGACAACCTTGTAATTAGCAGTCCAGTGATTATCATACAGAGCTACACCAAGACTTCCCTCTTAACTTACCCTAAATGTGGACATTCAGGCTAGCAGGAGAAGCAAATGCCTTTAACTCAGCTGCTGCCAGCCCACTGCCAGGCTGGCTCCTGTTAATGGTTGACCAGCTAGCTATCAGTAGGTCCAGGCATTGTTCCCTGAGTCTGGGGATCTGACAAGTGGGGTGGGGCTGAGAATGGGATTCTTGCTAATGGGCCTCCTGCTTCTACCTTCCACAGGTACCCCAGGTATCCCCTGGGGAGGTTCCCCAGTCCCTGACTCTGGAGGGTCCACGTGAGGGCATCTGGGCATAAAGGTTTCTCGGCACAGCCGCTAATGGCGACAGTTCACTGCCACCCTCTCTTCTCAAACAAAACAGCTCTGCATGTTCCACAGTCCACACCCTGGCAACTGGCAATGCTGAGCCCACTGCATGGGGCCGGGCTCCTCTGGCAACAGAAGACAGCTCACAGAAAGGGAAAGACGAAGGCCACACACAGAGCTTGAGCAAATGCACTGCAGGGAAGGTGGGCCACCTTTGGAAAAGTAAGGCACTGCTCTATCAGCTGGTTGCTTAAAACACACATACAAGGTGAACCAGAACCTCTTCCCTACCTTATAGATGGTACCATTGAGTAGGTTCAGGCTCATAACCTGTGGAGGGTTTCTGAGACTAAAATTTTACAGCCTCATCTTTCTCCCACAGAGTGACTGGTCAATTCAAACTTAATCCATTAGCTACCAGGGTTCCTTGTGAGGAAGCAGTCAAATACAGCTGTCTAAGGGTAGGTTTGAATCCTGGTTCTGCCTCTTATCAGTTGTATAACCTTGGGCAAGTCACTTTACCTCTCTGTGCCTTAATTTCCTCATCTATAAAAAAAAGTGATTTATTCTCTCCATGGGACATTGGTAAAATTAAATGAGGCCATTCTAGAAATCATTCAGTAAATGCTGTTTTAAAAAATTCTCCATTCCATTAAAACAACAACCACAGCCCATCTTTAATTGTTCTATAGTGTCTTGCTGGATACTAAATAAACTTCTGGAAGAAAGGGGAAAACCCCCACTGCAGTAGAGTATATTGGGAAACTCTATAGGACAGAACAGAACTGCCCCATAGGGCTTCCAAGGCTGTACTTCTTTATGGAAGCAGACTGCCTCATCTGTCTCCTGCAAAGCAGCTGGTGGGTTTGAACCGCCGACCTTGCAGTAAGCAGCCAAGTGCTTAGTCATTGTGCTACCAGAGATCCCTTCATGTCTATTTGCTATTTATATATCTGTTCCCCATTAGACTATGAGGGTGGGAATATGTAAATTAGGAGGTTATTTTGCTAACTTCTCAGTCTGCAGATCCCAGAACAGTACCAGGCACATGGGAATAAATATTTGTAGGATGAGTTGAGAAAGAGGGAGGGAAGGAGGAAGGGAGGGAGGAGAGAGAGTGGGAGGAGTAAAGACATCCATTTTTATCTAAGAACTGGCAGCAATGAGTCTGTCCTGGCCCCTTCTGCTCTCCCCCACCCCCAACCGGACACTTCCCAACATACAGCTCACACCAGGGCACTCCTTTACTCTTGCATCTTCTATAGCTCCCTGCTACCTGCTGGCTCAAGTCCACACACTGCAACGTGGCATTTGCAGCTCTGCACAAGCTGAGACAAAGGAACATTTCCTGGCTTCATCCCCTCCACCCCAAAGTTGTGTTTCCAGAGTCTTAGCTGAGCTCACATCTCCCTGTCACTCTGTCTGTGAGCTGGGTCACAAACCCTCCCCTCTGACTCTGACATACAGGGGTTTGAATCCTGGCTGCTCCACAAATGGGCTGTGGAACCTTATAGCAAGTTTCTTTAAAGTGAAAAAGCAAAGATGCCACTTTGAAATGAAGGTGCACCTGACCCAAGCCCTGGTCTTTTTAATGGCCTCATACACATGGCAAATCTGGATAGTAAGGAAGGAAGAGCAGAAAATAATTGATTTCTTTGAATTACAGTCTTAGCAATGAATACTGAAAGTAGCCTGGGCTACCAGAAGAAGGAACAAATCTGTGTTGCTAGTACAGACAGAATGCTCCTTAGGAGTGTACTTTGGACATATCATCAGGAGGGACTAGTCCCTTGAGAAGGACATCATGTTTGGTAGAGGGTCAGCAAAAAAGAGGAAGACCCTCTGTGAGATGGACTGACACAATGGCTGCAGCAACAGACAGCAAGAATTGTGAGAGTAGCACAGGACTGGGCAGGGTTTTGTCTGTTGTACATGTTATTGTTGTTAGGTGCCATTGAGTCGGTACCAATTCACAGCAACCTTATGCACAGCAGAACAAAACACCGCCCGATCCTGGGCCAACCTCACTACTGTTGCCACGCTGATGCTGCCACTTGGCCAATCCATCTCGCTGGGGTCTTCCTCTTTTTCTCTGACCCTCCACCTTACCTAACATGATATCCTTCTCCAGTGAGTGGTCCCTCCTGACAATATGTCCGAAGTATAAGAGACAAAGTTTGGCCATCCTGGCCTCCAAGGAGCACTCTGGCTGTACTTCTTCCAAAACAGATTTGTTGGTTCTATGAGCAGCCCCTGGCACTTTCAATATTCTCCTCCAACACCATAACTCAATATTATCAATTCTTCTACGGTCTTCCTCATTTTCTGTCCAACTTTCACATGCATATGAGGTTATTGAAAACACCATGGCTTGGGTCAGGCACACCTTAGTCTTCAAGCTGACATCGTTGTTTTCAACACTTTAAAAAGGTCTTGTGCAACAGACTTGCCTAATGCAATACATAGTTTGATCTCTTGACTGCTGCTTCCGTGAGTGTTGATAGTTGATCCAAGAAGAATGAAGTCCTTGACAACTTCAACCTTTTCTCC
>NW_006408858.1:2683492-2696966 GCF_000296735.1 Chrysochloris asiatica | reverse complement strand
AGATGCTGATTTTCAATGTTTTCGATGTTGATTGTTTACAAGTGGGTCCCCAGGCCTTTTCTTCCAAGATGACTCTGGGTGTACTCTCATACCTCTAAACCTTTCCCTTAGCAGCTAACCATTTCTACTAGTGCCATGCTGACTAACAAGGCTTGTGGCTATTAGGTGCCCTACATGGATTCTAACTCATCCCACTGCTATGCTATAGAAGAGATTCTGCCCCAGAGTGATCCTACAGGACAGAGTTGTTGTTGTTGTTGTTGTTGTTATAATGTGCCGTGGAGTTGGTTCCGACCCATAGCAACCCTGTACAGGGTTTTTGAGGCTGTAAATCTTGATGGGAGCAGAAAGCCTCATCTTTCTCCAGAGGAACAGTTGGTAGTTTCGAACTGCTGACCTTAAGGTTCACAGCCCGATTCATAACCACTACGCTACCAGAGCTCCTTATAGGACCGAGTGGACCTGCCCAAAGCATATCCAAGGCTGTGCTTTTTTACAGAGGAGCCGTTGTGGTGCAGTGGGCTGCTAACTGAAAGGTCAGGAAGTTCGAACCCACCAGCTGCACCACAGGAGAAAGTTGGAAACCCTTCAGGACAGTTCTACTGTGTTCTACAGGGTTGCCACGAATCAAATTTGCCATAAGTCGACAGTGATAGGTGTGGGTTTATCTTTATGGACACCAACTGCCACATCTTTCCCCAGCAGAGCGGCTGGTGGGTTCAAAGTGCCAGCCTTTCGGTTAGCTTATCCAGGGTACCACACCAGGACTCCTTAGCAATACATACATATAAAAAAAGGATTGTCTGAAATTCAAATTGTGCTCTGTATGTCATTTAACAATCCTTCAAGGTAGGCAAAATTGCCCCCTGCCCCACTATGTGCGAAGACCCACTGTGTTAGAGCAAACAAATGAGGGCAGTGGTTTCTCTCACCTTCCCTCAACCCTCTTAGCAAATCCCTCCTTCCTCCCCATCAAGGACTGGAAGGCACAGAGCCTCTAAATGCCCAGCACAAATGCTGTGCCAATTCCTCCCCAATCAGAGCCCTTATTACAGATTTCTCTCACGGATCTGCCCATCTCCCTGCCTCTGCGGGGGACTCTCCTCCCAGAAGCTCTTGTGTTCCTTCCCCTCCAGTGAAGCGGCCTCCCAGGCCCAGCCCCAAGGCAGGAAAACAAGGCAGTTAGTCACTTTGCTTCCGCTATCAACTGGTGTCACGTGGCTGGCTCCTTTAGCAGCAGTCGTTATGGCAACAGGAAGCCAGTCCCAGCTCCACTCTCAAAACCAAAACAAAATTAAGGGAAGGAGGGGAGGGGAAGAGAGAGGGAAGGCAAAGTGAGCAAGGGAAATGGCAGGATGGAGCTGGCTGGGCTGGACTGGAGGGAGTCATGCAGAGACCACCCTGTCCCCAAGCTCGTCCTCAGTGGCTCTGGGGAGACACCTGCCCTGGAGCAAGTCAGGCGAACCTAGTAGGTGTTTTCACATGGAGCATCTTGACAAATGAGTTCATCCTCATCTCCATTATGAGTAACGAAGTCCAAGCTAGAGCAATTTCAGCTCTACCCATTTCTTTCCACATTCCCCGCTATGTCCTGCCTCATTTCTTTGCTCTTGTTTTTCTAATACATCCACACAATCAGGCTCACCTGCCACTGGTACCACTGTTCCTCAGCCCCACCTCTGTTCTGTGTTCCAGCCATGCCACTGATGGCAAGATTAACAGCCCGATACTTAACTCATGGCACCATCAACCCCCACCCACCGCTAAAAATCCACTACCATAGAATCAATTGCAACTCATAGTGGTTTACAAGACTGTAAATCTTAACAGGAGCAGAGAGCCTCATTTTGCACCCAGGGAGCAGCTGCTGGATTGGAACCGCGGATCTTGCAGCTAGCAGTCCAATGCCTAAGCCGCAGCACCACAGACAACCCCATTAAATAGATGCACTGGTGTTTGAACCCTGTTCTAGCTGAGCTGGAAGCCCCCTCTTCACCCTGCCTAGATACTGCTGGATCGTACCAGCACCCAGGTCAGCCCTGGATGGTCACTAGCCCCACAGCCTCTGCTGTCCCCTTGGTGGCTGTGGTGGCTCAGAATGAAGCATGCAGAGCTTCTAGCTTCTGCAGAGAAGCTGAGGGTCAAGTCACCCCTTCCAGAAAGAAGGTTGGGGGTACCTCTGGGAATGGTGGTAACCGGCAGAGATGCAACTCTTTTGAACCAGAGGGCCATAGGGGGAAGACATGTCTTCCAGACATGTTCCTGGAAACGAGTCTCAGATATCAAAGAGAAATGCCCGCCCTCCCCCAAAAGGACTTTTCCAGAGAGGGGAAGATTGTTTGGGGGGCAGCAACTATTGCCCTGCCCTGGGGAACGGGAGACAGAAGACCTGAATGTGCTCTCCTCCTAGGTTTTGTGGCCTTGAAACATTGCTTACTCAGGTGGAACCACCGTATTCTCAATAGTATAATGGAAATGATACCACTAGTATACCCCAAGGCAATAACTGGAATACACCCAGATGTTCCACTGAATATGGCTGGGGGTAGGAGGAGGAGCTTGGGTCTTGATTGACTCAGACAGATCTAGTTCTGCTCCTTGTTGGCTGTGTGGTGTTCATGGGCAAGTTGCTGTTCCTCTCCCTGCCTCGGCTTTCTTATTTGTAAAATGTGGATACTCTCTACCTCTTAAGGTTCTTTGTACCACACAGGACAAGGCACATAGCTGCCTTCCAGTAAGTTAAAGTTCCTAAGACTACAATGACTGTCCCCAGGAAATGCAGAATTTAGAAACAAAGACTGAGATTGCAAAGGCTGGGTTGAAGGTCCCTATCCCCTTCAAGCACCAAGCAAGAGCCAAGAGGTTCCTATGATCAAAAACAAGCTTCTGCCTCAAGGCAGGCAGGCAGACCTAGCCCACTGACAACAAGGGCAATGCATCTCTCCCAGCTTACCCAGTAACCCAGACCAGACTGACACTGACGAGACCTTGAAGGGCATCTATCGCACATGAGGAAACTGAATCCTGGAAAGAAGGACTTAACTGAACTAGGGACTTAACTGAACTAGAGCCAAAGTGGCAGCCCACCCCAAAGGCTTGGTTGATACCTACTTCTCCCTGTAGTTCCATCCTGGGTGAGAACATCTATCGGGGGAGTACATCTTTCATGGAGATCTAGTTGCAAGATGAATAAAAGCAGTAGGTTCTTCACCTGAGAGGCTTTGGGAATCCACCTCCCCCACAGAAATGGACATCAAAATGCTGTGGGTCTGTGGGGTTTGTTGGAAGGAGTATCCAGAGTTTTTTGTAGGTCCCCAATAGGCCTGGGCTGAGGAATATGAGAGTCGATTATTCTGGTGTTTCCTTTTCAGAAATGCTAAAATGCTCCTGGGTTGATTCTGTCAACAAAATGGGACAAGCCACCCACAGCAACACATAACACAGCCAATGACACACACCCTGAGGATGGAGATGTGGCAACAGGTTCTGGCTGAGTTGCTGCTCTTGGTGGCACCGAAGGACAGAGTGGCTGCCTGCCACCACACACAGCAGAGGTTAATATTCCCACACATGCGTGCACACACATACACATATGTGGAGAACCAGTCCCCAAAGTATCCATGCCCCCGTGGCCTCCAAGGGGGCTTACAAGGGACTGAGAAGATTAAGGTATAACAGCCATGGAGTATGGGGTGACATGGGGAGGGGCAACACACACATGTAGACATACACACTCACATACGTGGTCACAGGCTAGTGCATCACACTCACTACACACTCACTGACACACTCACTGACACATGCAGACACACTGACACATGGTTACAACCTGACTCATTTGCACAGGATCATATATCACACAATACACACACGCACACATACACATGGTCACAGCCTAACTCATTCACACACAGGCTCATATACATCACATGATACATACACGCATGCACTCACACATCCCGACTCATGCACAGAGGCTCATATATCACTCAGGACACACATACATGTATACATGCACACATGGTCACAGCCTGACTCACATACAGGTTCATATATATACAGACACACACACACATACAATCCATAGAGAAACATTTAGAATCTCCACACAGATACGCAGCCACTCTGACACACACACACACACACACACACACACACACACACACGCTACTAAGCCTCAGCTGACCTGGGCCCCAGGTGGTCTCAGGGAAAGTGGCGGCAGCCCAGCTCTGCCTGCCACTCTCCCAGTGTGTAGGAGTGGGAGATCCGCCTGCCAAGGAGGCGGGCACCTACCCACAGGGGGCAGCCTGAGCCTCAGATATCTCCAGGAGTGAGTGCCCTGGCTCCTGGAGGTGGCGCCAAGGTCTAAGGACAGACAAGAGGGGGAAGAAGGGTAATTTTCCCAAAGCGAACCTCACTCCATTCCTAAAGTCGGTACCCTTTGCTGCCCCATCCAGCCCTCCCCTGCACCCCCTCGCCCACATGTCCTGATAGCCCCCCAGGGACTTGTCATCTTGAAGGGCTCCCACTGAGTCTCAGTCCATAAGGGGCTCCTATTCACCCATATACATCCAGGACTGCCCCCACCTGCATCCTCCAGACGCAGTGTATAGAAACATCCAGAGCTCTCCCCCTCATCCAGAGTCACCTGCGTCTGGTCACAAGAGGTAAACAACCACCTCGGCGAGTCCCCCACCGGAGGGAGCTGCAGCCGCCCCCTCCCCTGGGGGTCCCGCCTCAGCCCTCGCCCGCCGGCACCCACCTCCTTCTTGACGGTGCGCAGCAGCCTCTGCCGGGTGTCCGCTTCTGCTGGCCAGACGGGAAAGAAACCGGTTAGGAGAGGCTAAGGGGCCCGAGCTGCCCTCCCGCCCCCGCCGGCCGCCCCCGCCATCCCCTGCCTGCGCCCCTTACCCGTGGGACCCGACGCCATGGTTCTCCGCTGCGATCGCTGCCCGGTGCTGCTGCAGCGCGGCGGGGCGGGGCCGGCGCATGGGGACGGTGGGGCGCCCGACGTCAGGCCCGCCCCCTAGCGGTCCCCACCCCTCCCGAAGGCCACCACGACATCAGGAAGCGGTGACCGCCGGCGGACCCACGCGCCCACACCACAGCCTTCCTAACCATCCCCCCTGCGCCCCTAAATCCCCACCATACACCCACCCACACAACCCTCCGGCGCGTGCATACACACACTCTTCCATCCCCACTCCACTCCCCTCCCCTTCCGCCGCCTGCTCAACTCCCGCTAACACAAAGCAGGGAATGAAAGCATCGTCTATTGAACCTGTGTTATGTGTACCCCGCTCCCCCATTAAAAATTTTTTTTAAAAAACCTACTCCCATGAGTTGCAGTATTCCAGCACAGAATTACTCTTTAGTGATTTCTTGGTGGGAATCTTCATGGAAGAAGATTGCCAGACCTTTCTTCTGTGGTTTCACTAGGTGAGTTCTAGCCACTGACCTGTAGCAGCTCAGCACAAACCGGTTGTGCCACCCAAGTTCCTACTGTCATAGGGTTCTCTAGGCTGTAAGATTTATGGGATCAGATAGCCAAGTCTTCTTCTACAGAGCCATTGGGTGGGTTCAGACCACCTACCTTTTGGTTAGCAGCCTAGTGCTTAACAGTCACACTACCAATAAGCAAATCCACTGCTGTGGAGTCAATTCTGACTTACTGTGACCCTATAGGACCCAGTAGAATTGCACCTATAGGGTTTCTAAGAGGAAATTTTTAGGGAAGCAGATTATCTCATCATTCTCCCGCTGAGTGCCACCAATGCACAATTAGGAGTCCATTAATCCACTGTGCCACCAGGGTACCTTGGCAAAGGGAACAGGAATTGCAAAAATCAAGAGATAATTAGTGCCCACTATGACAAACAGCTGGGAGGTCAATAGAGTGGTAAGAACATGTGGGCAGAAAGACAGTGTTCACAGAATACCAAGGGTCTTGAATGCTACTATAAGGATGTGTACTGGTTCCTAAACCCCCAGTATGCAGCCCACCCTTTGGAGAGTGGGCTGGGGGGAAACACTGAGCATGCTCTGCAGCAGTAGTTCTGGGCTCTCCTCCATCCCATTGTCTGTGTTAGGGGTATTTGACCACAGGCCACTGAAATTAAGTCAGCACTAGGACCTAAAATGGACAGATAATGGGCATGCCTAGAATTTGGGGGAGGCTGGGTAACTGGGACAAAACCAAGGCAGCAGTGGAAGGCCAGGAAGGGAGCCTCCTGAGAGTCATCACCTAGCAGGTTAGGAAGTTCCCAACCTGCATCTATCTGTTGATGGTTTCAGTTCCAAGGTAGGAGTGTTAGATGACCTTGGCCTGGAACACTGGTCTGTTTCTTGTCTGGGAAAGGGAGCCTCAACCATAATCACCCTACCCCATCATCTCCAGGAACCTGGAGGATTGGAAATGGTTTCTTGGCAGCAAACCAAATGAACAAAATTCCCTTATATTGAGGAGCTAGTCTGTGCTGCTTACTGTACTCCTAGATCCTAATGAAGGAAAGTTAAGACTTCTTGATGAAGCTCATGCAGGACGAGAGTGGCAGACAGAATTATAACTCCTGGCAACTGAGCCAGTGGTTCTACATCTTGGCTATGTTAGAAAAATGGAGAATTTAAACAAGAAAACCAAACAGACAACCGTCATTGTCAATTCCGACTCAGAGCAATCCTATAGGACAGAGTTGAACTGCTCCCTAAGGTTTCAAGGCTGTTAATTTTTATGGGAGCAGACTGCCTCCTCTTTCTGGTGGGTGGGTTCGAACCACCAAGCTTTCAGTTAGCTATCCAATGGTTACTTAACCCATTGTGCCATCAGGGCACTCTAGGATCCCATTTTTTGAAGCAGACATTTTTCCCTGTCATGAATCAAGATCTTGACCTATGCTGGTTTCCTCCTAAAGACTTGGGAGTTTCCCTGCACCAACATAAAGGACTTGGGGGTATTTGACACAACAGCAACAGGCAAATAAGGTGGGCAAGGATGGGACGAGGGCTTGCTGCAGTTCTCAATTGGGAACCTGGCTTTTTCTGTTGCAATTGGACCACTCTCTACCGGGGGCACATCCAGTTTGGGGAGAGCTGGATCCCTCCTGTAGCCAAGACAGGAAAACGGCCCTGAACTCCAAAGTCTGTGAATCCCATCTTCTGATGCAGGCTGCACCTCATGACACCCTGGAGCAGCCAAATCTGTAGGAAAAAGCAGCTTTCCCGGGCAGTGAACCTTCAGCGCCCTCTACCGAGAAAGGTCAGCATAATGCTCAGTGTAAAATAGTTGTTACGTAACGTTGAATCAATTCTGACTCATAGCGACTCTGTATAGGGTTTCCAAGGATTGGCTGGTAGGTTTGAGCTTGTTGTTGTTAGGTGCAGTCGAATTGGTTCTGACCCCTAGCGACCCTACATACAACAGAAGGAAACACTGCCCAGTCTTGTGCCATCCTCCCAACTGCTGCCATGTTTGAGCTCATTGTTGCTGCTACTGTGCCAATCCATCTCATCGGTGGTCTCCCACTTTTTCGCTGTCCCTCCACTGTGGTTCACACACAGTCCAGTGCTTATCCTACAGCGCCACACTAGTGTAAAATAGAAACACTTTGAAAATTCAGATTATGAAGAAGTAGGTTTGGTAGCAGAGTGGATTACAAACTGGATTAGTAACGGCAAGGTCAGCAGTTTAAATCTATTAGTCCCTGGGTTGGAGAAAGAAGCCTTCTGTTCCAGTAAAGATTTACAGCCTCTGAAACCCTACACAGGTTAAGTGTGAGTCAGAACCAATTTGACGGCAAACCACCACTACCAGGTCTTAAAGGATAAATTTGAAGCTAGGTAATACAAGGGTAAGTAAAAAGTATTGCTACAAAACCTTAGAAACCTTTATTAAACAAAAATATTGAAATGTGAAGCTAGTGCTTTCCCCATATTCTTTATCTAGGTCTATACACGTTTGAAGAGTCCTGGTGTGGTGCTGTGGGTTAATGCGCCAGACTGCAAAGCCGTTTGAACTGCAAGGTCAGTAGTTCAAGCTCACCAGCTGCTCCTTGGAAACCTTATACAGGGACGCTATGGGTCGGAACTGACTCGACGGCACTTAACAACAACAACATACACGTTTGAAGGCAGTGTTTCATCTCGCTAATCCTTTGCTGAAAAATTCTGCACTCTTCAATTTACACCATGTCAAAATGGCAGTTTTGGCAACTTTGAGGGACCCAAATTGTGCTAACTTTCAATATTCTCTGAGTTTTCCGATAAAAAAGAAGTCTGAAGGGGCAAGACCAAGGATGTAGGGTGGATGGGGTAAGGTTTCCCAACAAAATTCCTATAGAACAGCCCTTGCTACCTTCAAAGAATGTTGTGATGGATGACAATTCCTTGACACAACCCTCCTGGCCTTTTCCTCACCCATATGGTTTTTAATTTTCTGAATGCCTCTGTAATTGTCCTGTGTCCCTTGAGAAAATCTATCAAGATGACCCCTTTGAAATCCTAAAACACAGTGGTCATAACCTTCTGAGCTGACATCTCTGTCTTGAATTTCATTGGTCCAGCAGATCCCCTCCAAAGCCCCTGTTTTGACCAGACCTTATTTTGAAGGCATTGAAACCAGATAAAGACAAGTGTCTTACTGAAAGAACTTGTCTGCAGCCATCCACTGATCTCAGAGACTTGTTTAAACACGTTTTGCTTGGAATACACCTGAACATGTATGAACTGTTCAACACTGAACAGTATCAATACTTTTTTACTTACTCTCATATAGTGAAAACATGGACAACTCATAAAGTCACAATAACATGACTAATAATAAGGGCTAAAATGTATCGAGCATTTAATGTTTCTGGTACTGTACTAAGAACTCACACATTATCTCATTTAAGTTACAAAGTAAGTCCCAGAGGTTGGTTTCTTCTATTATCTGCATATATAATAGAAATCCAGAGATGCTGAATAATTTATCCAGAGCAAAAATCTCTTTCAAGTAAGCTGAGGCTGGATTCAAACCCTGAAACTCTTAAGCATCTTGCTATACAGAGATGTCCCTTTTGTTGTGTATTGTTTGTGTCGTTTGCCTCCAAACTTCCATTTCCCAGACCTTATTTATTTATTTAAAGATTTTATTGCCCAGACCCTTTTTAAAATAAAATTCTGAATCATTGGGGCAGGTAGCCACATTCTCACCGTGGTCACCGGCCTTGTGGGAGGTGCAGCGCTTTCTGTGTGGTGGATGGAGCTTGATAGGTCTAAGTCTTCTTCCCTTTGTGATTGTTTGAAGCATTTTGGCCAATAAGGACAGTGCACTGGGGGTTTTGGGGAAATCCTTAGAGAAAGTGGGAGCCACAGAATGTTCCTCTATATAGTTCTTCTTCCTCTGGGTATTGACTCTTCTGGGTTGCTGTTGTCTGACCAGAAGGGAGAATAGCCTAAGGACAAGGACAACAACAAGGAGCCTGCTGCAGAAATGCTGAGAAGAGGCATGACCCCTTCACCTCAATTTCTTCTTGTTTTAGGGGAAAGTACATTTATTTGTTGTGGAGTCAGTTGAGGTAGACCTTAGTCTTACTTGCTACTAAAAATATCACATGATCCTTATTTTCCTATGTTATTTCTGTGCACATAAATAGAAAAGCAAACAAATGCTTCTTCACTATAAAATGACCATCTCTTTATGTCAATAAATATAGATTAATATCTTTTTCTTTTTCCTATTTACCAAAGGTAAGTATGGGTGTTCTTTAATTTGTGCCATCTGCTATTGTTGAGTATTTGAATGAATTCATGAACAATTTTGCTCTTGGAGAACACCTTTTATTTTCCTGGGATATAATCCCCAAGATTGTTGTGAATTATCTAGTCAATTCCAATTTATAGCAACTATGATGGTTAAGGTTTTGTATCTACTTGACTGGGCCAAGATTCTCAGTGGTTTGATAGTTGAGATGTGGTTAAACCCCGCGAAGAAATCTAACATCATGTAATTAACTCTATCATGAGGCCAACTGTTGATAAATGCTGTCAAGTTTGTTCCCATTCACAGCAACCCTGTACAGGTTTCCAAGGGGCAGCCGGTGCATTTGAACCACTGACCTTACAGTTCAAACAGACCTTGTGGTCTAGTACTTTATCCTATAGTACCACACCAGGACTCATGAGGTCAGCTATGAGCAGTCAATCAATTGAAGGAAGCTTCCTGGGGGAGGGAGGTGGCCAGTTTCCAATATATTGGGCATCAGACAAGGCTTGTTTGCTCTTTGTTGGGTCTAGATCTTGCACCTGGCTTGTCCTCTGACCTCCAGTTCTTTAGACTTCAACCAGTGGCCAATCTTGGTTCATCAGCCCTGCAGCTATGTGAATCAGAAGCCCCAAACATCTCACAGGGACTTGGGACTCTCCCACATCTACAACTATGTGAGCCATTTCCTTGATATAAACTTCTCTTTATATAGACATACATAAGCTTTACTGGTTTTGCTTCTCTAGAGGACCCAGCCTAAGACAACAACCCTATAGGACAGAGTAGACATGTTCATAAGGTTTTCTAGGCTATAATCTTTATAGGAGCAGATAGAGCACCAGATCTTTTTCCCATACAGCTGACCTTTTGGTGGAAGCTGAGTGCTTATTCATTGTACCATTATAAAGACTACTGTTGTTGCTGATGTTAGGTGCCTTAGAGTCAGTTGCAACTCAGAGTGACCCATGCACAACAGAACAAAGGAACGCCTGGTTCTGCACCATCCTCACCATCTTTGCTACACTTGAGCCCCTTCTTGCGGTCACTGTGTCAATCCTTGAGGGTCTTCCTCTTTCTCACTGACCTTTACAAAGCATGATGTCCTTCTCCCTTCTAAGAAGCATTCTGAGTGTGTTTTTTCCAAGACAGATGTATTCATTCTTCAGGCAGTCCATGCTATATTCAATATTCTTCACCAACATCATCATTCAAAGGCATCAAACTGGCAGAGGAGTGGTGGCTTACATTCCCACTAGAGATGCTGAGCTTCCACAGAGAGCAGCTACAGCCTTAACAGGATCCAGGAGGAAGCCCTTAGGCAGCAGGCAGTGGAGGAGCCAGTTCCTTCTCACTCAGGCCACGCCTTCTGACTAGTGTTGGGGGTGCTTCACATCTCCCCAGGGAGTCTGCTGCTGTTTCTCCCACCCAGTTCCTGTCTTTGAGCCCTATGCAGGCTCATAGAAAGGGAGCATGGCTAATCTCCAGTCCTCAGGAGTAGAAGAAGGTGTGCAAAACCAGCTACGCTCAGTGTTACAAGTCAAGGCCATCCTCATTCCAACTTTGCCAACAAAATCTCAGTGATCCTTCTGTGTTGAGCACAGTCGGGCAGCTGGCACTATGGGATGAATTAGATAGTGTCTTTCAAAACTGATATGGATGAGACATGGTGAGGGGGCAAGATAAGCTGATGTCCTGGTGTGGCACTGTGGGTTAAGCACTGGACTACTAACCCCAAGACTAGTAATTCAAACTCACAAAACAGTCACTGGAAACCCTATACAGTGTTGCTGTGTTGGAAAAAACTCTTGATGGCACATAACAACAGAGGTACAAAAGACAATGAAGGTTAAAAAAAAAAAAAAGACAGTGAAGGTTTTTTGTCAGGTCTGAAGTTTTCACAATATTCTGAAATTGTAAAAATATTTCAATCAGTAAAAATATCAAATTGAAAATAGAAATTGAATACAAAAGTGCTTACTTATGACAGCCCATCCAAGAAAACTCTCGTCCTTCTAGGGCTGACAGTTAAAAGGAACCCATGAGCTGGAAGTGGGGGAAAATAACAACAAGTGAAGACATGGGGCTGAGTTTGGACATGCTCCATTAGCACCCATTGACTTTAGGATGAGAGAGAGAATAGGAAGGACTGGCTAGCCTGAAGTTTAGAGAGTTATATGAACTCCTGAGGCCATGGGCACTGACCTAGCTCCTGGGAGCTAGGGCTAAAAGTGAAGGAGCTAGCTGGTCTAAAGTGCAGGGAGGTATGTGTGAACTCCCAAACTTGCAGCTAGGATTCATTTGATATAGCTAGGATGCCTAGGACTGAGCTGACTAAAACCCAACCAGATGAAGATAAAGATGTTTGATATTGTAAGCAAGTATAAATTGCTATAATGTGATGGACTGAATTTTTGCTTATGGATGCAGTTACTCAAAATTCCAACTGGAATGGAAGCTTATACAGATCAAGGAACATGCTTGTCTCCTCGCTGTATACTGGGTTGATGCTGTGGTTGTTAAGTACCGTGGAGTCGGTTCCGACTCATAGTAACCCTATACAGGGTTTCTGAGGCTGTAAATCTTTACGGGAACAGAATGCCTCGTCTTTCTCCCACGGAACCACTGGTAGTTTCGAACTGCTGACCTTGAGGTTGGCAGCCCGACTTGTAACCACTACACTGTATATGCTGGGTTGATAGGGATGGGCAATTTATAGACACTGGCTATCAAAATGGGCGTGGGGTGCTATAAAGGCATGACGTGGCTGTTTTGCAAGCTTTCATGGGTGTACTTAGTTTCAGAATGAGGAGGTAAGGTAGAATCCCCACTGAAGCGTTATCCTATTTTCCAGATGGGAAATGATGCTGATAGGATTTTACAATTCAGTTGTAACTATTGTTAGCAGGATTGTGATTATCAAAACTGTAATTGTAAAAGATGTATAACTAAAAGGGAAGAGTAGTTAATCTTTAATTTCAGGAATAGACGATTCCCAGGACAATCAAGAAGGAAGAGCATTAGTGGACCCTGAGAGCCCGACCTAGAAAAGTGATGACAGCAGAGACCGTGGCATGGAGAGACAGAGCAGCTATGGACTCTAGGCCTATGAACTGAGTAAGATTGTGTGCCTGATGGCAAGAGGCTGGCTTGCAAATGTGCCCTTTGGACATTTGAATATATATATATTTAGATGTGTATGTGTGCATCAAATATTTTGCTTTGTTCACTTGTGAAATATAAGATGTAAATGGGCAACCACAGGAAGTAGGATAAGTGTTGTTGTATGGAAGGGATTAGGGATTATAATCATTGAGATGAAATAAAGTGTATGATTTGTTGAATGTAAAGCTGATGATCTTGTCTGTAAACCTTCACTCAATTTACAAAAGTTAAAAGAAATCAACTTATTATTCATGAGAATAATACTCAACCAACTACAAACTTAAGTTGAAAAATAACCCTGACATCACAATATCTAGTAAGGGACATATTTTGTTTGTTAATTGACACTGTTCTACATGTTTCCCCCCCTTCAATTTTTGCCGCTCACTTTGGTTACTTCTACATATGAGATTTTTTTTTTTTTGATGTTTTGTTGTGAATTATGTGATAGTTTACACGGGAGAACATCAGTCTTACATTCATTCTACCGTATATATCGTCTCATTGCCATGGTTACAATCCCCTCCATGCAATCCTTCCCCCGTACCCCCCAGGTCTTCAGCACACAGT
>NW_006408858.1:2639742-2651922 GCF_000296735.1 Chrysochloris asiatica | reverse complement strand
AAAAACCTTAAATAAAAAAAAAAAAAAAAAAGACCAGTTAAGAGACACATAATGAGCACAGACTACTTCTAGTCTATTGCATAAAAATGTTGATAGTACGCTTTTCAATAAAGAAAAAATGAATTACTGCCACCCCGAAAAAGATAATTAGGTTTTCCATGAATGTTTTCAAGTCCCCTTGTGTACTACGACAAAAACTGAAAAAGGAATAATTTTTAAAAAAGGAGAACACAACAAAGGGGTTTCATTAAGTTCATGCGAAAATGGAATTGAGAGAGAATGCAATTTACTAGCTGTTTGAAGGCCCCTCATATCCAGTAAAGTCACCAAGGTCCCATGAGGCCTGAAGCTTTCTGATCTTGGCTCCATTCGGCTTGTCCTGCTACGCTTTCAAGACCTTTGCATTTGTCTGGATGGATGTTCTTCCGCCAATACCTGCATGACTCCTTCCTCTTCTCTTCCCATCTCTTGGCCCCCTCACACAGTCCCCAACTCAGATAGCCTCCATCCCACCCGGCACACTCCACTGGTTTGTTCCGTCACGCTCACTGAGGCCTGCTCTGTGATACAGAGCCTGTCAGTGTGTGAGCAAGGGAAGCAGTGGCATTAACTCTTGGACCTACTGCTTTCTTATCCCTCCTCTGCCAGGCTG
Source organism: Chrysochloris asiatica (assembly GCF_000296735.1). Classification (NCBI taxonomy): domain Eukaryota; kingdom Metazoa; phylum Chordata; class Mammalia; order Afrosoricida; family Chrysochloridae; genus Chrysochloris; species Chrysochloris asiatica. The sequence continues at coordinate 2,651,270 of NW_006408858.1, read as the reverse complement.
CTCCTTCCCCCATTCAGAGGCACTCTAGACAGATGAGCAAATCAAAACACTCTGAGTACCTTGCCATCCCCATATCTCCTTGGTTCTGGCTCCTGAAAACCTCTTGAATCCACCTGTCTCCTCTCCATGGCCAGCACTCGGATCCAAGACACCTTCGCCTATTGCTGGGACTGTCGCCAAGGTTGCCCTGTTTTCCCATTTCAGATTGGCCCCTGCACCTCACCTGGACACCGTGATCTGGCTCTGCCCACCTCTCTGGCCTCAATCTCACCCCACCCTCTCCTTTGGTTGTTACAGCCAGAGTGGCCTCAACCATTATAACCATGGCTCCCCAACAAGCTGTTCCTGCTAACAAGTTCTACCCCCAGGTCTCTGCAGAGCTGTTGGCTCCTCATTAAACTGCCCTTTCCACAGCCCTTCCCCACGGCTCTTTCCCTTGTTTTCTTATCCTGCTTATTTGCTTCTTAGCACAATACATACAGAGTTGACAAGTACCAGGTTGACCTAATTTGTTTGTTTGTTCATGTTTGCCTGTACCAGACTGTCAGCTCCACAAAGTGGATGGGATGGGGGGTAGGGGTTCATTCATCATCACTACTAAATCCCAGCTCCTTGTATGTGCAGGCATTTCTCAGTGCACCAACTGAACACTCCCAAGGTCTGGATGCTGAGGGCCCAGCACCTCTCAGGCTGGGATGGGGTGGGGGCAGTACCATCTGCTGGGGAAGAATGTCACTGCATTTTGGTTTATCGCATCCACTTCCACCTCCACCTCCATGTGTCCCGTAAGAGCACCTACCACTACTGTTGACTCCCACTGGCTCCCAGTGGAGCCGTGAACTGGGCCCAGTAAATCCTTGCATAGTTCTCGGAGTCGGAATTCAAAGCCTAATTGCAGAAAAAAAAAACACAACAGAAAAGAGGAACATGTTATGAAAAAGAAATGAAAATAATTTCAAAACTACGTTCGCTGTGCATTTGGTATGGCGGTTCAAGCTCACCAGCTGCTCCTCAGAAACCCTACATAGGGTTGCTATGAGTCAGAATCGACTTGACGGAATGTAACAACAGCAACATGGGTAAACCACTTCTTGAGTGTCTCTCAACCTGGGGCACCAGACTCTCCCTCACTCACCCCTCCTTGGACAAGCACTGGCTGTGCTGTCAGCTGGCGACCCCTTGACATGCTGGACTCACAGAAAAAAACAAGAGGGTGACCATTCTGTGATAAATTCTGCAAGGTGATGGGAAGACAAGGGGAGGGAGCAGGCTAACAACTGGTGTGAAGAGGTGATCCAGAAGGGTCAGGAGGTACGAAATGGAGAGGACAAGACCTCAGACAGAGGTGGGCACTGAGCAGAGGGAAGCAGTAGGCATGGGCCTGTCAACTCAGAGGTAAGAGACACAGCCAGATGGGGCCTCAATCTGAAAGGTCTGTCACCCTTGGGAGCAGCTAAGTCACAGGGAATGGATGAAATCACTCAAAGATAAGGGTGGAGAAACAGAGTGAGGAAGCTGGACTCCTAGGCATTTCAGACATGGATAAGGTCTTCCTTAATACCAACTCCTCATTTTATAGCTGAGACACCAGGGACGCAGGGAGAAGTGACTGGGGTGTAAAGTGGAAAAAGCAGGAGATGTGATCCCACAGATGGATGGTGGGACCTAGAGGGCATCATGGGGAGTACTGACCAATACCCAGGATGAAGCCAAGCAGAAAGGAACAGGAGAAGGAGCTTCCCAAGGGGAGTGGGGGTGGGGAGGTCCACCATCTGAGAGGGGAGCAGGCAGCCAGGGGTTGTAGGGGTCCCACTCTATGGCACCTCTTCCCTGATTCACAAGCCTGAGGGGTAGCTCACCTTCGTTCACGAGGTACCGTGCATAGATGAGGAGCCAATGGCGATATTCATGGCTGGACTGCAAGCTGAGTGCTGCTGCAACTTGGTTCTCCAGGTAGGCCAAGGTGGTTTCCTGCTGCACCACATGAGGCATGGAGAATAGCCGGGCAGCCTGCCTTCCTGAACTGCCGAGACCAGCAGAGCACACAAGGTGGGCAACGGGCACAGAAACCATGTGCCCCAGGGTGCCAGCTAGGAGCTGGCAGGTACCAATGACTCCCTGAGCTTGCTGGACACTTTGGCATCCCAGGAAGCTCCTACCCCAACTGCTCCAGACCAGATGAAGCTCAAGTCTCTCTACAACACCAACTGCCATGGGTCCCTTTGACCCAAGCCCTGACGAGGCTCCTGACTACTGCCTAACATGGATGTCCATCATCTAGAGCACTCTAGGGCCACCTAGGCTACTGGGACAGGGCCTGCATCTCAGCACTCTTGACACCCCTGACCTGCCAGCCCAGTCTGCCTGTGGGCACAGGGGGTGGGATTGAGGCCAGGCTGGGCAGGGCTGTGCCTGCAATAAGCTGGGTATCTCCTCAGGTCACGTACTTGGAGGTGCGTCCCTGGATGATGGCTAATGGCCCTGAGCACAACATGGCGTCCTGGGAGGGTAGGCTGCTCCTGAAGTCTGCACACTGGGCCAAGGAGTCCTGCTTGTCAGAGATCAGGTTCCTGCGAGGGTAGAGACAGGAGCAGAACTTAGGAAAATCAGGAGGCCAGATGGAGGAGGTTGGCAAGCACCAGCAAGCCAGCTCAGTCTGAGTGCCACTGTGTGGCAGATAGCTATCAAAGCCACGCAGGGAGGGGTGCGCAGAAAGTTATTGTCTCAAAGGAAAAACAACCTAACAATGAGGGCTGAGGACAGGGCTCCACTATCTCCATTCCTGAAAACTGAGGAGCCTCTGTGTGTGTGAAGGAGTCACCTCAGCAGGGCCACATCCCCCAGACTCCTGCCTGACACCAAGGAACACCAGGCTCTACAATGGCACCAGGTAGTGAGTTCCCACACCCTCCCAGGACCTTCACGGATTGGTTAGGAAAAGGTGTTTACATCCTTTTAAAAAATTGGGTGCCTTAGTGAATGCTCTTCAAATACAAAGGGGTCAATAAAGATTCTACACTCTTCTTAATCTTTCTTGTATTAGCAACCCTGTGTAGGGTTTCTGAGGAGCAGCTAGTGGCTTTGAACTGTTGACCTTGTGGTCCCACAGTGTCACACCATGAGTCTTGTATTATAGTAAACACATATAGTGTATTACTGTACAAGCAATGCTCATGTTATATGAGGGAGCTTCAAAATGCTTGTGGAAAAATTCCATTACCTTTTCATTCCATTTGTCCAAGAACTTTTTGAAGCCCCTCAATATGGTTTTTTGTAAACTGTGCAACTCCCGTGAATTTATTTTTCTGTGTGTGCTGCATGGATTCTATGTGTATGCAAGTTATTTTCAAGGACATGTCATATGCAGAAAAATACGGCAATACATATGGTGTGCAACTTGGGGGAAAGAGTGCTAGAAAGCAGTTGGTGGAGACTGTTTTATTTTAGCTCAGGAAAAGAAAGTTCCGTGTGAGCATAGAGTTGTATGCTTGGCAACACTTCACAGAAAAGGGGCTGGAAGGCCCAAAGACAGAGGCCAAAAGCAAAAGAATTTCTTGGAGCCAGTGTACTTGACACATCTGGTTAAGATCTTTGATGTCTAAAGAGATTTCACAGATAAAGAAAAGAGACAAGCTGCACAAAGGTTCCTTCTCTACAAGGCAGCATTAGATTCCTACTTCTTAACTGACAGGTGAGCAGGAAGTGCTGCTTTTCACCTATTAAGCTGACAAATATTAATTAGTGTGACTTCGACTTCCCTCTACCAATGACAGCTGTGGCAGTCAGTCTGAAATTCTACAACAAAAACCCTAAAACTGCTTACATGTCTATTCCAAAACAAGTGGCCCCAGGACACAAGTGCCCTTTGTACAGATGCTCTGAGGGCCCAGAGGCCATGGGCTACAGCCTCATGTGGATAGGTGGCATTGTGTCCTGGCAGTTTTGAGCTTTATTGTCTCCTGCAGACAGAGCCAAGCAGGGACCCAATGCTCAGGAGACAAGAAAACAGGACCAAGTAAAGATCCACCACCAGGACCTGGGTCTCTCTCAAGGGCACTGCCAGGTTAGAGGCTGGGATACTGGGGGAAGGGCTCGGGGAGGGCAGCTTGCTTACCACGTCGAGAGAGATGGATTAAAGCAGTAGGCCTTCCCATCGGACAGGTTCATCACTGGGATTCCATGCTGTGTCAGCAAGATTTGTGACACCGTCATGTCACTTCCTGGGGGACAGCACAGAAGTGGGTTCCGAGTGTGCTCAGAGCAGCCCTAGCACTGGCACAGGGACCATGGCTCCCTCGGCCCCAATCCCAGGCTCCTTAACGCTGACTGTGAATTTAGGGAGGTGAGCTGCAGGGCCTGGGTGTGCATCCTCCCCAGGATGAAAGGTCCCACTGCCTGACTGAGAGTGTGGGCCCACCCACGTCTCAGTGCAGCTCAGGGCCCGGTTACCTGCCAAGATGGAGTGGAGAGACTCTTCTTTCACCACCAGCACCTGTTTGTGAACGTCCCTGAAGAAGACAGGAAGCCCTTACACTCGGAGTGCACTGAGGTTGCTAACCCCACGGTCACCCACAGTTCTGTGGTGGCTTCTGCTCAATTCAAGGGTGCAGTGGGTTACTGACTGGAACTACTACTCCTTGGGACAAAGATGAGGCAGTCTGCTACCATTCAGACGACAGCCTTAGAAACCCTAAGGCTCAGTTCTACTCTGTCCTCTGGGGTTTCTGGAGCTGTGGGTTTTGGTCTGGTAAATATCTACAGCAAAGGACCCAGGCCACAGAGTCCCAAGGTCCACTGGCTTTGCCACTATCATCACACTCTGGAAAGGGCCAGGCTAGAATTGGGACCACACTTTTCCAGCAGAAACCTGCTTCTGTGGAAGCCCATCTATAATCTGGCATCCTCACTTAGACACTGTGAGCTGACACAGGTGGCTCCTGTCTCTTTTGCAGCAAGAGGCCGCCGCAGTTCTGCTAGCAGCCCTCCCCTAGCACCAGTGTCCTTCCCTGGGCATTAAGCTAGGCTCCCTGCAGCCTGCCTGCTCCACCCCAACTCTTGCTGGCCTCACCAGACAGAGAGTGTGGCCGCAGCCGTGAGCGCCATGACGTAGGTGCCTGTGCAGTGCAGAGTGGAGATTGGGGATGGCAGGAGGATAGGGGGGAGGAGCCGGCGGCCACAGGCGGAGAACACCGACAGGGTCCTCTTCTCACAGGCCACACACACGACATCGCTGGAAGGTCAGAGGAAAGACAGGTGTCACTGAGGCCCTGGAAGCATCCTGGAAATGTCCTCTCCTGCCCACCCGTACTGCTCAGACTTGCTAGGACACATAAGAACTGACCAAGGTGTGTGTGCCTTGCTCACCAGAGGAGTCACACAGAGCACCCATACAACTGTCTCCTGCCTACAACTCTTGAAGACTACAACAACTCCACAGGAGGTACCAGCTGAGTACTCAGAAGACCATTACCGTCTTGGTTGGAAGGGTTATGCTGCTCCCCGAGGAAGAAGCGTTTCACCAGTCTGTTGGGACACTGTCAAATGTCTCTCTCTGAACAACTGCAGGCCTCTTGGTCTGGTATCAGCAGTTAAAGCCACAGGTCTAGTGGAGGATGGAGCCTCAGACCTCAGGCAGCTAGAGCAGGTGAGCAGCCCAGCACAGTTCAGCAAATCCTGGTCCTAGCAGACCAGCCAGAGCCCTCTTTATACCACTTCCATTTTGCTCAACTAGGACCAGGGTCCAGGTGATGGACCCTCCCCCACCCTAGGCTCCCAGAGATGCTGTGGGGGTCAGGCTGCTGTTTAGACGTCTTTGTTGAGAGGATAAGAGATCACTGAGCAGCAGCTGGCAACAGAAGACACTTGAGCAATATAACTCATCTCTAGGGGTTAGAGCCTTCCTCAAGCCAGCCTGTGGCAGTGAAAGTCACCACTCTGGGGCTGCAGTGTTAGGGAGCAGGCCTGCTGGCTGTGTAGGAAGAGGCTTCCAGGTCACCAGACTGTCTGCCCCTTCCAACTGCTGTATGGGAGGCCATGTGGCTGTACCTCACACCCAGCTATAAACACACTGTCTGCCCTGGGTCCAGGGACAGAGGGGGACCCATGGCAATACCCAACATACAGGCCTCTCTGCACATAACAGGGGAAGGATGGGGGCACCTAGGGCCCACGGGAACTCTCACCTCACAGGTAAGGCCAAGTTTTCAGAACTTGCAAAAGTATCTTACATTTAGAAAGCAAAAAGTCATTAAGAAGACAAGAAGAAAAACATCAAAATGAATGCCAAAAGAGACACTGAAACTTGCGCTCCAGTGTAGAGATGCTAAAGTGAATGGAAAAAATGAAGAGATAAAAGAGCTGAACAAAAATTTCAAAGGTCAGCTCGAGAAGACAAACAAAAAAAATTAAAATAAAGCATCTTACTTTTAAACCCAAGGTAAAGGATAAAGGGACTAATGAAAATAAATGTGTAAAAGTGTGATACAGTGAATTATTTAATATCTCTTCTAGTCATAGTCTTTGTAAACTCCCAAATAACTTTTCTGATAGGTCTTGATAAGAGGAAGTAGGGAAGATTCTGATGGGTTATATGATTAGGTTGTCAGGGATTGTTAGCAGGGATAATTGTAAAATTAGTAAATTTTGCCATCCTGTTGGATAAAAAATGAGCCATCTCAGAAACTGAGGGGGGAATCTTGCTACTATCAAAGAAGAGCTCTGGAGTGTGTCCTTGGGACCCCGAAATCCCTGTGCACTGAACCTCCTCAGCCCAAGATCAGAGAGCAGTGAGAAAAGGGGAAGAGCAGAGGAGTAACAGCAGCAGAGTCAAGAACCAGAGCACAAGATAAGAATGGTGGGCTTCTCAGTCCATGGAGCAAGTAAAGCTGATTATTTCTGGGGTAGGAGAGTGGGGTGTCTCCAGGCATTTAACTGAGAAATTAGAGATGAGTGCCTTTGGGCTGAGGCTTATAGTAGAGTAGAGTGCCCTTTGAGAATTTATCAACAGCACTCAAAAAGCTCTGTAACATTGCTGGAACAGGACAGATGTCAACGGGCCTGTGGCTGAGAGGCCAAGGACCACAGAGGTTCACCTGGAGGAATGGCTGAGGAGACTGTCCTGACTGGAAAAACGATGCCTGGAGCATTTTCTGATCCTGCATTGTAACCTGTTAATTTCTGTAATAAACCCCATAACTGTGCACATGGTGCCTGAGTTCTATGTGGCTATTGCAATGAAGTATTGAACTCAGTTGAGAAGAGAGTGCTACAGAAAGGATGGTTGGTGCCAGTTTTTACAGCATATCTAACACGTGGTGAACTAGGGCCAGACAAGCTTGGGATCATCTCTCCAGACAGGAATAGGAGCAAGGCAGAGCCTCATGCAGCCCCAAGGCGCACAGGGAAACACAAGGCTATGAACTCTGAAGTAAGGCCACCCCTCAAAGTTCAGAGTTAGGGAGAGACAGGACTGGAGGTCTGGCGGACAGCTGGGAACCTGTTCAACCTCCCTGAATAATTGGAACCCAAGATTTTAAGAAGCTGAACCAGATACAAAATTCAAATGACTTGGTTTCAAATCCTGGCTTGAGTGACCCTCTATGCCTTTGTTTCCAGGGATAAAAATGCCCACTGGGTTGGGAATGAGGTGACAAATGCACAAGCTCGACCTGGGGCTCAATCAGTGTGAGCTCTGTAGGAGCCAGGCACAGTGTGAGAAGGCTGTGCTGGGCTCAGGCTCCTGGGCCCTTACCAGCTGCCAGCAGCAGTGAGGATCCGGCTGGTGAGCACCGTCTCCCATTCTTTCCCTTCCCGGTTACACTTCAAGCGGCTCAGCTTCACACCCCCTACAGCAGTCACTTCATTCTCCACCTCAATGTACATGGAGGGGTCGGAGCTCACCTGGAGGGAGAAAAGGGAACACTGAGTCCTTCTAGGCAGCAGTGAATTTTCTCATATGTGATTTGGGGTCAGGTCTTTAGGCAGGTAGGAGATAGAGAGAGGCAGACCAAGTAGGCCAGCCAAAAGAGTAGGGTGATGGGCAAGGCAGGCCAGAGATCTGGATGTGTGTTTCTCCAGGGCAGGGAAACTGCCAACAACTGGTTTCCAGGTTCTCATCCAAGTGACTAAACAGTCACAGAGAATCAGTGCCAGAGTTATAAGACCACAATATCCTCATCCAAACACTTCACTTTACAGGTGAGAACACAGAGACCCAGAGAAGCTAAGTGGCTGTCTCAAGAACACACAGTAGGACTTCCAGCCAAAATGGTGACGTAAGTCAGAAATACCACACTGTTCTCCTAAAGCAAAAACAAGAGAATCTAAGAGAAACAAACACAGAGGACAATCCTGAAACCTTGAGCATCAGAGAAAGGATAAAGAACTAGAAATGGATTGAATGAGCAGACAAGAAGAGGTGGCATGGAGTGCTGACTTGGCCTGGCACAGCATGGCCATCTTGAGACAGAGACAGCAGCATTCTGGAGTGAAGAACGCTGAAGGCAACTTCACAGAATCTCCAACAGGACACAGAATAACCTTGTACAACTAACTGTAGGGAAGTGAGGCCCTGATTGCTGGTTGTAGCCACACAGGCCATACCTGCTGCCCCACCCACTGGGCCAATGACAGGCAGTAGCCAGCAGCCAACCCACCCTCATCCCTCAGCAAACCAGTGGAACAGACACCAATGCTCACACACCCAGCCACTACCTCACCCTCCAGGAGGGCCCCAGTGCAATTGAGGAGTAGACTGCCCATGCCACTTACAAAGATACATCAGAGAAAAACGTAACTAAAAATCAGGAAACAGCAAACGCAAAGTAAATAAAATGTCTCAGCACCAACAGACAATATGAAATCATCTAAAGAAACAGGAGAAGATGATGCCACAAGTGACCAAAATAAAGAACCAAGAAACCTCTCTAAGGAAAAAAGGATAATGTAACTACCTGATAAGAAATTTAAAAGACTTACAAAAGTGTCTTCAAAAAGTGCACAGGAAAATGGAACTAGAGAATAATGGAGTTTTCCCATGCATTTTTTTTGATGTACCTCATATATAAGAGATCAAGGAAAACATGCAAAACTCTAGAATAATTCAAGAAAACACAACAAAATGGTCAACTGAAACCACACTAAAACAGCAATTAGAAATCCAGACGATTACCACTAAAATTTTAGAAATAGATAATACATAGGAAGGACAAAAGAGTACATAATCAATGGAAGGTAGAATCAGTGAAATAGAGGACAAATCCCTTGATACCAATCTTGTTATGGAACTATCAGAAAAAAAGAGTAAAAAAGGCCAACAGTCATGTGGACTTCTGCTGTGGTGCTATAGGATCAGCACTGGACTTCAAACCACAAGGCTGATAGTTCAAATTCGCCAGCTATTCCTCAGAAACTCTATACAGGGTTGCTATGAATCAGAATTGACTCAATGGCACAAAACAACAACAGTTATGTGGCACTGTAGGATCAGCACTGGACTGCTAACAACAAGGTTAGCCTTCCAAACCTACCAGCTACTTCTTAGAAACCCTATATAGGGTAGCTATGAGTCAGAATCTACTTGCTGGCACTTAAAAACAACAAAAGTTATGACAAGGTCAGCGGTTCAAACCCACCAAGCAGCTCCTTGGAAACCCTATACAGGGTTGGTATAAGTCAAAACTGACATGATGGCACTTAACAACAAATAGTTATGTGGGACAGCATAAAGAGGAGTAATTTATGTATGATGGGAACCCAATAACAATAAGAGACAAAAACAACTAAAAACAAAACACACAGAAAATTCTGAAAGATTTACTGGCAGAAAACTTCACAAATATCATGAAAAGACATCAATCCAAGAAGCTCAACAAACCCCAAATAAGATAGATTCCAAAAGAAAATCACTGAAACTTACTATTCTCAAACTTTCCAAGACCAAAGACAAAGCAAGAATTCTGATGCTTGAACAGCTTGGAATAAATTGCTACCTACAGAAGTGAGTCCAGTCCTGGTGTGTCATTGTGGGCTAGCATGTGTCAGACTGCCAAGTCGTTTGAACTGCAAGTTCGGTGGTTCAAGTTCACCAGCTGCTCCTTGTAAGCACTATACAGGGTCGCTGTGGGTTGCAATCGACTTGACGGCACTAGCAACAACACAACAACAACAGAAGTAAACTAGTAAGACCAAATTCTGATTTCATGGCAGAAACTATAATACCTTGAAAGAAAAAAGTCGTCAAGAATCATATATCCAGCTAAAGTGTCCCTCAACTACAATGGTGAAACTAGGATATTCTCAGATAAACAGACATTTAGGGTATTTGTGAATAAACAAAGAAACAAACAAGTAAACATTGTAAGAAAGACTAAATGGAATCCTTTAGCATGATAAATGGAGAAAAGATTGAAGTTGTCAAAGACTTCAAAGTTTTGCTTAGATTCACAATCAACACCCATAAAAGCAGAAGTCAAAATACTCAAATGACTTATTCATTAGGCAAATCTGCTGCACAAAACCTCTTTAAAGTGTTCAAGAGCAAAGATACCAATTTGAGGACTAAGGTGCCTCATATGCATGTGAAAGAATTGTTAGGAAGTCTCATTACCTCAAATGCATATGAAAGTTGGACAATGAATAGAAGAATTCAAGTATTGAATTCCAGAATACTGGAAGTACCATGGACCGGAAGAACAAATAAATCTATGTTGGAAGAAGTACAGCTAGGATGCTCCTTAGAAGCCAGATGGCCAGACTTCGTCTTTCATACTTTGAATATGTTATCAGGAAGGACATCAAAGTGGAGAGTCAGAGAAAAGAGGAAGACCCCCCCAACAAGATGGACTGGCACAGTGGCAGCAGCAACAGGTTCAAGTGTAACAACAATTGTGAGGATGGCACAGGATGGACTATGTATTATTTTGTTGTGCATAGGGTTGCTATGACTCAGTACTGACTTAATGGCACCTGACAACATAACATTGAAAAAAGGGAATCAGAGCTCAACTTGCAAATGAAGACAAGTTAAAAAAAAGAAGAAATAAATGGTGTAAAGATAAATTCCAGGATAACCACAAAGGAAATTATCAAATTTTCCTCATTAAAATAAAATTATTTAAATACAGTTGTTGTTGTTGTTGTTAAGTGCCGTCGAGTCGATTCCGACCCATAGCGACCCTGTACAGGGTTTAAGGTCCGAGGGTGTAAATCTTTACGGGAGTAGAAAGCCTCATCTTTCTCCCGCGGAGCGGCTGGTAGTTTCGAACCGCTGACCTTAAATACAGTAAACAAGTACATAATCAATAAAACAAAGGAAAAGAGAAAATCCATAAATTAAAAAACTCAGTGCAGTGAAAAATATGCATAATAAAGAAATCACTGGCATCACAAAAAACTCAGCAAAATGACAACAGTAAATTTTTATCTGTCAATAATTATACTGAATGTAAATGGATTAAATGCATAGTCAAGAGACAGTGGCCATAACAACTACAGAATGACGTACATGGCAGCATCAACCTGAACTCAGT
>NW_006408858.1:2620883-2624102 GCF_000296735.1 Chrysochloris asiatica | reverse complement strand
GGTCTCTTGTGATACAATAGTGAATAATTGTTATAAGGACTGCTTGTGAGGGTTGGAAATATAAAGGTAGACGTTTTTGTAGCAAGGAGGGGAGTGATTAACTTTTTAGCCTAGGAGCGGAGGTCCTTGGGACCATCAAGGGAGAAGAGCGGAGAGCAGGACCCTATGCAGAGAAGCAGTGATGCCTAAGATGGAGGCAGAGACAATGACACGGAGAGATGGAGCCGTTGGGGACTTTAGACACAGAGAGGGAGAGGGGCTGTGTGCTGACGACTGGGGGGTGGGGGACAGGCTTGTTGTTGGTACTCTTTGGTTGGCTGATGATGCATGGAGGGGATTATAACCATAGCAATGAAATGAGATACGATAGGATGAATGTAAAACTAATGTTCTCCCATGTAAACTATCACATAATTCACAATAAAACATTAAAAAAAAAATTTAAGAACTAAACAATATAATCAACCAACTGTGTATCAGACATGCTGAATGTGCCACCCCAAAACAACACAGTGCACATTCTCTCCAGTACACATGGGTCATTCTCCAGAATATACCATATGTTAGATCACAAAGCCAGCTGCAATAATTTAAAAACATTGAAATACTACAAAGCATCTTTTTAGATAATAACGTTAAATAAATGGAAATAGAAAACTGGAAGGGCAAGGGGTAAACAGATACATGGAAATTGAGTAACACCATACTTAAAAACCACTGGGTAATAGAAGAAATAAAAATTGAAATATAAAAATTCTTAGACTCAGAAGGGAATGAAATCACAACATACCAAAACATTTGGGACACAGCAGAAGCAGTGCTCAGAGGTCAATTTATAGCAATAAACTACACATCAAAAAAGAAGAAAGAGCCTATAACTCCAACAAACAGAAAATGAGCAGCAAAAAATGCCATGGTCAGCAAAAGAAAGGACAAAGTAAAGATTGTTGTTGTTGTTAAGTGCCATTGAGTCGGTTCTGATCCATAGCCTTCCTGTCTTCCTATATAGGGTTTCCAAGTAGCTGGTAAGCTGGAACCCCAAATCACGTGATTCAAACTGACTTTGCAGTTCAGTACATTAACTCACAGCGCCACAGCAGACAACAATAAATGAAACAGAAAGCAGAAAAATAAGAAGAATCTACAAGAAGCTTATTAAAAGGTTAATGTTGTCGTTGCTAAGTGATGTCGAGTTGGTTCCGACTCATAATGACCCTGAATAGTGTTTTTGAGGAGCAGCTGGTGAGCTTAAACCTCCTACCTTGCAGTTCAAACCGACCTTGCAGTCTAGAGCATTAACCCGCAGTGCCACACAACAAACCACTGACAAAGAAAAAGAGTGCGAAGATGCAAATTACACAAATAGAAGAAATGAAACTGGTGACATTACAACAGAACCAACTGAAGTAAACAGAATCATAACAGAATTCTATGAAGTACTGAACTGCAACAAATTTGAAAACCTTGAATAGACAAATTTCAAGAAGTGCACAATCTACTTAAACTAACACAGTCAAAGGTAAAACATTTGAACAGATCCATACCAAAAGAAGAAATTGAACAGGTCATAAAAAAACCTCTCAATCAAAGAAAGACCTGTCCCAGATAGCTTCACTCTGAAGAGTTGTACCAGTCAGAGGACAGCTGACACTAATTCTACCTACTCTAATACAGAATGTAGAAAAGGAAATCAAGTAAACAACATCATTTACAAAAGTCACACAAAAGATGAAATAGTTAAGGAATAAATCCAACCCGAGAAAAGAAAACACTACTCAAAGATCCTAAAAGATACTTATATAAATGGAAAAATGTAGCATGCACATGGACAGGAAGACTTTAACATTGTGAAAATGCCACTACTACCCACAATGATCTATAGATATAATACACTAACAGTCCAGATTTCATCAACATTCCTTAAAGAGAGAGAGAAAAAAAACAACTACTAACTAACTTTATATGGACAAGACTAGCACTTTGGGTTAATGTGCTGGACTACAGATCGGTTTGAACTGCAAGGTTGGTGGTTCAAGCTCACCAGCCACTCCTTGCAAACCTTAGGGTTTCCAATACCTTGCAATACAGGGTTGCTATGAGTCAGAACCAACTCAATGGCACTTAACAACAACCACAACCACCAGTAAAGAAGAGCAATGTAGCAGACCTCACACTTCCCAACTTCAGAACCTATTACACATAGTGATCAGAGTAGCAGGCTGATCAAACAACAGACACATAGGCCAAATGAACAGAACTAAGAATCCAAAAGTAAATCAATTCAATGATGGACTGCTCATTTTCAACAATGGGATTAAATCCATTAAATGAGGAAGAGAGAGTCTACTGAACAAATGATACTGGCAAAACTTGATACCCACTTGCAAAAAAAAAGAAAAGATCAAAGACCTAAATATGAAACCTAAAACTATAAAGATCATAGAAGAAAATACAGGGGACAAACTTAGGATTGTAGGATATGCTCTGAACTGTTACCTGCAAGGCCAGCTAGCAATTCAAACCTACCAGCTTCTCCTTGGAAACCCTATGCAATGTTGATATGCGTCGGAACAGACTTGACAGCATTTAATAACAACTATCAAATATAATTTTAAAATGCAGAAACAGGAGACGATAACTAGACAACTGGTACTTCCTAACAAGCATTTATGTGCATCAAGAGACATCTCCAAAAGAGTTAAATGAGAATCTACATACTGAGAATTTTTTTTTTTTTTTTAACAATGGCATATATGACAGGGAACTGACTAATCACTAAAATTTATAGAAGACTTCAACACAACAACAAAAGAAACAAGATCCGTATCTCAGACCACATAAAAACAAATGCAAGATAGATCAAAGACCTAAATATGGAACCTAAAACCATAAAGATCTTAGAAGAAAATACAGGGGACCAAGTTAGGGTTCTGGTGTGGAGTTTTAGGATAAGTGCTGGACTGCTAACTGCAAGGTTGGTGATTCAAACCTACCAGCTTCTCCAAGGAAACCCTATGTAAAGTCACTATGAGTCAGAATAGACTTGACAGCATTTAACAACAACAAAAAGAGAAACAATCCAATTTAAAAATGGATGTGGTAAGGGGAGACACACAAGAACACCCAAACTTGCAGATAGTACCCATTTGACCTAGCCTCGATGGCTTGATAATCAGAACTCAACTTCTTGTTATGTGCTGTGGAGTCGGTTCCAACTCA
>NW_006408858.1:2590122-2620233 GCF_000296735.1 Chrysochloris asiatica | reverse complement strand
GATAGTTTGCATCTTGTCTAGATGGGTCTAGTAAAAAGAGATGGGGATAAGATTCTTATGATTCAATAGTAATTGTTATTATAACTAATTGCAACTGTCACAATTGTAAAGGTAGAGGTTTTGTACCCAAAACAGGGAAGAGGTTAATCTTACAGTTCAGAAACAGAGGACCTTAGGATCATCAAGGGAAAAGAGCACAAGTGGAATATGGGACCTTATCCAGAGAAGCAGCGATACCAGAGATGGAGGCAGAGATGGGGACATGGAGAGAGGGAGCAGCTGAGGACTCTAGATTTATGGAAAGAGAGGGATGAGAGCTGGC
Source organism: Chrysochloris asiatica (assembly GCF_000296735.1). Lineage (NCBI taxonomy): Eukaryota > Metazoa > Chordata > Mammalia > Afrosoricida > Chrysochloridae > Chrysochloris > Chrysochloris asiatica. The sequence goes on along the minus strand of NW_006408858.1, from coordinate 2,619,911 downwards.
AGCCAGGAGACAAGACTTGCAGAATATGCCCTTTGTTAGTGTAAATTATTATATTTGCCTGAGTGTAAAAAAAAAAAAAAAGTTAAAATGAATAGAGAGAAATACTGTTAACTGATGGTAGGTACATGGAGGGGATTATAACTATTGTAATGAAACGAAGTGTATGATTTGTTGAACGTAGAACTGATGATCTGCCCTGTAAACTTTCTTTCAATTCACAATAAAAACTTTATTTAAAAAAAATGGATGTGATGTCTGTTCATCTCCTATGCCCATTTTCAAATTGGCCAATAAACATATGAAGGGATGCTCTTGATCATTAGCCACTAGAAAGCTGGGAGATTTCATTTCACCCTTGCAATAATTGGTGTTAAGTGCTGGTAAGTCAGTTCTAACTCATAGCGACTCTTCATAGGGTTTCCAAGACTTTAAATCTTCGAGAGAACAGGAAGCCTCATCTTATTCCTGTGGAGCAAGGCTTGAATCTCTGACCTTGTGTCTTACAGTCCAGTACTTATTGAATAGAGTTTTTTGATAAAACAATCAAGAGGACCTCATTGTGTTGTTGCTGTTGTTATGTGTTGAGTTGGTTCTGACTCATATAACTATCAAGTCCTGTACCATTCTCTCAACTGTTACACTTCAACCATTGCTGCTGCCATTGTGTCCATCTATCTCGCTGGGGAGGTCTTCCACATTTTCACTGACCTTTCCCTTTACCAGGGATTGGTCCCTCTTGATAACATGTCTGAAGTATGAGAGACAAAGTCTGGCCAGTCTGGCTTCTACAGAGCCATCTGGCTGTACTTCTTGCAATGGAATAGATTTTTTTAGTTCTGACAGTACTTTCAACTCAAATGCATCAATTCTTCCATCATCTTCCTTTTTCATTGTCCAACTTTCACATATATATGAGACTATTGAAAATACCATGGCTTGGATCAGGCACACTATATTCCTCAAACTATTTGTTCTTAATCATTTTAAAGAGGTCTTGTGAGGCAGATTTGCCTAATACAAGATATTGTTTGATTTCGTGATTACTGCTTCCATTGAGTGTTGACTGTGGATCCAAGCAAAATTAAGTAAAGTGGTGAGGATTTTTGTTTTCTTTACCATGCAGAAAGTTGTAGTCTTTTAATACAGAAAGTTATAGTCTTTTAAGTATTTTAAGTAAGTTAAGTATTTTAAGTACTCTTCATTTCCAGCAAACATCTGCATTTTGCAGGTGGTTAATGAATCTTCCTCTAATTCTGATGCCACATTTTTCATATAATCCAGATTTTTGGATTATTTGCTCAGCATACAGATTAGGTATGGTGAAAGAATACAACCTGGTGCATATCTTTCCTAATTTTTAACCATTCAGTGTTTCCTTGTTCTGTTTGAACGACTACCTCTAAGTCTATGTACAGGAGTCTCATGAGCACAATTAAGTGTTTGGGAATACCCATTCTTCATGCTATCCATTGCTTGACATGATCTAAACAGTCCAAAGCCACTGCATAGTCAATAAGCACAAGTACACATCTTTCTGGTATTCTTAGCTTTCAGTCATCATTTGACACCAGCTAATGTATTTCTCATTCCATACCTCTTCTGAGTCAGGCTTGAATTTCTGGCAGTTTCCATCATTGTACTATTGCAGCCACTTCTGAATTATCTTCAGCAAAATTTTACTTTTAAATGCTATAAATTATACTGTTTGATGATTTCCACATTCTGTCGGGTCACCTGTCTTTGGATGGACACAAAAATAGATCTCTTCCAATGGGTTGGCCAGAGAGCTGTCTTGCAAATTACTTGGCATAGATGAATGAGCACCTCCAGTGCTGCATCAGTTTGGTGGAAAACTTCAATTTTCATTCTGTCAGTTCCTGGAGCCTTGTTGGTTGCCAATGTCTCCAGTGTAGCTTGGACTTCTTCCTTCAGTACCATCCATGCTTGATTTTATGTTCCCTTTTGAAGTAGTTGGATACTGACCATTTCGTTTTGGTACAGTGATTCTGTGTATTCCTTCTTTTTTGATGCTTCCTGCATCATTCAATATTTTGCCCATAGAATCCTTCAATATTGCAAGCTAAGGCTTGAAATTTTTCTTCAGTTCTTTCAGCGTGATAAATGCCGAGTGTTTTTCCATTTTGGTTTTCTAATTCCAGGTCTATGTAGAAGACTTTGTCTTCTCAAGCTGCCCTCTGAAATTTTCGGTATAGCTATTTTACTTCATGTCTTCTATTCATTTTAGCATGTCTATGCAGGAGAGCATTGCAGGATAAGCACTGGACAAACAAAGTTGGTTTGAACCATAAGGTCAAGCAGTTCAGGCTCATCAGTTGCTCCTAGGAAAACCCTACATAGGGTTGTTATGAGTTAATACCAACTTGATGGCACGTAACAACAATAACAGCAAGTTTCATAGTCTATTCTGACATCCATTTTTTTTTTTTCCCTTTCTTCCCTGTTGTTGTTGTGTTGTTTTTTTTTTTAATGGCCTTTTACTTTCTTCCTGTATGATGTTCTTGATGCCATCCCACAATTCTTCTGGTTTTTGGCCACCAGTGTCTAACGCATCAAATCTGTTCTTCAGATGATCTCTAAATTCAGGTGGGGTATGTTCAAAGTCGTATTTTGGTGCTTGTGGACTTTTTTTCATTTTCTTCAGCTTCCACCTGAACTTGCATATGAACAATTGAACATCTGGTTCACAGTCTGTCCATGGCCTTGTTTTGACTGATGTTATTGAGCTTTTCCATAGTCTCTTCCCACACATATTGTTAGATTGATTCCTGTGTATTCTATCTGGTTAGGTCCATGTGTATAGTTAACTTTAACGTTGTTTAACAAAAGGTATTTGCAATGAAGAAGTCATTGATCTTGCAAAATTCTATCATGCAATCTCTAGGATCATTTCTGTCACTTATGCCATGTTTTCCAATGACTACTCCTTTCTCTTTGTTTTCAACCTTTGCATACCAGTTATCAGTAATTATCAATACATCTTGATTGCATGTTTGATCAATTACAGCCTGAATAAGTTGGTAAAATTCTTCAATTTCATCATCACTGGCTTTAGTGGATGGTGCATAAATTTGAAATAATAGTGGTATTAACTAGTCTTCCTTGTAGGCATATGGATATTATCCTATCACAGGCAGCATATACTTTAAGACAGATTTTGATATGTTCTTTTTGATTATAAACACTATGCCATTCCTCTTGAACTTGTCATTTCCAGCAAAGTAAACCACATAATTGCCAGATTCGAAGTGGTCAATATCAGTCCATTTCAGATCACTAATGACTATGATATAGATCTTTACATATTGCATTTCAGTTTTGACAGCTTCCAATTTTTGTAGATTCATACTTTGTACATTGCATGTTCCAGTAATTAATGGATATTTGCAGCTGTTTCTCATTTTGAGCTGTGCCCCCATCAACAAATGATGGTTGCAAAAGCTTTACTCCCTTTGTGTCATCATGGTCAACTAACTCCACTTAGAGAGGCAGTTCTTTCCCAGTTATATTTTGAGTGCCTTCCAACCTGAGGGGCTCATATTTTGGCACAGTATCTGAAATACTTAGCTGCTACTCACAATGTTTTCACCTTCTGGAACTATATGTGATAACGTATTGTTAGTCATAAGGTTTTCAGTAGTTAAACATTCAGAAGCAGTCCACTTCTCCTTGGATACCCATTCACCATGGGTGACCCTGCTGGTATTTAAAATACCAGTGCCATAGTGTCTAGCATCACAGCAACAGGCAAGCCACTGCAGTACTGACAGACAAAAATATCCCCCCTAAAATAGTTGTCATAACTTTCTGAGCCGATCTCTTTTTCTTGTCATTCCCCTATTGTTTTGATGCAGCCTTTTAAAAAAGGTACTTTAGGATGACTAAGGCATGTGTATCACATAGAGACCATGCCTGCAGCTATACACTGATGGAAGAGACATTTTCAAACATGTTTTGTTTGGAATGAGGCTGTGCATATATAAACTGGAATCCTAGTAGCAATACTTCTTGACTAACCTTTACCTAGTAGAATAGTAACCCTGGTGGCACACTGAGCTAAGTGTTGGGTTGCTAATGTAAGGTTCAGTGGTTCAAACTCACCAGTCAATCTGCAAGAAGGTAGTCTGCTTCTGTATAGATTTACAGCCTTTAAAACTCTATGGCGTGGTTTACTCTGTCTTATAGGGTTGTTGGAGTCCTGGTGTGGCGCTGTGGGTTAATGCACTGAAAGTTCCTTTGAACCATAAGGTGAGTGGTTCAAGCTTACCTGTCGCTCCTTGGGAACCCTACAGAGGGTCACTATGGGTCAGAACCAACTCAATGGCACTTCACAACAACAACAACATAGGATAGCTAGGAGTCAGAACTGACTAGATGTCAGAGGGGTTTGGTTTTTTAGGTTCCTTTTTGGTATTATAGCAAAGCATAGAAGGGCCAAAGTTATGCAAACTCCTTAGCCATAACCAAATACCTTGAGGGACTGGACTGAGTCACTGGAATTGAGGGCTTATTATAGTTTTGGGGGCTGTCTTTATGAACTATACTCATATGTCAACTGACATAACATAGTTCATAAAGACAACCCTTCTTAGGTAAGTACTGACTGGGGTCTTAAAGCTTTTGAGTGGACGTCTAAGAACAACTATTGGTCTCTTCTCATCCAGAGCAAATAAGAATGAAAAAAATCAAAGACTCAAACAATTAGTACAAAGAACTGATGACCACATGAAGCACAGCCTCCACTAGTCTGAAACCAAAAAACTAGACAGTGCCCAGCTACTACCACTGACTGCTCTGACCAAGATCACATCAGGAGGTAATGGTCAGAATTGCAGAAAAATATAGAATGTAGAACAAAATTAAAACTCATAAAAAAGACCAGACTTAAACTGTTGGAACCTCAAGACAATGGCCCTTAGACATCCTTCAAATCTGAAACTGAATCCACTCCTAGAGATCACCTCTCAGCCAAATAATAAACAGGCCTATAAAGTGAACAAGGAGCTCTGGTAGCGTAGTGGTTACGAATTGGACTGCGAACCACAAGGTCAGCAGTTCGAAACTACCAGCTGCACCGCGGGAGAATGATGAGGCAGCATTTGTCCCAAAACAAGGTTCAGAAAGCAGGGACAGGCAGGAAAGATGGGCAGATGGAAACAGGGAACCCAGGAAGGACATGGGAAGAGCAGTGTTAAATGGAGGCAACTGCAACTAATGTCACAAAACAAAATGTGTATAAATAGCTGAGTGAGAAACTAAGTTGCTCTGCAAATTTTTACCCAAACCACAATAAAATGTTCAAAAAAGAGCAGAAAAACTGAACACACAGCTTGAGCTTCCTGACTCCACGTCTGTGGGAAGGTTCCTATCACTTAAAGCATTTAACAAAGAACAGCAGCAGCAGTGAGCATTAAGAGAACGTACGTGCACTGCTGTCCACTGTGGCGCCCCTGCTTCTGCTCACATCCGGCCAACAAGAATAAATCATGTGGCTTCTTCACTACTCTGCACCATGCCCCAGAGGTTCCTGTGGCTGGAAAGGGCCAACGCCTGGTGCCTTATGAGGACTGATCTGAGTCCAGAGCACTGTGTGAATTCTAGTGACCAATGTCTTGGAGGCTTGAGCCACAAAACAGGGAACTGACCTGCCCAAGGTTTCCAGAGGATGCAACACTGAACTGAAGTAGGAAGTGTGTAGAGAAGAGTCAGTGTGTGCAATGATACCATAGTGGGAAAGGCCTGGGATCTGGTGTCTGATTGAGCAGCCAAAGGGTCTTTGGTTATAATGGCAATTTGTTTAGAACTTTGTCAGGGCAAGCATAGGTTTACACGATTCTACTATGGGGGCCCACGAAGCCCTGATGGTGCCTCCATGCGGAGCAATGACAGATGAGGCCATGGGATAATCGGGACAGAAGACCCCACAGCACAGCAGGCAGAGTTTGAGACTGCCCCTCGGGACAATATGGACATTAGAGGAGGCTTCCAGAGGAGAGGGTGGGCTTACAGTTGGGACTTCAAGGGCAAAGCCACAGAGGAGAATGAGGCAGATTTGGTGCGGGGCTGAGTGAGGGGTTTTTGTGGAAGACTAGTGACCCTGGTAACACTTGATGATTACTCGGATCAGAAGGTGATGTCAAGAACCACTGGAAAAGAGTATCTCAGACAGTGACAGGATGAGGTTCACACAAGGGAGAGAGAGAATGTGTGTGTGTATGCATGCACTCATGAGAGCGAGTATGCCTGCCACAGTGCCTGGGGGACCCTGGTGCTCACCTGAAGGGTGAATGCTCTCTGCGGGCCTGGAATCGGCAGCTTCAGGGCCAGTGCTGGTGCAGACAAACACAGGGCGTCCTTCTCTGCTGTCACGGAGGCTGGAGACTGGAAGAGCCAGACATGTCCCTGAGGCCCCTGCCCCAATGCTACTGGTACAAGTCACCCAAAGGTGAAACTGGGCCTATGACCAGTGCACTTTCACCTGCTCTGAGGGAGCAAGTGTGGACAGATGCCAAAACAATCCCCACTTTACAGGTGAGGAAGCTGAAGCCAGGAATCTGTGTAGGTGTCTAGATGGACCCATGGCAGGGCTGCTTCCTAACGCCCATCTGCAGACCCTCCTCTCCTGTTCCAAGACATACTCAAGGTCAAGTTCTCAGCCTGAGGGGTGAACTGGGAGAAGACAGGGGCAAGTCCACTGCACTGGCCTGGGGCTGTCAGCCTCACCTGAACGGACAGAGACACAGGCATGAGACGGGAGTCCTTCCGAGGCCGCCCTTTCTTCTTTTTTTCCACTGTCTCTGCCTCCAGCTCGAGTTTTCGCTTGGAGAGGGAAGAAGGCTTGGCCACAGGGACTTTGTCATCGCTGTCACTGCTGCTCTCCAAGAGGTCCCGGGACCTTATCTCTTTCACCACCAGGTTTTGCTCCTTCAACCTGCACAAACACAGACGTTCAAGGGTCTTTCCATCTGGTTACTGGTGTGATAATGGTTATAAAACCAAATCAGTGCCCATCCCAAAATAGGAGTCTGAGTGTTGCAAACAGTTAAATGCTTGACTAAGAGCCCAAAGGTTGGTGGTTCAAACCCTACTCAGAGGTATCTCAGAAGACAAGCCCAGTGATTTGCTTCCAAAAGTTCACAGCCTTAAGGAACGCATGGAGCAGTCATATTATACACACAGTTGACATCAGTTGGACTCAGCTTGATGACAACAATGTCATGAAACAAAAAGAAGAGGTGGAAACTTTTGTTGGTTTTTTTCCCCAGCATGTAAATAGCCTAGAGGTTGTCAGTCTCATCTTTACAACAAGAAAAAAACTGAAAACCAGTAATTCTTCTTAGACCCACCACAGAACTGGCATGACAGGCAAGCCATAGCCTCCAAACTGGAGACTACCAAGTCTCACAGCTCACCTGGAGCAGAAGTCCCATGAGCCAGTAACTGGTGGTAGTGGCGGTGCTACATGCCTTCAAGTCAGTTTCACCTTGTCTAGTGTTTCCTACGAGCAGCTGCTGGATGTGAACCACTGCTTAACAGTCCAGTGCTTATCCTATAGCGCCACACCAGGGCCCCTAGTAACTGATAGGAATGGCACTTAAGTAGTGATTAAGAAATTGCTGGAGGTTTAGTGGAGACTTCAGAGTTAAAACTCTCGGACCCACTTTTGAGTTCCTACCCTTTTATTGGAGACCTGAAGCAGCACTGAGGGTTAATGTGCTGAACAGCAAGGTCTGTTTGAACTGCAAGGTTAGTGGTTCAAGCTCACCATGCGCTTCTCATAAACTCTATGCAGAGTCGCTATGAGTTAGAACAGACTCGGTGGCACGTAACTACCACCCTTTTATTAGCTCTACCTCCAAAAGCTTGCAGTGAAGATAAAACTCTAGTGAAGGAGAGGAAAAAGAATGCTTTTAATTACTCCCAGAATTCTGGTCTCTATAACACAGGTCTGTCCTTGAGAGATGTGTTTCCAGAGCCAGTGCTGACCTGGGAAAGGGCCATCAGCTTTCCTGGTTCACAAAAGAGAACACTGAAGGCCACAGCTCAGAGACTCTGGCCCACCAGAAACACAGGGACTTAATAAGATTATATAAGGATTGCCATCCCCAACACCTCCCCACCACACCAACTGGAATCTGCTGTCATAATAATGGACTCTAAGTGAGAGGGTTGCAAGACACAGACTCTACTTAAGAAGCAGTCTCTAGGGAAATTCAGAGTAAACACAGCCTAATTCCTGGCTTGATAAACATAAAACCTTATACTCAGGCCTATTTATCTCAATATCTATTACCCAATACAATGGCTGCTAACAGCTATGTGGCATATAAAAAGGCAATAACATCAGAGTCATCTACTTCTCCAATCATTCTCTTGCCCCCTTGTGACACACCAGGGCTAAATTCAAACCATCACTTTCTTGTCAGCACAGCCTCTGCACTGATCCACCTTTTTCCCTCCCCTGGACTCCTCCAGGCATTTTCCTGTCCTAAGAACCCTTGGGCTATGGCTCACTAAGGACCCTGCAGGCTTACTCCTGTGTCCTGGGGTAAATGAAATGGGCTGCCCCATGGAAGGGTAGACTTCTTGGTGGAAAAGTAGACCTGTTCCTGTTCCAATCTCTCTGGGACCCATGCAGCCACCACCTACCTTTCGACAGCTGTTGGTGTCACACTGGTCAAGACAGGAGTACCTGACGTGGCTTTGGATCGCTCCGTGAACCGGGAGTCAAACGCTTTCATGGGTTCAATCTTGGACGGGGTGGTGAGCACTGAGGGGGATGATGCGGTGGGAGTAGAGGTAGCAGTCACACTAGGGAGGCGCGTTGGGGGACAAGAGAAGAAGGCATATCAAGTTAAGGATCTGAAGTCTGGAATCTCATTGTTGAAGCAAAGCCAAAGGGGAAATGAAGTGAAACGTCTACAAACACAAACAGTTCCAAATACAATCTACTATTCCAAATCTTTCTTTAACATCTTCCTGTGTCAAAGTTCTGGAAGCTGGGTTCCTTCCATAAGATCCTGTGCAATGCACCCATGCCTGCCCCTTTGCATTGTTCTGTGAACTTAAAGGGCAGCACAAGGCCCTCATGGTGATCCTTAGAAACTTTCTCTCTAACCATGTCTCATACGGGCATCAATGGAGACTCACTTTTAACAATTATCAGTTGGGTCTATGGTAATGGCTGTGGTTTGGGCACCACTGCCTACTGGTACTTATTAAAATGCAAGTCCCAAATGTTTTTGTGTCTCTCCACAGTCTCCAGGGAAGAGAGCAGAGTCTCTGGTTTAGTATAGCCCAACTCCTCTCCCCGTTTGCGGCTCTGCTCTTGCTGCTGTCCCTACTCCCTTCTCCACATCTCCTTCCCTTGGTTGGCTTGTAGGGCCCTTGAGGAAGCAGCCCTAAGACAAGCCTTCCTGAGACCTGGTCACCAACCCCTGAGGGCTAGCCATCTCTTCCCAGGGGATCCTAAGAGCTATTTCTATAACCCTGTGGTCATCTCTTCTTTCACTAGCCTATATACTCTCTGAGGACAAGCGTCAATCAACCCAACAATCACCTGTGGGAACTCAGAGCAAATGCCAGGTGAATGTCTGCTGATGAATGAAGAGCTCCTGGCTCTTACTCACATGCACCTGGTCTTTTCTGACTTAATTTGCTTTCCAAGTCTCTTTGAGGAAGTACAACTCTGGAAGTGGAAAGGTGTGTCTGAGCACTGGCTGGCATGAAGGATATTGCTTCAAGAGGGCAAAGATCCAAACCCCAGAGCTGCTGGGCTCCCTGCAGTGTAGTTACTACAGAGGTGACTTCTCACCAGCATCTCAGCGCTGGGATCACACCTTCCCATCACATCCACTACGCTGCTACACCCTCCTTGGGCAGTTCTTCTGGCTCTGTGTATCAGAGACTCATGGAACTCAGTGTTCCTCTTCCCAGCACACCTCCCTTTGACATCAAGCATTTGTGTCCTTGTAGAAGGGGCCACCAAGTGCGAGAGGAACAAAATTCTAGGTACCTGAAACAGTCTCCAATACCAAACTTTCTTCAGGGACTAACCTGTCTTTACCAACAGATTCACCCGTAGGCTTGGAGCCTGCTGCAGCAATCTGCTCTGTGGAAGGCTTCGAGACTCCGAAGGAGTTGGGGGTACTGGAATCCAGGGGCAGTAGCTGCGACCCACTGTGAGAGGAGAGCATGGTGCCCGCCAGAGACCCGGAGAGTGGGATGCTGTTAAAGAATGCCGTGGAGAAGTCCCTGTCACCAAGCAAGAATGACAGTCAACCTCAAAAATTAGAAATCACAATTACTTTATACATTTGAAAGAACGTTTTTCTCTTTTCTTCTGAATAACGTCAAGTCAATTACAACTCAGCATAACCCTACAGGACTGGACAGAGCAGTTCCTCTAAGGTTTCCAAGACTACCAGTCTTTTCAGGAGCAGATAGCTTCACTTTTTTCCCACAGAGTGGTTGGTGGGTTTGAACTGCCAATTTTGTCATTAGCAGACCAACACCTAATGTACAACACCACCAGGGCTCCTTTTTCTTCTGAGTACAAAGGAAATATAAAAAATTCGTAAAGTTACAAAAAAGTAGAAAGAAATTCGATGTACTATATTTAACTGAATTTAAGAAACTATCCATTATATCCATTCTAGAACTTCTAAACTATCCATTATATGATGCACTGTACATTATGCTGTGGACTCCTGGTGTGCCACTATAGGATAAGCATTGGATGGTGAATCACAAGGTAGGCAGTTCAAACCCACCAGCTGCTCCTTGGAAACCCTATACAGGGTCACTATGAGTTGGAAGCGACTCGATGGCCCTTAATAATAACAACAGTACATTATGTACCACTAGGAAGGAATAATTGCCAGATGCCATCGATTATAAGATGCACTCTAATTTCAGAGGTGTTAAAATAGGCAAACATATTGCTGCTATTGTGTGCCTTTCAGTTGATTTGGACACCCAGCGATCCTACAGAGCAGAGTAGAACTGCTCCATAGGGTTTCTAAGGCTGTCAATTTTTAGGAACACACAGCCACATTTTTCTGAAGCCGAGTGAGCGGCTGGTGGCTCCAGGGTTCTTTTAAGCATGCCTTAGAAATAATGAAATGCAGTAGAGATAGAGGGCTACTATGTATAGGCTGTGTGATACCTAACCCAGCGTCTTCTGAGGAATGACCCAATGTCTTCCAGCTTTTCTTGTAACAGATTCTGCTTTAACAGGAGGCAGTATTAGACTGAAGGCCCTGGGCCAGACCACTTAGATCTGATTCGTCTCCCACTTGCCAGCTCTGTGACCGTGGGTACTGCATCACATCCACACAACTGTTACTGTTAGACTAACGGAGCTAATGCAGCATACATTTAGAACACTAATAGGTCTTCAGACATGACTGATATTCTAATAATTACCACTCCCATCATTTCATCCACTGCAACAGCAAATGGAATGTTCACTGATGGCTTTTGATGAATATTTCTCAAATATCCTCCTGAGAGATTTAACCAACTGACTGTCTGAGAGTGCTTAATTTCTTACAACCTCCCCAAGTCTTATCAAATGTCTTGATATTTACCAATTAACCTGATAGGTGAAAGATGGGATCAGATCATGGTTTTAATTTGCAATTATATTTTGAGATCTAACTTTTTATCATATACAAATATTTGATTTCCTTTTTTGGGAACTGTCTGTTGATAGCCTTCATCTATTGTTCTATTTGGTTATTAGTCTTTATTTGCTGATTGAATTGTAGGACCTCTTTACCTATTAGGAAAACCATCCCTTTATGAGTAGGAAATACTTTTCCCAGATTGTGTTTTCACTGTCAATGGGTTATTTTTTCCTAATAAAAAAAAAAAGTGCTATTTTTAAGTAGTTTGATCTTTAAGTGTTCTATTTTACTTTTGACAACTTCCAATTTTCCTAAACTCATAATTTTACACCTTTATTCTTTCTCTTTTTAACTCCATGGGCTAGATGCTCTAGAGCAATGTTAAATTATAGTCACAAGATAGTTACTTAGTTCTTGAATTTAATTTGAAATAACACAATCATTGATTCCCATCAAGATGCCTGTGAGCATCTATGGAAATGGATAAATACTTATTTCTTCTGACTTATTAACATGTACAATTACATTAATACACAATTTGAGCCTCCTTGCTGTCATGAAATAAACCTTACTTGATCATAGTACACCAGTCTGCTACTGTCCTATGTGGTCCTGTTTGCTATGATTTATTTGGGATTTTCCATTGGTGTTCAGAAGTGAGGATGATCTTGAATTTATTATGTTCAATCTTTATCAGATTTTGACATAAACAATGTTCATTTCATAAACAAAATCTGTACGCTTGCCTTTTTTCTATGCACTAGAACATTTTAAGTAGCATTCAAGCCATCTGTCCCTTAAACATCTGCCAGGATCCCCTGGGGAACTCTCTCAGCCTGGTGGCTTTGGTGGAGGCTAACTCTCTGATGATGAGTGCCCTATTTCTTCTATAATAAGTTATCTCTATAGACTTCCTTTAGTTTAGTGACTCTATTTTTTAAAAAGATCATCAGTTTTCACATTTATCTGTACAATCAAGAACCTCTTATCCTTTTGATTAATAATCTGTGGCTATAATCTAGTAGAAGGAGCTCTGGTAGCGTAGTGGTTATGCATCGGGCTGCTAATCTCATGGTCAGCAGTTCAAAACCATCAACTGTTCCGTGGTAGAAAGATGAGGCTTTCTGCTTCCGTAAAGATTTATAGCCTCGGAAACCCTATGCAGGCTCGCTATGAGTCAGAACCAACTCCACGGTACATAACAACAACAACATAATCTAGTGGGATACCTACACTTACGTTTTTTTTTGTTTTGTTTTGTTTTTGTGAATTGAGTGATAGTTTACATAGGAGAACATCCGTTTTACACTCATTATTTCATTGCAATGATTATAATCTTCTCCGTGTATCATCATACAACAGTATTTGCTTCTATTCTCTGTTTTTTTTTTTTTTGGGGGGGGTAGTTGTACACAAAAACACTCAGGAATATATAATCATTTAAACAACCAAAGGGCACATTCTATAATCCTGCCTCTTGGCTGCCAGCACACAGCCTTTCTCTTTCTATGACTCTAGAGTCCTCAGCTGCTCTATCTTTCCATGTCCTCCTCATCTCTGCCTCCATCTCTGGTGTCGCTGCTCCTCTAAATAGGGTCCCGCATTTTGTTTGTGCTCTTCTTCCTTGATGGTCCTAGGTTCCTACTTATGCTTTTCTTGATTGGCTAAGCTAGCAATCTATTCTGGTTTGTAAGGCAATGTTGAGGGTGAAGAAGCTTTTCAGACCAAAGAAACAAAATTTAAATTCCAGAAATCTGTACCCTATTGTCAAGAAGTTGGCTCGAGGCCAAGTAGAAGCCCACGTTCCTCTTCCGTCGACTCATAGAATGAGGGCTGGAAGAATCCAGAGAACAAAAGTACAGCCACCAACCACTTCTATCTCCATGGCCTTGCTCCCTCAGGCCTAGCAATATTCAAAGCATGTTCACCTGATTGGTCTCATTTGGTCCTAATGAAAGACAGACAAGTGGGCATGACCCCTGTAGGGTCCCAAGGGAGAAAAAGCTTGGTCCAAGGAAAATCACTGTTCTGGAAGGAGTCAGAAGACCTGTTTCTAGCTCCACATGTTCAGGTTTCTGCCTTTCACATTGCCCAGGAGTCCCACTTCTAGGAATAATCCTGGAGGAAATGTCAATGGTGTGCTCAGAGATTCCCTTACAATATGAAATCACAAACCACTGCCATCAAGTCAATTCTGACTCACAGCAATCCTATTCACATGCCATGGAGCTGCTGGTCGGTTTCAACTATCCAACTTGCAATTAGCAGTTCAATACCTAATGCACAGTGCCCACCAGGAGTCCTTAAGTCCACAGTTTAGGAGTTGTTAAACCAATCACAATTTGTTCATAGGATGGGAGTCTGGATAACCAACAAGTCAGAGGACTATTTATTAAAATGGGTGAAATGGTCAAGATAGAGTAAGTGGGGGACAGGAAGCAGGTGACATCAGATATAATCCTACTTTACACTTACACAAATATTCACTCAAAAGACTGGAAATAAACTCTTAACAGTGATTACATTTGAGAAGCTGATAATGTTTATGCTCTTTATGTTTTTACCATTTTCTAAATTATCAACCATTATGTATTGCCTTGAGAATCAGAAAATAGGAAAAGGGGAAACGTTAGCTTTCTTTACTAGCTAGGTGTGTCCTCCAACCCTCTCACAGAAACCAAGCCCAGGAACCACTGACCTGAGAGGATGCCCCATTGGCCTTTCTGCCAGGCCTCAGCTGCCCCCATCCGCCCTGCAGCATGAGCAAGGTATGTATAAAAGCTCTGTGGGGAGCATGGGGGGGTTTTGAGGCTGGTGGAATCTCACTTTCATCTTCTATAGGTCAGAAGGGTACCAAGAATCCGCGAGGACTCTGAATATCAAAGTATTGACTGGCAAAAAGAGATAGGAAGACCCCATTCCCCACCCATGCCCCCTAGCTGGCCACAGAAAGCTTGATGAATGCGCAAGTACCCAGTGTCCAGCTGTGCTATGCAGAGAGGCGTGATTCTTCTCCGACCGTCTGCTGTCCGTGTCTCAACTTGTTTCTTTAAAAGATTCTGGCAAGGTAAGAGTACATAAATGGTAGGTTTCTCTCAATTGTCTCTCAATATCCAAAAACATTTAAGGACTTATATTGCTAGACCTTTTTGGGACAACCAAACTAAGCCACTCTATCAAAAACCCAGTAAAGTAGGGTACTCAACTTCCTATATGAAGAAGTTCCCAAATGAATGGTGCAAATCCCTCCTTCCCCGACACCATCACTCCGGCCTGTCCAGGTTCCCAGGACAGAGTCATGCTGGGCTGGCTACCCCAGCCCCACAGCCTTGGGGGCTTACTAGGGGGACTCCAGGAAAGAGAGCTGTACCCTGAGTCATACTCTTATCTCTAAGCAGGTGATCCCCACATCCTGTAATCACAGTCCTTTCCTCTACTGAAGACTTAGAGCAAGGTGGGGCCGTATACATTAGGTCAGAAGCACCTGGGAGAGGTCTGCCAGCCTCCTCAAGCTCTTGGAGATAGTGGAAGCTCCCTAAGTCTTTGCAGCACTTCCAGCTCCCCCTACCCCTACCCCGTCCACCGAGTGAAACATGGGCTTCCAGTTAAGTTCAAGGCCTACACAGATGAAGAGTCAAAAGCCCACTGTTCTCAGCATCTAGAATGTCTTAGAAAGCTAGCAAGCAAGGAACACCAGCTCCTATGGGAGACAACCTCACTAGGATACGCCAGGACACGAAGGCTTGGACAGAGGTGCTTTAGACCCTCTGACAGAACCGTGCAGTTGACGGTAACGGGAACAGATGGCCACAAACTGGCTTACACTTGAGTCCGACATCAAGCTCAACACATAAGCACTTCATCACACACCACCACACCGTGTCCTGACTACCTATTGTTCTGCCCTGTCCCTTAGCATGTTCCCGTGTTCTAAGTGCCACAGGACCAAGTCCTTACCTTCCTGATGTCCTCTAGACTCTCCCCATTGACTGCAACGGAGGTAGCTGATCCTGTCTCTCGGGCCGAGGCACTCTTCTGGTCCAACTGTTGCTGCTGCCTCCTCTGGTACTTGAGCATTTCAGGGTTCTCGATGACGGCTGTGGAGAGCTGGGCCTCGGTCATGATAGCCAAGCTCTTCCCATAGGTAGATTGGTGAATACGACTCTGGAGGGAGCAGAGGTACAGCAGGCCAGACGTGAGTGGTGACATGCTGTTTCTGCTGGTGTGGCCTCACCTGGCTGAGAGCAGAAAGAGCCACGCAGAAGAGACCCAGAGCCCTGGTTGCTAGCTCTCTGAGTCTCCAACTGTTTCTACCTCTGACTGCTGAGGTAAGTCTGCAGAAGGCAGATTCTCCCCAAGATGTGCATACACTCTGTGTTTGTATAGGTGGGGATGTAAGTAAATGAGATGACTGCCAAGGGAAAACCAATCATATGGCCTGACATGGAACACATGGAGATGAACATTTGCTGAAGTAAAATTATGATGTCAAATTGCTAACTTCAGGCTCTTAAATCACACTGAGAACCCCAGACCCTCTATGGAAATCAGATATTGAAATCAGGGGTTTGCTTCCATTGCTCTCATCTTTGGACATCAGCCCCACATGGTGGTAGGTCCCTGTGGAGTTGCTAAGTGTCTCTAATAGCTTACACAGCACAGACCTGTGGGAGATCTTTTGGCATCTCGCTTGCCCATATACCAATCCTTCTTAGCAGAGTCCCCTCTCTCCCTCCCACCTTCCCAGGCCTCATTCATCCTGTGCTACCAAAAGCTGCACAGGGAACCCACACGGGCAGGGACAGTGTCCCCAGAACATCAGGGTGTGGAATGCAGAGCAGACACATACAACAGGCAAATGACCACTGTGACATCCGGCCCAGGACCATTATCTGCCATCAGAGGCTATTGGTGGTAAGTTGGAGGTCCTGGGTAGTCTGGGAACTTGATCCTCAGAAGTGGCCAATAAACGTCCTCCCTTGTCTACTTGGCTCCTGCCCCTCTCTTCCAAAATCATCCCCTGAATCTACAATCAACATTCAGTTTGACCAGCATTTCCTTTATGTTCCTCTCCACAGTGCCTGTGCCTGTCACCTGGGAGAGGGGACATGAGATGGGGTTAGTCTGCGGGCTCTCACTGTGACTCTGCAATGGGAGGGGATGGGATGACAGTGACAGGGCAGAAACAAGACCTGTGGTCACTGAGACACTTACTCTCTCGATGACAAAAGCCCTAGTTGTGGGTGCATGGTCAAAAGGCAGATTCTGCCTGATGGGTCACGTGTCTGAGGGGGCCCACAAGCAACTTAACAAAAGTGTGGACAAGTAGTAGTTTTTTTAAGGGAACGGTGACTATGGCGCTGGGCATTTCAGGCCCATAAACAAATTTCATGAATTGGCGACAAGGTTCTAGGCAAGGCTGGGTTCTAAGTGTGTATATAGTAAGTAGAACAGAGCCTTCTGCAAGGCCACATGCCTCACACTGAACACGGAGGAGGGCCTGGCCCAGAGGCTGCAGGCCCCAGTTCATGGTCATGCTTCTATTCTCACGCCTGAGGGTCACACAGGGTCATGGCAAATGGACTGCACATCTTGTAAAAGTTAGGCATCTCATTCACCCCTCTTCTGTCAGTTTGTCATACTGTGATGGCTTGCGTGTTGCTATGGTTCTGGAAGCATAATCTACCAGTATTTTAAACACCAGAGTCACTCACAGTTGACAGGTTTCAGCTGAGCTTCTAGAGTAAACCCGACTAGGAAGAAGGAGAGATGACCTACTTACGAATATTTAATCACTGAAAACCTTATGAATAGCAATGGAACACTGTCAGTACCAGAATACTGTCAGATACAGTGCTGGCAGATGAGCCACTTAAGTTGGAAAGCACTCAAAATATGACTGGGGAAGACCTGTCTCCTCAAAGTAACGCTGATTATGATGATGTGAATGGAGTAAAGCTTTCCAGACCTTAATTTGCTGATGGGGCACAACTCAAAATGATGAAGGGAAACAGCTGTAAACATCCATTAATAATTGGAACGTGGGATGTATGAAGTATGAATCTAGGAAAATTAGAAATTGTCAAAAATTAAATGGAATGCATAAACATCAATATCCTAGGCATTAATGAACAGAAATTAACTGGCATTGGCCATTTTGAATTTGACAATTAGATGGTTTATTATGCCACGAATGATAAATTAAAGAGGAGTGGCATTGCATTCATCATCAAAAAGAACATTTCAAGATCTTGAAGTACAATGCTGTCTATGATAGGAAAACATCTATACATCCACAAGGAAGACCAGTTAATACGACTATTATTCAAATTTACACACCAATCACTAAAGCCAGCGCTGATGAAATTGAAGAAAACTACCAACTTCTTCAGTCTGAAAGTGATCAAACATGCAATTAAGATGTATCGATAATTACTGGTGACTAATGCAAGGTTCGAAACAAAGAGGAAGGATCCGTAATTAGAAAATATGGCCTTTGTGATAGAAACGACACTGGAGATCACATGATAGAATTTTACAAAACCACTGACATCTTCATTGCAAATATCTTTTTTAAACAACATGGACATCACAGACATCAAATCGACTACAAAACAGATGGTGGAAGAGTCCATATCATCAGCTAAAACAAGCCAAGGCAGGCTGGAATAAACAATTGCTCATATGCGAGCACAGGATAAAGATGAAGAAAAATTTCTAAGGTCCATGAGAGCCAAAATATGACCTTGAATATATCCCACCTGAATTTAGAGATCATCTCAAGAACAGATTTGATGTTATTAGACACAGATGACTAAAAAACAGAAGAGTTGTGGGATAACATCAAGGACATCATACAGGGCCTAAGTGCTGGTGATGACAGCATTGGTGGTGGTGGTTGCAGCAGGTCTGTGCTCATGAGGCAACAACGGAGGCGGGGTGGCTTTTACCCAGAATAGGATGTCCAAACAGGGAAGCTAAGGACATGGCAGAAGTGTTTGATATAGACTTGGACCAGCCAGAGGACGTAGACTCTGAGGATGAGCTGTAGAAGGTGAAAGTGTTCAGCTGTTAGAAGTGACAGCTGAAAACTTCTGTCTGGAGCAGCACAGCCGTTGCAGTTACAGCCACCAGGAGTTTTATTTGGGAGCAAGGGGGCTCTGCTGCATCTTCCAGGGGTCAGTTAAACAAAAGTATGGATCATGGGGGAGTTGGACCATATAAACCTGGCTTGGAACATTGTGAGAAATTTTAAATCTCAGAAACTAGTGTGAACAGAGGACCAGAAAAAAATCAGACCAGAATGTTTTGAGCTATTTCAGGTACTTGGTAAAAGGGGATATGGATAAGTTTTTCAACTAAAAGGAGCAAATACTGGGAAAATACATGCCATGAAGGTGCTTAAGAAGGCAACGATAATAAGAAATACTAAAGATACAGCTCATACAAAAGCAGAATGGAATATTCTGGAAGAAGTAAAGCATCCTTTCATTGTGGATTTAATTTATGCCTTTCAGACCAGTGAAAAACTCTACCTCATCCTTGAGTATCTCAGTGGAGGAGAACTATTTATGCAGTTAGAAAGAGAAAAAAAAAGAAAGAGCTTGCTTTTGCTTGACAGAACTCTCCATGGCTTTGGGGCATTTACATCAAAAGGGAATCATCTACAGAGACCTGAATCCAGAGAATATCATGCTTAATCACCAAAGTCATATGAAACTAACAGACTTTGGACTATGCAAAGAATCTATTCATGATGGAACAGTCACACACACATTTTGTGGAATAGAATATGTGGCCCCTGAAATCTTGATGAGAAGTGGCCAAAGCCATGCTGTGGACTGTTGGAGTCTGGGAGCATTAAACAGGCTGACTGGAGCACCACCATTCACTGGGGAGAAACAAAGAACACAAGTGACAAAATCCTTAAGTGTAAACTCAATTTGCCTCCCTACCTCACAGTGTTTGGTATGGATTTCATTTCAATGTAAAGAAAATAAAAATTCTTACCAATGGACCAGTAAACAACATTCTTATTAATGGAGTTGCCAAGGACTTCATTCTTCTTGGATCAACTATCAACACTATGGAAGCAGCAATAAAGAAATCAAACGATGTACTGCATTAGGCAAATCTGCTGCACAAGACCTTTTTTAAGTGTTGAAGAGCAAAGATGTCAGCTTGAGGACTACGGTGTGCCTGACCCAAGCCATGGTATTTTCAATAACCTCATACGCATGCGAAAGTTGGACAGTGAATAAGGAAGACTGTAAAAGAATTGATGCTTTTGAGTTATGGTGTTGGAGAATATTGAAAGTGCATGGGCTGCCTAAAGAACCAATAGATCCGTTTTGGAAGAAGTGCAGCCAGAGTGCTCCGTGGAGGCCAGGATGGCCAAACTTTGTTTCTCATACTTCGGACATATCGTCAGGAGGGACTAATCGCTGGAGAAGGATATCATGTTTGGTAAGATGGAGGGTCAGAGAAAAAGAGGAAGACCCCCCCAGCGAGATGGATTGGCAAAGTGGCAGCAACAATGGGCTCAACCATGGCAACAATTGTGAGGTTGGCCCAGGATAGGATGTGTTTCGTTCTGTTGTGCATAGGGTCACTGTGAGTTGATACCGACTCGATGGCACCTAACAACAACCACCACCACCTCACACAAGAAGCCAGAGATCTCCTTAAAAAGCTGCTGCAAAGAAACACTGTTTTCCAACTTGGAGCTGGTCCTAGGGGTGTTGCAGAAGGATCAGGATCATCCATTCTTCAGATACATTAACAGGGAAGAACTTCTGGCTCGGAAGGTGGACGCCCCTTTTAAACCTCTGTTGCAATCTGAAGAGCATGTGAGTCAGTTTGATTTCAAAGTTTACATGTCAGACACCTATTGACAGCCCAGATGACTCAACTCTCAGTGAAAGTGCCAACCAGGTCTTTCTGGGTTTTACCTATGTGACTCCATCTGTACTTGAAAGTGTGAAAGAAAAGCTTCCCTTCAAAACAAAAATCCGATCACCTCGAAGATCTATTGGCAGTCCATGAATTCCTGTGAGCCCGGTCAAATTTTCTCCTGGGGATTTCTGGGGAAGAGGTGCTTCAGCCAGGACAGTAAATCCTCAGACACCTGTGGAATACCCAATGGAAACAAGTGGAATAGAGCAGATGGATGTGACGATGAGTGGGGAAGCATCTGTACCACTTCCAATATGACAGCCAAATTATGGACCAACAAAAAACAAGCTTTTCCCATGATCTCCAAACGGCCAGAGCACCTGTGAATGAATCTATGAAGAGCAATGCATTCAATGAATTTAAGGCAAGACAAAGGAAGGATGTGTGAGCATCCTGCAAGGTGAAATAAGAAGACTCGAAATGACAGTCTCAAGGAGTCAGTGTCATTATATCAGAACACTTTGAACAGAACGAAATATAAACATGGATTTTAAAAAATCGATCAATGGTGCAAGAAAGAAAAAAACTAGCAGAATAGTGTTGTGGAACTCTAAGGCACATCAAGTAACTGACTCTTAGTGACATCTTTTCAACCTTATCAAGGATTTTCATGTTGATGGCTCAAAACTGACAGTATTAAGGGTAGGATGTTGCTTCTAAATCACTGTTGCTTTCTGATTGTGTTAAATAAGGGTTATCCTTTCATTAGGCCAAGTATGAAGTTGCCTATAATACTTGCAACTAAGGACAAATTGGCATGCAAGCTTGGTTAAATTTTTTCCAGCAACATGGAATCAAAGACAGAAGAAAACTATCAATTGATGTTTTATGTGCAAACAACCTGAATCTTTTTTTTCATCTAAACATATATTTTTCAAATAGATTTTTGATTCTGTTCATTATGCAATACATTCCAAACTTTAAAACATGAAATTGTTGGTTGGTGTGAAGAAAACCTGACAACTTCTGTTTATTCTCTTGGTGAAATAATAAAATGCAAATGAATCATTGTTAACCACGGGGGGGGGGGGGGACGACACACGGGGGTACCAAACCATCATACAGGAAGAAAGCAAAAGGTCATTAAAAAGAAAAGAAAGAAGGAAAAGGCCAAAGTGGATGTCAGAAGAAACTCTGAAACTTGCTCTCCAGTGTAGAGCTGCTAAAGCAAATGGAAGAAATGAGGAAAAGAAAAAGCAGAATAGAAAACTTCAAAGAAGGGCTCAAGAAGACCAAGTCAGATATTACAATGAAATGTAGAAAACGAAAAGGAAGAACACTTCTCATGCATGCTGAAAGAACTGAAGAAGAAATTCAAGCCTCAACTGCAATATTGCAGGATTCTATGGGCAAAATGCAGAATGATGCACAAAGTATCAAAAGAAGATATAAAGAATACATAGTCACTATACCAAAAAGGCATGGTCGATATTCAAGAATTAGCATATGATCAAGAGCAAAAGATACTGAAGGAGTAAGTCCAAGGTGCACTGAAGGCATCAAATAAGGCTCCAGGAATTGATGGAAATCATATTGAAATCTTTCAATAAAATGATGCAGCACTGGAGGCACTCAATCATCTATGCCAAGAAATGTGGAAGATAGCTACCTCACAAACAGATTAGAAAAGATCCATATTTGTGCCCATTCCAAAGAGAGGGGACCAAAAGGAATGTGGAAATCATTGGATATTAAATTATTAATATCACATGCAAGTACGATTTGCTAAAGAGAATTTAAAAATGGTTGCAACTGTACATTGACAGGGAACTGTAAGGGGTTCAAGCTAGATTAAGATGAGGACATGGAAAGAGGGATATCACTACTGACATTAGATGGATCTTAGCTGAAAACAGAGAAAACTAGAAAACTGTTTACCTGTGCTTTATTGACATGACAAGCTATGGACAACATTGCAGAGAAATGAGTATTCTGGAACACTTAGTTGTGCTCATGAGGAATTTGTACATAGAACAAGGTTAGAATATAATAAGGGAACACTGAATGGTTCAAAATTAGGAAAGGTGTGTGCCAGGGTTGTATTCTTTTACCAGACTTGATCAATCTATATACTGAGCAAATAATCTGTGAAGCTAGATTATATGAAGAGGAACATGGTATCGGGATTGAAGAAGACTTATTAATAGCCTATGATATGTAGATGATAGCATCCTGTTTCCTGAAAGTGAAGAGAATTTAAAATACTTAATGCTGAAAGCCAAAGACCACAGCCTTCATTATAGGTAGCACCTCAATGTGCAGAAAAGAAAACTCCTCACCACTGGACCAAATGTTAACATCAAGATAAATAAAGAAAAGACTGAAGCTGTCAAAGTCTTCATTTTGCTTGGATCAACCATCAACACTTATGGAAGCAGCAGTCAAGAAATCAAATGACATATTGCATTAAGCAAATCTGCTGCACAAGGTCTCTTTAAAGTTCAAGAGCGAAGATGTCAGTTTGGGATCTAATGTGGACTCAACCCAAACCATGGTATTTTTAATACCCTCATCTACATGTGAAACTTGGACTGTAGAAGAATTGATGTATTTGAGTTCTTATATTGAAGGAGAATATGGACTGCCAAAAGAACAAATAAATCCGTGTCGGAAGAAGTACAGCCCATATGCTCCTCAGAAGCCAGGATGGTAAGACTTTATCTCTCATACTTCAAGTATATTATCAGGAGGGACCAGTCCCTGGTAAAGGACATCATGCTTGGTAAAGCAGAGGGTCAGCAAAAAAGAGGAAGACCTCTCCAGCAAGATGGCTTGGCACAGTGACAGCAGCAAAAGACTCAAGTAAAACAAGGATTGTGACGTTGGCACAGAATGGAGCAGTGTTTTGTTTTGTTTTGTTGTTGTAGAACTGCTATGAGTCGGTACCAATTTGATGGCACCTAACAACAACAACAAACATACCTCATGGATAAAACAGGTAGAAAATCTTGTCTCGCAGAGTTTTTGTAAGTTTTGAATGAAGTGATATATGCAAAATACATAGCTCAAAAATGGGCATATGTTAAGTCCATTTGTAACTCATTGCAATTGCTGCTCTATGCTCACAACGTCAATATAGAGTGACATGCACGGAATCTTTGGGAGTCACTCCAGCTCTCTGCTAGGATCGAAGCTCTCTGTGTGGCTTATTGTCAGCTCAAGAGGAAACCCCCAAAGTAATTTTAATCTTAATTTTAGACCTTCTTTCCCACAAGAAGGAGGAACTCATCTGAAAATCTGTCTTGTAAAGATCAGGACTGTAATCTATCAAAGGTGAATACCCAATTAACACTTCAGTTTTTGTGTCTGTGTGTCTCACAAGGGGGCCCAGGGCCCCTTGGAGTCATCGTGGCTATTTTTATGGCCAGGACAACCAGGTGGTACCCAGGACAACCAGGTTGTCCTGGGCACCTTTCTCCTACCTTTTCCTTTCTCCTACCTTTTCCTCCTCACTCAGGGGGTCTCCAAGCTCATCCTGGGAGAAGTCTAGGAATGCCACAGAGCCATCCATTGAGCATACCAGGATGCCCAGTCCATTCAGAGTCCTGGAAGAGAGAAGTGTCAGCAAACTGGGAGCAGGTACCAGGGATGGACACACAGCCTCAGTGGCTGGCCACTGCGGGCAGTTGGGGCAGGGCTTCAGGTGGACACTGGAGACCACCAGCTCCCTTCCGTGGCTAAAACCAAATCCAGTGCTATCAAGTCAATCTGGGCTCACAGTAACCCTATAGGGCACAGTAAATTGCTACCTAGGGTTTCTGAGACTATCAGTCTTTACATCAATAAGACAGCTTCATCTTAATGCTTAACCCACTGCACCACCAGAGCTCTTGTGGCTGGCTTGGTGGGACAATGGTCTTCCAGATGACCTTATTGTTGTTAGGGGCCATTGAGTTGGTTCCCCCTTACTGTGCACCTGGTTGGGTTTGAACTGCTGACCTTGCTTATCCTGCAGTTCCATATCAGGACTCTTTCAGAGGGCCTTGGCATCCTTTAATTCTAATCACATGTACAAAGTATCTCTAACCATATTTTATAAGAGTTTCATTTTTATTTAACTTATTTCTTAAATCATATGAAAAATAATGAAGTATGCAGTTCGAAAGATAAGGCTTTCTGCTCCCATAAAAATTTACAGTCTCAGAAACCCTGTGTAGGGTCACTATGAGTTAGAACCGACTCCATGGTACTTAATAACAACAACAATGCATCTAAATAATGTCACTTATTTAGCAGAAAACATGTCTTCAGACCTATGCTGATGTGGTTAGTGAATGCCAAGAAAGCAAACTAAGTCCACTGTCATCAAGTCAATTTCCATGGGTGACAGGGAGGAAGTCGGCTCCTGTAAAAATTTATGGCCTTGAAAACTCTATGGGGCGATTCTACTCTGTCCTATAGGGTCATTGAGTGATGAAGATAACACCAGTGAGGAATCCCACTGGAATGACATCATTCTTCTTTGCTCCGACATTTTTCCAGTGGCAGCATCTGTAAGGAGCATGGAGTGCTAGAGCAAACATTCTCACAAGAGCAAGCCCAGAACTGCCAGCTCCTGAATTGAGGCAAATAGCCCCATGGGGCTGCTTCAGCTGTGTCATCTGGGGAGAGGTGGCCAGTGGTTGACCCTGATCACATCCTTGGACCCCAGGGTGTGGCCTCACTTCTCTTACCAGGAAATGTCCATGATGGATTTGTCAAACAGCTCATGGATGACAACCAGTGGTCGTTTTAGACACGTGAGCTGAAAGGAGAGAAACAGCAACTAAATGACTGAAAACCCCTGGTTATCTGCTCAGTCCCATCAATACTGTCAGTCACAGAAGTCTCAGTTAGGGTTCCAGCTGGCACACAGGGTGTATACAGTGAGCAACTGCTCAGACTCCCAAGCGCGCAAATCAAAGCCTCTCAAGCTATGCATGGCAGAGTGGTCCCTGCTGCAGAGCTGGTGGGGGGACACAGTGTTCTCTACTTGGAGAAACAGCAGAGTGGAGTGGAATGGGTTCTGGAAGGGCTATGGCTCAGGCAGAAGGACAGCCCAAGGCTGGAGTTTAGATCAAGTCTACTGAGCAGGGGAGATGACGTGAAGGGCTGGGAGGAGAGTGAGGTGGCAAAGGCAGCTCCCAGGGCATGAAGCAAAGCTGCTTAGAGAACCCAGACAGCTTCTCTGGGCCCAAGGGGTAGATATTGATTCACAGTCCATTGTAACTGACCATTAAGTAAGGCATTCTGGTTCTACAAGTTGTGTGCAGCTGGTATATTAACATGTCAAATCAGTATACAATGTCCTTAATTCAAATCACTACCACATTTCAATGAATTATTTTCTTGTAGTTTACCTCATTTAGCTATCTCTTTTATTCTTTAAGGCATGGCAGGCACACAGTTGTGCCTACTTTTCCATCTAGCACTAACAAGCATACATGAAGTCACTTGTTGTGATGACTACTTTAGTCCACAGCTCTCCCTGCAGACAGATCCAGAACAAGGAGACACTGGGAGAGGTAAGAGCTCCCACTGGGTAATGATGTTTTTTCCATGTCCCCACTGCCTGAGATGGCCTATGCAGGGGAAGAAGCTACAGAGACCCTAGTCTGGAGGAGAAGGCGGAAGTCTGACATACCCAGCGAGATTCTTGCCCCTCCAATGTGTTTACCCTTTTCTCCTATACTGAGCCCTCAGAAATCTGAAATCCATGAGGCCACATGACCTAACCATTCTAAGAATCTAATACACCATAGTCAGTAATGGTTTGGTCAAAGCATCATGAATGCAGGCTTCAGTTCCTGAATCAAAGGAAGACCATGCCCTCAACTGCCCAGTAAGGCAATAGGGTCCTGGTTCCAGAATGGGTGCTAAATGATAGCAGACCTGAAAAAACAAAATGTACATAGGTACTCTGTAACACCAAATGTAGTAAACAAATGCAACCACAGGATAACTTTTAAATCCGTAACTTCAAATGCACTCTGCTTATAGAGAAATTAAAACAACTAAAACCCTTAAAAACGTGTATGCCTTGGTTTATTTAATCAGTTCTCACAAGGAGATTTTAGGAGGCCTACAGAACACGGGCAGTAAATGCAACAACAAGAGCAGTCTGCCACTCTAAGGCACAGTCACTTGCTGCACCAGTCAGAGGCCCTTCTACCTGATAGAGGAACCCACCACACCAGAACCAAACGTACTGCCACTGTGTCAATATATAAGGTTTCTGAGACTGTAAATCTTTATGGGAGCAGACAGCCTCGTCTTTCTCCTACAGAGCAGCTGGTGGGTTTGAACCTCTGACCTTGTGGTTCGCAGCCTAATGCCTAATCCATAGTGCCACTAAAGTGCGGGTCAATGGCAATGAGATCTTAAGAGAGGACTGCAGTTAACATAGCTGACTTCCTCAGGCAGATGACATCTCAGATTGTCAGAGACTAGTTGAGTCAAAGAGCTGTAATTTAGATACTTAGGGTTCTTATGCTCTGGGTCTCACCCTGAACCTTGCTCCAGATATTTACTTGAAGCTACTGTATGGAGGGTGCTGAGTTAAACCAAAGCTCCACCCCTTTGGACCCATTGTTTTGTGAAGAGCACAAGATTCACAGTCTTACCCACCACAGGTGGCATGGACAAATTCACGGCAGTAACAATGGACCACAAAAAGAAGCCAACACTAAGAACATGTATCATGTCTCTGTGTGCCAAGAAGCACGTACATGTCTTGCCTGGATACCTCTCAGTGTAAGTGATGGCTCATAGGTTTGGCTTTAGTAGAAATTGCCAAACAAAGTCCCATTTTAAATGGCCATCAATGTATTCCTTCCAATGAACAATAAATACCCTTGCTAATACTTGATGTTTTCTTTCTTTGTTTGCTTTTCAAATCTTAATTATTCCACTCCTAGGTATATATTTAAAAGAAATAAAAACGTATGTCCACAAAAACAAAAACAAAAGCCAAACTCCAACTCATGGGGCCCCAACAGGGTAGAGATGCTCCCTAGGGTTTACGAGACTGCAAGTCTTTGTGGAAGCAGACTGCCTTTTTCTCATCAGGCAGCTGGTGGGTTTGAACCATCGGTCTTGGAGTTAGCAGTCCAATGCCTAACCCAGAGCCACCAGGACTCCATATGTCCACAACAAAGACGTATACAAAAATGCTCACAGCAGCTTGAGTCATAATATTTTAATATAGGAACAACCGTAATGACCATTAATAGGAGTATAAAAATGATGGCATAATCACACAGTGGAACACTACACAGCAATAATAAAGAATACACTCTTGCTAACTGCATCAAGATAGGTGAATCTCAAAAACATCATTATTCCAAATTAAAGAAAAGCAAGACACACACATGAAAAAACACGCATGATTTGATGTATAAACACATATAAATATTACATGATTCCATTAATATGAAGTTCAAGGTCATGTAGAACTCATGGATGCTGATAGAAATTGGTAAGAGCAGTTGCCTCAATGGAGAGGTGGGGTCTTGACTGGGAAGGGACACAAAACAGCATTATGAGGTGGTGGTTATGCTGGTATAAATATGTAGATTCACCAAAGCTGTACATTTCAGATACCTTAGGGATGTTAATATGCTCATATGAAGAGTTTTTAGGAAGGTTGCAAACACAACACATTAACTACAACACCCATCCCTGAAAGCGCTCCTTTATCTCAGACACAGACTTGTTAAGTGCTGGGGGTCAAGGGAGGCCTCTGCTGATTTGGCCTCAGGTTCCCAGGAACACAGGTGATGTGTCTCTCCTCTCTTCCAGGCTCTACTACCTTCTTCCCACCCTGCCCTGCCCCACTTCACCCCACCCACTGAAGCTTATAAGGCTCACCCAGACAGAAAGAGAGCGATCCTTGCTGCCCACGGCACAGCAGCAGTACGGGCAGCTGGGCTTCGCAGAACTCCCATTCTTCTGCTTCTTTTTGAAGATTTTGGGGTTGAATTTCTAAAGCCAAGTGATAGACATTAAAATAATGAATCAAGCATCATGTCTGTACCCCATGGCCATGTCATCAGACAAGTACCGGATTCCAGCCCACTGCATGAACCTTCTCTTGGAGCCCCATGCACTCGGGACACGTCTCATCTGCCCAGCCACCTCAGGAGAGGTTTTCTGGATGATGAGATGAAAGGTCAGCTAAAACACAAGCTTGATCACAAGAGAGTAAGTGGTGAGATGAACACACTGTTTCTGGGCCGATGACCTGGATAACACCAACTCTGGGACCTGGGAATAGCAGAGCCTGCGCCTGGTGTCAGATGGCCTGAGGTTTTCATGTAAGCAATGTACAGTATATATATATATAGGTAATATAGACTACATAGAGTCCTGGTATGATGCAGTAGGATAAGCACTGGACTGAAAAGTCGGTGTGAACCGCAAGGTCAGCAGTTCAAACTCAACAGTCTCTGCTTAGAAACCCTACACAGGGTCGCTATGAGTCAGAATCAATTCAACGGCACTTCTCACACACATACACATGCACACACACATACAGAGCTATGGGAGCGTGGTGGCGCCGTACAATAAGCACTGCACTGGGAACCACAAGTTCGTGGTTCAAGTTCGTTGGCCGCTCTGTGGGAGAAAGATGAGGTTTCTGCTCCCACATAGATTTAAAGCCTAGGAAACCCTGTATGAAACCTTACTGTGCGTTGGAACCAGCCTAACAATACAGGTAATGTACAAGGAAGAGTAAAATTTATGCACACTCTGGTTATATTAAAACGCCCATCCACAGCTGACGACAACATTGAGCATACAACGTGAAATGATTCTGTCAAATAGACGAATGACGGTGGATTAAGTGGCAAATCATTTGCAAATCAGACATGGCTCTACATATTAAATAATACACGACAGATGTGGGTTCCAAAAAGTTTGTGTGAGATGGGTACCAAAGCCACTCACAGAAGAATATAAACAGAAGCATTTGGACATTTGCAAACAAAATTTGGACCTATACTCGAAGGATGGTAAGTTTCTTAAAAAATATCATTACTGGAGAACAAACAAGATGGCGGATCGGGAGGAAGTGTTGAAAAGAGCTCTGCCAGCAACAACACAGAATACCCGGCCAAGCAGGCTCAGGGGATGGTCCCAGAACTCTGAACCACATATAAAGGAATACTTAGAAGGTTGGAAGGCTTACAGCTGGGGGAATTTGTG
>NW_006408858.1:2572031-2586852 GCF_000296735.1 Chrysochloris asiatica | reverse complement strand
CAAACATGATGATTCTTTGTCATATATATATATATATATATCATTACTGGTGATGAGACACAGATTCATTACTACAAGTCTGAGAGTAAACAGCAGAGTATAGAATGGAAACATCTTCAATTGCTAAGCAAGAAAAAGTTTAAAAGTCAGCCACCAGCTGGAAAATTGATGCTCAGAGTTTTCTGAGATTCTCAAGGGCTACTATTGGAACACTGTCAGGAAAAAAGTTCAACAATCTACAGTGCTCATTACAGTGAGATGCTCACTGAAGAGCTGAAGACTAAACTTGAGATTAAACTCAGAGAACTGCTATCCAAGGGCACTGCGATCTTGTATGACAATGCACATTCACACACCACTCCCCACACTTTGACACTCTGCAAAAACTTTGTTTTGAGGTGTTAAGGTATCCTCCTTATGGTCCTCATCTTGCTCCACTGGACTTCCACCTGTTTGATCCCCTAAACGCAACCCTTTGTGGACGAAGATTCACCTCTGATGAAGAAGTGAAAAAAAAAGCGATGCATTTGTGGCTCACAGCTTAGCCTAAAACATTATTTAATAAAGGAATGTGAAAGCTTGTTGACAGATAGACAAAGTGTATTAAATATTTTAAGTCTTCTTTGCTTTCAGCCTATTACAGATTGTTAATAAGTCTTCATCTAATCCTGATGCCAGGTTCTTCTTCATATAATCCATTTTCTTGAATTATTTGCTCAGCATGTTGTTGTTATGTGCCGTGGATTCGGTTCCAACTCATAGCGACCCTGTACAGGGTTTCCGAGGCTGTAAATCTTTACAGGAGCAGAAACCTCATCTTTCTCCCACGGACAGCTGGTAGTTTCAAACTAATGACCGTGAGATTAACAACTCAATTCGTAACCACTACACTACCAGAGCTCCTTATAGCATACAGACTGAATACATACAATGAAAGGATATAACTCTGGTACATGCCTTTCCTGATTTTAAACCATTCCGTGTTCTCTTATTCTGCCTTTTGGTCATGTACAGGTTCCTCATGAGCACAGCGAAGTGCTGTGGAATTCTTTGCAATGTTATCCATAGCATGTCATGATCCACCCAGTCAAAAGCCTTTGCACAGTCAATAAAATACAAGTTAACATCTTTCTGGTGTTCTCTGTTTTCAACGAGGATTCATATAACATCACCAATGATATCCCTAGTGCTATGTCCTCTTTTGAATCCAGCTTGAATTTCTTGCAGTTTCTTGTCAATGCACTGTTGCAGTCAGCTTAGAATTCCCTTCAGCAATATTTTAATTGCAAGTGATAAAAACTGGTTAACACATTAAGAGGGCTTCAAAAAGTTCATGGAAAGGCTGTGTGTCCTTCCCGTATGCTCGCTGCCTGCACCCCCTCGCTTCCCTGTCATGCCTGCCACCGGCTCTGAACCACCGCTGCAGCCACTGCCCACCGCCCAGGAGCCCGCATGGTCACAGCCCCATGCGAGTTGCAGTACCTGGGCCAGATCAAGCACATCCTCCGCTGTGGCGTCAGGAAGGAAGGAGGACCGCATGGGCACCGGCACCCTGTCTGTGTTTGGCATGCAGGAGCACTACAATCTGAGAGATGAGTTTCCTCTCTGCTGACAAATAAGTGTGCGTTCTGGAAAGGTGTTTTAGAAGAGCTGCTGTAGTTTATCAAGGGATCCACCAATGCTAAAGAACTGTCTTCCAAGGGAGTGAACATCTGGTATGCCAATGGGTCTCGAGACTTTTTGGACAGCCTGGGATTCACCACCAAAGAAGGAAATTTAGGCCCAGTTTATGGCTTTCAGTGGAGGCAATTTGGGGCAGAATATAAAGAGATGAATTCAGATTATTCAGGTCAAGGAGTGGACCAGCTGTAAAAGGATACTGACACAATCAAAACCAACCCTGACGACAAAGAATCATCATGTTTGCCTGAAACCTCAAAGACCTTCCACAGACGGCGCTGCCTCCCTGCCATGCCCTTTGCCAGTTTTATGTGGTAAACGGTGAGCTGTCCTGTCAGCTGTACCAGCGGTCAGGACACATGGGCTTGGGGGTGCCTTTCAACATTGCCAGCTACGCCTGGCTTACCTACATGATTGCACACATCACAGGCCTGAAGCCAGGTGATTTTTGTACATGGCTTTGGGAGATGCACATATTTACATAAATCACATTGAGCCCTTGAAAGTTCAGCTCCAGCGAGAACCAAGACCTTTCCCCAAGCTCAACGTTCTTCAAAAAGTTGAGACAATTGATGATTTCAAAGCTGAAGACTTTCAGACTGAAGGATACAATCCTCATCCAACTATTAAAAT
The DNA here is from genome assembly GCF_000296735.1 of Chrysochloris asiatica. Classification (NCBI taxonomy): domain Eukaryota; kingdom Metazoa; phylum Chordata; class Mammalia; order Afrosoricida; family Chrysochloridae; genus Chrysochloris; species Chrysochloris asiatica. The sequence continues at coordinate 2,584,539 of NW_006408858.1, read as the reverse complement.
GGAAATGGCTGTCTAAAGAGCCTGTCAGAGTTGTTTCAAGGAGGATGTTGTCAACTGTGAGGGTGGGGCTGGGTCCCCAGGGTAGAAAGTTCTTTTTGCTATAAAGGACAAAGGAATTAGGTCAAAACCCTGTTGGTTACCTATCAGTTAGTCATTATTAAAAAAACGGCTTCCTTTGAAGCATGTTACTAATAATATAACTATGCCAGCTCTTTTAATAAAAAAAGATCTTGAACTTGGTCAACTCACTGAAGATGTATGAAAATGGTGAAATTATAAATAATGTTAGGAAAGTGAAATTTTATGTGCTCTTAACATAAACATGCTAACTTCAGTGAGCTGAATAACAAACACCATCAGTCATATAGTGTGGTTATGAACATATAAAGTTATTTACTTTATATATTATTATAATAAAATAACAGTCTGCATTTGTCAAAAAAAAAAAAAAAATCATGGAAAAATCCCATTATCTTTCAAATTCCATTTTTCCATGAACTTTTTGAAGCCTTCTCCTACATACAAGGAAGGTGTATTTTTGAGAGTAAGTAAAACAAAGTCTGGGCGGTAGGATCCAGGCTGGAGAGTAGATGGAGTAAGGTTTCCAAAAGAAATTCTCAAAGGACCATTCTTGCTATTCTTGAAGAATGAGCAAGTGCATTGTCGTGATGGAAACAAAAAAAACTTATCAGAACAACTTTCCTGGTCTTTTTCTCACCAATGCAGTTTTCCATTAAAAAACAAACTTTTTCATAATAAGCCCCTGAGATTGTCCTGCATACTTTGAGAAAATTTATCAAGATTACCCATTAGGAATCTTAAGAGTCACCATACCCTTCTGAGCTGATCTCTCTGCCTTGACTTGAACTGCTCCACCAGATCCTCTTGGAAACCACAATTCTGAGTAGGCCTTTTTTATGAAGACTAGGACAAATCTATGACTGAGAGAGTTTGTCTGCAGCCCACAGATCACAGAGACATGTCTCAGCATGTTTTGTTTGGAATACACCCATGTGTGTATGAACTGGACCCCTAGAGCAGCAATGCTTTTTAATTTATTCTCATAAACAGTGGAAAGATGAAGACACTTTGCTGTTTGATAAAAAAACAGATCAGGCTCTGGATGACCCTGCAGTTTTACCAGCCTTTGCTTGCCAGTCCATTTTGAGAAAATTCTGGTTCTCAAAGATTATCTGTGATTGAAGGACAGTTTGCCTTGGGCACTGAGAACACTCTTTGAGACTCCTGAAGCACAAAGGGTGCTAAGATGCTCTCTTGCATCTGACAAGTAACTGAGGTTCACATCTGATGCCTCTTCCCCTCCACACGGAGACACTTTGGAGTCTGCAGCATGGGTTCTTCAACCACAACTGACAGCTGTGGGAACAAGCCAAGCACACATATAAGAACCACACTTGAGTCTGGCGAGTAGGCGGACTCAACCACTATACAGACACCCCTGGTGCAGACCCCATGCTCCTCATCTAAGAATTACTTTGTGATATTTACCAAAGTAACACTTCCCAATAAAAAAAATGTATGTATTCTATTTTGCAAAATTCATTTTGAAATATTTAAACATAAAAAATCTAAAACAAAGTTAAGACTGACATATCCAGAACCTTGGAGCCCATGACCTTACCCTCATGGGTGAATGAGACTCAGTAGGCTGTGGCCCAGCAGGCCCTTCCTGAGACCAAGGTTCTTAGGAGTCATGCAGGTTGGTAGCAGCAGGACCTGTGAGGCAGTGCTGCCAGCCAGCTAGCTTTGTGCCCAGATGCCTGCCAGGACTTGCTCGCAGCCAGGCACACTCACCACGACAGTCACAGCTTTCCGGTGCCCCACGAAATCCATGTTGGTTTTCCAGCCCTCCCGTTCAATGATCTGGGCGGTGGGGCCGGAGTTGTTCATGGCATGAGCGGACACCAGGTAGTGCCCATCAGGTGACCAGCTTAGGCGCAGCACGTGAGTCGTTCCTCCACACTGAAAGAAACATGCCATGGCTTGAAAGGGGGTTCAAGGCAATCTTTGTGACCAGAACTCTGGCCTGATTCACACACATGTGGCAGTACAGCACGCACTCCCAGCTTCTGCCTTACTCAGAAATACAAGTTCAGAGTGCCTCCTGCAGAAGGTCACTGGACTCTGTGGGGTCACAGCCTGAGATCAGGAAAGGGCTGGGACGGCTTTTGTGTCTCCTCTGAGGCACCTGTCAACTGCTGTTGTTGAGCTTTGGGCTTACCTCATCAAAAGGCTTGGTAATACTGGTCTCTAACTGCCAGTCCAGTGTCCGCCACACCTTCAGGCTTCGGTCATCAGCTTGTGAGGCAATGTATTTGCCAACAGGGTCCCAAGTCAACCCTTTTACTAAACCAGAATGACCTCTCAGAGTAGCTAGAATTTCTGTGGAAAAAAAAGAAAAAGAAATTTGGAAAAGCATTTTATCTAGGGAGAAACAATGATTCCATACAGGACAGGGACAAAAAAAAAGAAAAAAGGAGATATAATCCATGGGCCACAGAATAGAGACCCAAAAGGGACAGGAGTCTGCCCTGGCCAAATGCCCCCTGTACCACCAGTAGACCAAAAAAACACAAATCCACTGCTATCAAGTTAATTCCTACTCATAGCAACCTTATATGACAGAGAACTGCAACACAGAGTTTGAGGCTATAATCTTTACAGAAGCAGACAGGCTCAGCTTTTCCCCAGGGAGTGGCTGGTGGGTTTAAACTGCTGACCATTTGGTTAGCAGCCCAACACTTAACCCACAGTGCCACTAGGGTTCCTTTCCAAAGCAGAGGAGTCCCCTCATTTGATCACCATTCAGGCAGAAGCAACCTGAAGAAAGGGACAGCGTCAAGGAGTCAGGCATTATATATGTCTTTGTGGCTCCAATTAACACATGTGGGTTGAGGCAGCACATGCTCCCAAGAGGCACGAAGTAAGGGTGTCTGAATGTGGGCCAGAGGTGCCATGACCTCCCCTCCTGGACTAAAGCACAGGTCCCCCCCTTGGGCAGTGACAGTAGCACTTCTGGAAATCTGCCTGGCAGACCCCTGTAAAGGAGAAGGCACATCAGCCCCTGGGACTGAGTTTTGTGCTCAAAGGTGTGAAACAGGGCCCCTCATGCAGACTGGCAACCTCAGTACTACAGAGAGCTTTCCTTCACACCATTCTCTATATTTACCCTCTCCAGAGTCAGGTCAAAAGTGTTCCCAGACATGAAGAAAACATACCTCCAATCCAGAGTGTGTGACAGGTATTTTACTAGGTGTTAACATGCCATTTGATGTGACTGTAAACACACATTTGACATGACTTATAAGAAGTCCTGGTAGTGCAGCGTGTTAAGCAGACTATTAACAAGGTTGGTGGTTTGAACCCACCAGCTGCTCTATGGGACAAAGATGAAGGTGTCTGCTAACATAAAGATTGACAGCCTCAGAAATCCTACAAAACAGTTCTCTTCTGTTCTATAAGATTGCTATGAATTGGAATCAACTCATTGCAGTGGGTTTGATTTGTGTGATTTTTTTTGGTTAACGCATTGGATAAACCTGGATTAGTATCAGTCCCAATCTGCTGCGGGGCTTCAGAGAGAAAGTAATGAGCTGAATTTCAGGCGCTGAGCAGGACAGCATGTCTTCAGAAGACAGAGCTCATGGGGGTACAACTGTGAGCCAAACACACTGATTTGGGGCACAGTTGTCCATGTGCCACCCTCATGATCTGCATCATCAATGATTTAACACTTGCCTAATATTTTTCTCTAACAAAAACCTCTTTTTGAACCTTAAATAAATATGAGGGGGCTTTAAAAAGTTTGTGGAAAATGGAATTAAGATAATGGAATTTCCCCAGGAACTTTTAGAAGCCCCCTGATTTAAATGATGAAGAAAGAAATAAAATGAGGTTGGTTATTGATAAGACACACATCTATCATGCCCCTGGGGCATACTTGCTACCGCCGCAGGACTATAAGAATGAGGTTTGTGCAGAAGAGAAACTCTACAGGGGTTGGAGGAAGACACCAGACCTGGGAACTTTACAGCATTCCAGATGACGACTGTGTTATCAACACTGCACGAGGCCAGCCAGGCATCATGGGGAGACCACGCGACGTCCATCACATCTGGAAAGAAGACCAGGGTCTCTTACACGGCAGTTCAAGAACTGGATGAAGGTGGGCAGTGGTCAACACCTCAGCACCACTCTGTCTGATGGCCAGGCTGGCAGTCTTGAGGTTTGGGGGTGGGGGGGATGTCCATAGATCAAAGAATACCTGGCCTGGGACTATCATAACTAGAGGTTGGGTTTTTGTTTTGTCAAACAATTTTTAAAAATATATTCCCTAATTAGCATTTTCAGTTGACCATGAACTTTAAAGCATCTCATAGACTCTGTCCTACTCCTTTCATAGATGAAGCAACTAAGAACACAAGTTCAGAGCTGTGCATCCCACATGGATTAGGTGTATGGCTTTACACATATTTGCGCCTTCTCCAGTCACACGTGGGCCTTCCTCAAAGAGTCTCTTGAGCATTCAGTGAGACACTGTAGGCCAAGCACTTAGCAGAATGCCCAGCACACAATAAGGACTCAATAAAGAGTTGCTGAATAAATGAGTGAGCCAAAAGTCATTTTTAGGCCCTTCTCCTCCTGAACTGGGCCTCACCTCCATGACACTACATGCTCTCAGGAGCAGCCAAACAAAACCATTCAGGCTCATTTCCTCTAATTAAGTACTTTTACAATGTCTGATTTGAATTAGTAGTGAAAAAGTGTCATAATTGGTCTTTTTTAATGAGCTCGTATTCTCTATTGATAGGAAGGTCTTTTACGCAGTATATCTGACAAACATTGAACGCTGAGCCAACAAAATACAAGAAAGCAACAACCAACCAACCAAAATCCAAAACTTTCCAAGAAAGCAAGACCCTCCTCTAGATGCTCAGAGTCCAGGAGAGGTGGGCATGTAAACATTGCAATTTGATCATAGGACCTGAGTCCCAGGACCTAGATGGAGCAAGTCAGATAGACTTCAGTTGATGTTCTCACAAGTTTCCATCAACAATTTTTAACACAGATGTAAGCTGTACATTCATCAGCTCACCTCTCTACATGATGGAGTTTTATGTAGTCAAGTCTGTTTTTTCCCTTTGTGGTTTCTTTTTACTGTCTGCTAAACATTCCCTCTGGAGTCCTGGTGTGGCTCTGTGGGCTAATGTGTCAGACTGCAAAATCGTTTGAACTGCAAGGTCGGTGGTTCAAGCTCACCAGCTGCTCCTTGGAAACCCTTTACAGGGTCGCTATGGGTCAGAATCAACTCGATGGCACTTAACATTCCCTCTAAGGAGTTCTGGTAATGTAGTGGTTACGAGTTGGGCTACTAACTTCAAGGTCAGCAGTTCGAAACTACCAGCCATTCCGTGGGAGAAAGAAAGATAACAGTTTCTGCTCTCATAAAGAGTCACTAATAGTCTGACTCTTCGGTACATAACCAACCCAACATTCCCTCTGCTTTGTTGTGTCAGTGACTCAGTTCTGATTCTGAGCAACCCTTTCATAGGGTTTCCGAGAGCAGCTGGTGGGTTTGACTTGCCGACCTTGCAGTTATAGTCCAGTGCTTACCCTACAGTGTTATACCAGGACTCACTGCTAGAGGTTAATAGTCAATTCTGTTTTTTCCTAATAGAATTAGAAATTTTCTCTCGTGAACATGAGATTTTTTGGATATGTACTATATTTTGTGAGGGCCTAAGTTAATTTCCTCTTACCCACAGTCTGCTTAACAAGTACTATGCTGTTGTTGTTATGTGCCATGGAGTCGGTTCTGACTCATAGCAACCCTGTACAGGGTTTCCGAGGTTGTAAATCTTTACAGGAGCAGAAAGCCTCATCTTTCTCCCATGGAACAGCTGGTAGTTTCGAACTGCTGACCTTGCGGTTCCCAGCCCAATTCGTAACCACTCCGCTAAGGTGTTAATTCTTTCCTTCCAGTACTGGTAAGTGATGTGTCCTTCACAACCTGCTACATTCTTCAGTACAACTGCAAACTACTTCTGTATTGTCAATTTTGCTTTCATCACTGCAGCTCTGAATGTTTGGAAATGCAACCTTAGTTTTTCAGATGCTTTTTGGAATCACTTCTAAGTTCTGCAGTAAATCCAGACATTTTATATCATTTCCTCCTTAAATCCTTCTGGATTTTACTTTTCATTATTTTTTAAATTGTGAAAAATACACATGGGGGCTTTAAAAAGTCTGTGGAAAAATTCCATGAAGTTTAAGGTACCTTGTTCTAAGGTCTCTGGGAAGGCTCCTCATATATGTAATAGATTGTCTGCCTTTTCAACATCTTTCATGTGTGAAATTCAGTGATTACGATCATCATGTTGCCCATTGCCATGTTTCTAGATTGCCCAACATCTTCACCAAAGGCTCAGTGCCCCCATAGTAGTCAGTCCCCTCTTTACTTCTCTCTCCCACCCACCCCAAGTGAGCACTCATAAGTTTTGGTCCCTATGTATACTTGCCTACTGTAGATATATAACTGAGATCATACTTATAATTGTCCCTTTGTGACTGACATTTCACTCAGCATGATGCTTTCATGATTCATCCATGTTAAACTCCAATTTTGAATTTTCCATCTTCAGATGACACTAGCCACACTAATCCTTCTTTTTTTTTTTAAAATGTAATTTTTTATTGTGAATTGAATGATAGTTTACATGGGAGAACATTGGTTTTACACTTGTTTCAATGCAATGAATACAATCCCCTCCGCGCAAATTCAACAGTATTTGCTTCAATTCCCTCTGGTTTTTTTTTTGTTTGTTTGTTTTTTGGGGGAGGTGTACACACAAAAAAACTCAGGAACATATAATCATTTAAACAACCAAAGGGCACATTTTGCAAGCCTGCCTTCTGGCCACCAGCACACAGCCTTTCTCTTTCCAAGAGTCTAGAGTCCTCAGCTGCTCTATTTCTCCATGTCCTCATCTCTGCCTCCATCTCTGATGTCACTGCTTCTCTAGATAGGGTCCCACTCGTGCTCTTCTTCTTTGATGGTCCTAGGGTCCTCTGTTCCTGGACTGTAAGATTAACTTACAGTTATTTTTGTTACAGAACTACTTTTACATTGTGACACTGTTCCTTCTTGATGCAATCGTCTACCCATCTCTGACAGCCTCCTTTACCTGAAGACATATATCTGGCTGTGTCATTCTTGTTATTACAGCTGTTGTCATTCTTGGTGATTCCACTATGATGCTTCTTCGGACTCTTAACACTTAGGGTTCTTAGTTTCTCAAATGTCTTTCTTTCCTCTAACGGCCCTGACTCCCACTACCCCAGCCATTCATCTAGATCATAGCCAGAGATCGTTCTATGACAGGTAACGGCAATTTCTTTCTGGTCTCGATCTCTACCCCCGTACTGCAACCATCAATCAATGCCATCCTTCCAGCTAACTCTTAACTCCAGCAAGCTTTTAGTAGCGTTACATGCTGATCCACTGATCCTGCAATCCTTCCACTGTCTATTGCCCCAGGCCCTAGCTTCACCTCCCTCTTTACCTAGCTGAGATCCCATAACTCATCATGATCACTCCCCAGGGTCTTCATACATACTTGATAAGAAGTTCAATCCTCATTTTTCTTGAAAGGTCTCCAGTTAGGCTAGAACCCCACACTATACCAACATGGACTGAACTGTCAGGGTCACTCATCAAGGTGTGCAAGAATTCATGGGACTAGAGAAAAAAATGGTCTCCATGTTGTTAAGTTCAAAGGTCAATCCTTAGTCATGTTTACCTCATGGCACAATGGACAACACACTGCTTGCTCCCTCCTCCATCACACTTTCTCCACTGCCTTCTTCTCAGCCTTTCTTGCTGGTTTCCTATCTCTACAAGCCCCAGGCTCTGTCTGTGGATGCTGGTCCTACCCAGCACTCTTCCTCAATTCAAGACTCACCTATCCCACAGCCTACACAGCATGTCTATTTACAATTCTCATAGCCCCAACACATTTAACATATACAATGAAATCCTAATGATGGCCCTCAGTCCTGTTCCCCCATGTGGTGACAAGAGCTCCTTTCTTGTTCAGGCCACAATCCTTGAAGCTGCCCTGGATTCCTTGGTTTATCTCACATCCCAGAACCAATTCATCAGGAAATCTAACTGGCTACATATTTAAGACACAGCTGCATCCTGACCACTGCTCACGACCCAGGTCCCAACCATCATGGTCTCTTCACCTCAGTGAATGCAAAGGTTCCTCACTGGCCTTCCAATGCTGACCTTGGCCCTCTACATTACAGTCTCTACACAGCTGCCAGAGGTCTCACCATTCCTCTGCTCAAAGTCCTATTGAGGCTTCCCACTGCACTCAGGAAAAGCCCCTCACAAAGGTCTACAAGCCCATCACTCCAACCTCACTGCTTCCCTCCCCTCTTTACTCTCTAGGCCCAAACGCCTTGGTTTTGCACTGATTTTCCTCCATACATTGTGCCACCCACATCTGCTACAAGGACCAGGGAATAGGAGGGACAAGTACCTTACTTGGAGGTAGCCAACTCCACCTGCCTGGTAAAGAACACCCAGGGGATGGTGGAACAGGAGAGAAGTACAGGTTACAGCTTGGCCCAATTCCCAGGTGAGGGACTTTATAAAAGCCTCCACTCGAGGCTCTACCCGATGTGTGAACACCCTCCAAGACAGGTGTGCCATGTTCCAGAGAAGTCCAGCTGGTCTCTATTGCTAGCAACTGTAACAACATGCCATCTGTCTATGCTTACCAAGAGATGGATTTGTTTATCTTTAAACTGTCTGCATAGGATTTGCAGAGCATCTACTACTGATGGCTTATAGCCGATGCCTTCTGAAACTCTCTCTCCTGCTTCATCTTCCCCCCAAACTCCAGATTCAGCTTCAGCAGTCTCTGACCTTCCCCAACGCCCTCACACTCAGCACATCCCTGCCCCCACAAGACTTCCTATCGTCCTTACTGTTTCAGTAGAGGATGCCACTAGCTATCCAGACACCAGGCTAAGTGTCTCCATGCCATCCTACTACCTCTCCTTGTTGGTCCCAAGTATTTTCCTGCTCTCTACCTCAGTTACCACAGGCCTAGTTCAGGCCCTTGTAGCTCTGCAACAACCTTTTTTACTCATTTGTCATGATCGTCCTCCTGTGCTTCACCTCCCAGTGATCCTGTCTCTTCCACAATAAAGGACATGGTCATTCACAGGGACGCAAGCCTGCTTGGTCCTTACACAACTGACCTGTCTTATTTGTGACCTGCTTCATCTGTTTTGTATGTAAAGATCCAGCAATAGTGAAATGCTATCACCTCACCATTCACATTCAGCTGGTCCTCACAGCTGAGCCTGCTCTGTGCTGCCCCTCCCTTCTGCCCAGGATGCTTTCCGTTAACTTGGCTCACACACTTGCCTCCTATAAGCAGCCTTGCTTGAGCTCCATCTTTAATACAGTCCTCCAAACCCTAGATTCCATCTTCTTGTTTCAGAATGCTCATCTTACCAACAGTACTAAACCAGACCACAGGCAAGTCTACATCATATTAACCCTGGTACCCTAAACAGCATATGGCACATGGATGTGGACTGCTAGAGATCAATGTGTCTCTTCAGTCCAAATACGTAAACTGTGGCTCTTTCCACAGCGAGTCTATTTAAAACACTGTAAACACACTCAAGGTCAAGTGGAAAACTTCTCATTGAGCACCTGTGTGCTGGGTTCTGTGGAATAAAGAAAGCGTGCTTACGGACTTAGTGATCCACTGATGAAGGTACTGAGTCAGTTCACCAGGAGAAACAGCACAACGTGGGGAGTTCTACATTAAAAATATAAACACACACCCCATGAGGCCAGGAGTGAGGGCACTGAACACAGCTGGAGGCCAGCAGTGGTAATGGTGACTGCACTGACCTAAAGGGACAAGGGGGTCGTGATGGAAGGTGGGGTGGGGGCAGCCCAGGCACCGGGGTCAGGGAGGGTGGTGCTGCTGATCTGCATCAGCTTTCAGGGGCCCTCCCAGCTCAACAGGAGGCTCCACTCACCGCCGGAGTGACTTCGGAGAATGGAGACACAGCGCCACTGCTCCACATTGGCAAGCTTGCCACTGGAGCCGAAGACGGTACTGGGGCCAATATACCTGTGGGATAGAGGTGTCAGGAAGAGGCTCTTGGATGCTCACTGCAACAGGGCTGATCGTGGCAAGAACAAAGCAAAACCCAACCAGGGCTGGGCAACAGGGGCCAATGAGGGGAACTATAGAGCATGTCCTTGGAATGAAAAACTACAAAACCATTCAAAATCTCATGGTATTTTAGAAGCCTGCTACCCCTCACCCAGGGCATGCTTCTGTGGTTAAGGAACTCCCTCGGGAGGTGGGGGGAGGGGAGGTGTGGAAAAAAAAAATCTTGATCAAAGAATATCCAATGCATTGGAACATGTTCACATTATATAATTACATGAAAGGAGCAGGTCAAAGAACATCATATACAACACAATATTTCGGTAAAGAAAATACATATAGCATGGCTATCAGCTGTGCATAGGAAAAAAATAACAAAACCATAACTGTGACTTTCTTTTGAGTGGTGGGCTTGTGAAGGATTTTGGTAATTTTTTAGCTTTCAACATTTTATACGAAACATATTTTTTAATACTGGTGGTATAAGGTAGCAAAATCCAAAATATTTTTAAAGTCACCTCGTAAAAGTCCTACAAGCAGAGATGGCTGGAGAGATCAGGCGAACAAGCCCCCAGGGGAGGAAGTGCTGGGACCACCAATGTGCAGAGCCCGTTAATCCTCTGCCTCTAGGCCATGGCATAGGACCACTCTGGCCAAGAAATGTGTGGGTCTACGTCCACAGCAGGATGGCCCAAGAAGCAGACTCTTTCCCAGGTTTAAAGAAAAAGACTGTTGCCAGGTGATGGATGGCCTTGGCTAGCTCACTCTGGGTGCAGAGCAGGGGATTTCAAGGAGCTACTCGATGGAACCCCAGGTTTGAATGATAGGGAATGAGATGAATGGAAAAGTGGGTAGGCTCTGAGTCTCCAGCTCCTGATTCCATCTGAGCACCTTGGCTTTTTTTTTTGAAGTATTTATTGTGAACTGAGTGATAGTTTACATGGAAGAACACAGGTTTTACACTCATCGTTTCATTGCTATGATTATAATCTCCTCCGTGCATCATCCTCCAACAGTATTTTGAGTGACTTGGCTTTTAACCATTTTGTCTGTTGGAGGTTCCATGTGAAGCTTTGTTTAATGAACAAAGTGGCCAATGTCAGCCCTAGGCAGGTTAGGAATGGAAATCCTGAGGTCAGCTGACCAGGGCCCCAGTTGGGTTGGTGGTCTCCTGACTCCCAGCTGGCCAGTCTGCTCCTGATCTCCAGGTGTGTCTCCTGTTACCTATGAAGTTGGAACTCTGGGCTTCAGTGCCAGGATGGAGAGAAGGGGCTTTTGGGGAGGCATGAGAGAAGCTTCTAACAATGAAAGGTTAAGAAAGGAAAATGACGCTTACGTTGCCCGCTTCCACACCATAATCAGTTTGTCATCTCCCCCAGAAGCTAAATACATTCCACTGTTTGACCACCGCACACAGTTCACACATGCTGGGAAAAAAAGAAAAACAAAATAGGGTGATGAACATCAATAATCAAGACCGTTTTGCTTTCTACAAATCAAATCTGTCTCATCTAGTCAAGGCAACTACTGTCACTAACCAGTATGTACTGTGATGACAAATCACCAGAACGGGGGCTGGAGTAGGGAAAAAGATATCATCTGAGAATTGTTAGTACTGAGTGGAGGTGTGTTTTCAAGGAAAGAGACCAACGGTAATGAAAACTCATTATTGCAAAAGGCTTATCTACAGATGAGATGCATAGATGGGTAGGAATTCCTCACCAAATGACAGCATGTGTTCAAAAAGGCTGAAATGCCTGTTTGAACTTTCAGAGGGGAAACACAGTAAAAACTAGAACTCGACTTCATCCCATCACCTGTCAAAGCTGTTATCTACTGTCGCTGAGCTGATTCCCACTCACACTGACCTTAGAGAACAGAGTGGAACTGTTCCCCAGGGTTTCTGAGGGTGTCAATCTTTACAGAAGCATGGGTTTGAACCACTGACCTTGTGGTTAGCAGCCCAATGCTTAACCTATTATATCACGAGGCCTCATCAGGCTACTTTTTATTGTTGTTGTTTAACGCCATCGTATTGGTTCCAACTCACAGAACCCTGTAGAGGGTTTCCAAGAAGCGGTTGGTGAGTTTTGTATGGTTGACCTTTCAGTCCAGTGCTTTATCTGACAGTGCCACACCAGGCCTCCATCAGGGATATTGTTGTTGTTGTCAGGTGCCATCGAGTCAGAACAGACTCATAGCGACCCCATGCACAGCAGAACGAAACAATGTCCGATCCTGGGCCAACCTCACTACCACCGCCACACTTGACGGCATCA
>NW_006408858.1:2546035-2568511 GCF_000296735.1 Chrysochloris asiatica | reverse complement strand
AGGTCTGCACAGTTCTCGCACATCGTTTAACCGCCGCCCTCCATGATAGAAGTGACATTAGTGATTTTAAATTTGGGTTTTCCAACATTATCAGCACAGTAGACTGAGTTCACATTTAGGGGCTAAGCTCCAGCAGAAATGGCCCCAGGGTAGGGGGTTCCAGGAGCACTCAGAGCACTCTGGGAGACTGACATACAATGGACATAGTCAAAGTAATAGCCAACACATGGCCTGGGATTAACTTGCACTCCAGGACAGTGGACACTGGCAGGCATGCTGTGAAGAACAAGAGAGCAAAGGAAGGAGATGCTGTCTCAGGAACAGTACTTATAAATGGGGTTTCTCAGCAGAGGTAGCTGGACTGGAAACCTGAGCTGGCTATAGCCACCCCAATAATCAGGGGTGGGAAACTAAGGCGCTAAAGCAAGAAAGGAGACCATAGCATTGTCCAGTGGCTCAAAGGGTCCTCGCAGGGAGCCTCTGAGAGACACGTAGTCTGGTCAGAGACACTGGGTGAGTTGTATGACACACCCTTACCCAGAACCTGTTGGCTTCCAGGTCGCTGGCCCTAAAGCCCCATGGATTCAGGCAGTAACGACTGATGAGCAGGAAATCACCAGAGGTACCTGCAGACTGTCCAAAGATGGTTCTGTGGGCGGGCCGAGTCGTCTGCCGAATAACTCACCCAAGTGTGCAGCCAATATCTCTGTGCCTTCAGACACCAAGCACAGGGGAGTTACCGCTACACGGGCCTTATCTTTCTAATTACACAAACACATGTGCTAACTGTGGGCACTCTGCCAACACGCAAATCCTGTAAAGGGCCACTCTGAAATACCTAAGTGATTGTCCATCTGGCAGAGCATCTTGGGAATATTTTCATCCTTCTCATCATCCTCCTGGAGGACCGGAGACATATTCCAAATCACAACCTTCCCAGAGTCCTGCCCTGGAAGAAAAGGGGAAATGTCACTCAAATGTGTAATGGGTGGAAATCTGATGTCAGTAAGAACTGTTGACTATCAGAAGTCCTTGGCTCAGCTTTCATCAATCAGAGTAGACCAGAACTAAAGAAGATGGAATGTGAGCAGCTAATTTAAGTTATAGAGAAGATGAGGAAAAGCAAGTCCTCAGTGGGAACAAAGAAAGGACAAGTCATCATGAAAAGAATCCTGGACAAGTGATGAGGAGGCACTTGACTTCTAGTCTGCCCTTGGACAAAGATCCTCAGACGGCCATCATCCATGTAAAATGAGGCTAGACAAGTCACTGTCCCCAGGACTCCTTCAATCTGTGTGTGGACACTGTCTGGTGTTCCATGGCTAGCCCTGTAGCTGACTAGGCACCTAGAGGCCCACGTCTGAAATGTGTCCTGACCATAGGAACACAGGGCTCATCATCTTCTGGGAGGGCACCTGAGGAGGGGACTTTGGATGGCTAGGCCCAAATGCAGAAAACGTATCTATGTTTTACTCATGATTTTGTGAGGTGTGCTTCCCATGATTGATACCTCACAAAACTCTAGTCCCTCACTCAACTCTCTCAACAGTATATGCCTGGAAACAAATCCCCCAAAACGCACTGCAGTTGAGTCAATTCCGACTGACCGTGACCCCACAGGACAAGGTAGAACCATTCCCTAGGGTTTCCTAGTCCTTATGAAAGCAGACTGCCTCATCTTTCTCCTGCTAAGTGGCTGGTGGGTTTGAACCACCCACCTTGTGGTTAGCAGCACTAGGGCTCCTTCTGCCTGACAACAGGCATGCCAGAATGCCTACGAAGCATGCTTGGAATGACCTCTGGGCCAATATGTAAGGGTTAAGAGTGCTTGGAAACACCTCTTCCTGACTCACTACCTAAGGAAGGTAGTGAAGTGAGCCCCACTCTCTCCTCCCCCAGTTAGTCCAGATGCTCCGACAGTGAGTCTGTGAGCACCTCTGGGGTACAGCCCACAGAAGACAGGAAGGAGACAGTGCCCTCCCTGATCAGACTGCTCCCCAGCATTTCCCGCGGGGGTACACAGGAGTCTGCACACCCTGCCTCCCTGCAGTACCTGGCCTCAGGATCCGAACTCACTTCCTAGGCACTCCCTAGGCACTGTTCAGGCCAGAGGGAGACCCTGTTTTGGTGTGGAGATGATGTGGGGCTGGACTGTGCTACTCTGTGCCCCCATCTATCCATCTTGGTGTCCTGACCCAATAAATGACTTTCTCTTTCCAAACAGGATACGTTCTCACCATATTGCAGCAGATGCTGGATGAAGCACGCTGACAATACATCACATGGTGTGGACATTTTTACTTGCCTGCAGGGCACTTTCTTTTCAACTGAGCTGAATTCTGTGGAGTCCAGGAAATTAATGACTATGTGACTAATAATTATATCACAAACTAGTAAGTATTTCTATTTACAGCTAAACAAGTTAGCCAGGCAGTAGGGATGTGATGCATTCCTCAATTATACCAGGAACATACCTTGGCCTCCAGTTGCAAACTTGGTCCCGTCAGGGTGAATATCAACTGAGAAAATTGGCTTGCCTGGAAACAAAGGGAGAAAAGATCAAAATTGTTTTCATTCACTGAAGATCAGCAATTGACTCAAGAATATTAACATACTGGTTACCCTAGTAACATCAGTCCCTTTACCTAAGAAAATAAAACAAGAATTAAAAATCAGTTGCTGTCAAATCTGCCCCATGTATGTCAGAAAAAAACCAGCTCTCCAGAGGCTGATTTTTCAGAAGCAGACCAAACCTTTCTTATGACTTATCTCTGGGCAGACTTGTTGGTTTGCAGTTGAGTGCATTAACCATTTGACCCACCCAGGACATCAGCAACTGGTTTGAATTTGGGTTTAAGGATAAAGTGGTCCATCAGTTTCAGTTAAAGTATAAACTACTGAGAAGAGTCGTTAAGCAACATTAAAGAATTAAAAGCCCAAAAGTGGAACGAAGCATTCCAATGCTAAAATGAGATATCATCTCACACCAGCCTTAATTTGTTGTTAATTTGTCCGACTTAATTTGTCCGACTCATAGTGACCCTGCACAGGGTTCTCGAGGCTGTAAATCTTTACGGGAGCAGAACGCCTCATCTTTCTCCTGCGGAACTGCTGGTAGTTTCAAACTGCTGACAAAGTTCAAATAAACAAAACCACAAATGTTGACGAGGGTGTGGAGAGATTGGGATCCTCCTACATCGTATGTGGGACTCTAAAATGGTTCAACCACTGTGGAAAACAGTATGGCACTTCCACAAAAAGATGGAAATAGAAATATCACATGACCCAGCAATTCTATTTGGTGTATATCCACAAGATATGAGAGTCAAGAAACAAATAGATATACGCACACTGATGTTCATCTCAGCATTATCCACAATAGCAAAAAGATGGAGACAACCTAAATGCCCATCAGTGGAAGAATGGATAAACATTGGTACATACACACAAGGAATATTATGCAGCTTTGAAGAATAATGATGAATCTACGCATTAGATTTCCATCTAAAGGTTGGCAGTTCAAACCCACTAGCCACTCCTTGGAAACCTTATACAGGGTCATTATGAGTCAGAACTAACTTGATGCACTTGGCAACAACTAATGGTTCATGATCATGAACATTTCCTGTTCAATGGCTGCCTGAATGTTTTCCACGGTGAAGTATCTGTTCATGTCCTGTGCCCATTTTTAAACTGGGTTGTCTTCTTGCAGAAGTACTATACTTTTCTATAAGTTTTAGAGATAAGTCCCTTGTCTGATATGTCATTGCAAAATTTGTTTCCCTTTTATTCTTTGGACAAAATCTTTTGATACACTTAAATGTCTAATTTTTAGGCAGTCTCAGTCATCTATTTTGTCTTCTACTGTTTGTGTTTTTTTCATATTGAAGGATCCTGTTTTTTCATCCACTCTACTACCCTCTGTCTCTAGACTGGTGCATCTAATCCATTGAAATTCGGTATAATTACTGATAAGTATGAACTAACTGCAGTTATTTTGCTGCCTGTTTTTTTTGTGTGGTGCTATTGGTTTTTTTGTTTCACATATTTTTTTTCTGTGCTGAGTTTATTTTGTTTGTGCTTTTTCTTGTTAATTCCTCATTGTTTTATTGTTTACAAAATCTTCAGGGATTTCCCTTTTCTTGATTTGATATGAAAAAATATTGTTTCTTTGAGGTTACCCCGTAATTCATTAATTTTGTCTCCAGTTTGAAATAGCCTGTTCTATTTTGAAATTTATTTGACTTCTTCACCATTTGGAAGTTCTGAAACTACTTTTCCCTCTTTTTGCTTTGCAGTTGTCTTCATTATAAACTGATATCTCTGGTTCCCTGTTTTCAGTCTTGAAGGTTTCTTTGACTTTGGATATTTCTATACCTGGATTGAATTCTGGGTGGTGGTGTTATTTATTCTAATCTCTGGCTGTTGTCTCCTGTTGTTGGTTCTCAGTCCAAAGGGCTTCCTTTAGTATTTTTTTATAAAGTTGGCCTGGTTTTTTACAAATTCCATTAATTTCTATTTATCTGGAAATATTCTAATTGGTGTGGCATTGTGGGTTAATACGCTGAACTGCAAAGTCAGTTTAAACACAAGGTCAGTGGTTCAATCTCACCAGATGCTCCTTGGAAACCCTATGCAGGGTCACCATGGGTCAAAACCAACTCTATGGCACTTAACAACAACAACAACTACTTGAAGGACAGTTTTGTTGGGTACATAATTCTTAGTTGGCAACATTTTTCTTTCAGAGTTTTGTGTATTTCACCTCATCGACTTCTTGCCTGCATGATTTCTGCTGATAAATCAGAACTTAATCTTACTGGTTTTACTTTACAGGGAACATTTCACTTTTCCTGAGCTGCTTTCATGATTCTTTTCCTTGTCTTTGATTTTGAAGAGTTTGATTACGATATGTCTTGGTGATTGTCTTTTGTGGTCTATCCTGTTTGGGGTTTGTTCAGCTTCTTGAATGCTGTTAGGAAAATTTTCTTCCAACTGCTCTTTGGTTATCTTTTCTGTGCTTGTCTTTGCCTCCCCGTTATGGAATTCTAATCACCGGTAAGTTATTCCTTCTCATGTTATCACACATGAATCTTAGGCTTTCTTCAGATTTTTTTCATTTCGTTTTCTAACTGTCCTTCTAGCTTACTAGTATTAAGAGATTTATCTTCAAGCTAATTCAGGCTTTCATTGATTCAAATCTATTCCTTGTCCTTTCAAGGTATTGTTCATTTCTAAAATCTTAGTATTAATCTTTTAGATTTCTATTTGCAGGTTTTGATCACCTCCAATCCTTTATCTGTTTTGTTTCATTGCTCCTGTAGTGCTTTCCTGAATTCTTGTTTTCCTCAACCTTTCTGTCAATCATTTGGAGATACCTAAATATCATTCTGAAAGCAGAGAATATCAGAAAGATGTTTACCTGTGCTTTATTGACTATGCAAAGGCTTTCAATTGTATGGATCATGACAAGCTATGGACAGCATTGTGAAGCATGAGTATTCCAGACACTTAATTGTGCTCATGAGGAATCTGTACCTGGATCAAGAGGCAGTTGTTCAAACAGAGCATGGAAACACAGAATGGTTTAAAAGTAAGAAAGGTATGCGACAAGGTTGTATTATTTCACCATATTTATTCAACTTGTATGCTGAGCACATAATCCGAGAAGCTGAGTTCTATGAAGAAAAACTTGGCATCGGGATTGGAGGAAGACTCATTAAAAACCTGCGATATGTAGAAGATGCAACCTTGCTTGCTGAAAGTGAAGAGGACTTAAAACATTTACTGATGAAGATCAAAGAGCACAGCTTTCAGTATGGATTGCATCTCAAAGTAAAGAAAACAAAAATACTCACCACTGGACCAAGAAAAAACATTTTATCAATGGAGAAAAGATCGAAGTTGTCAAGGACTTCATTCTTCTTGGATCAACTATCAACACTCATGGAAGCAGAAGTCAAGAAATCAAACGATGTATTGCATTAGGCAAATCTGCTGCACAAGACCTTCTTAAAGCTTGAGGACTAAGGTTGCGCCTGACCCAAGCCATGGTATTTTCAATAACCTCATATGCATGCGAAAGCTGGACAGTGAATTAGGAAGACCGTAGAAGAACTGATGCTTTTGAGTTATGGTGTTGGAGGAGAATATTGAAAGTGCCATGGGCTGCCAAAAGAACCAACAGATTTGTGTTGGAAGAAGTGCAGCCAGAGTGCTCCTTGGAGGCCAGGATGGCCAAACTTCATTTCTCATACTTTGGACATATTGTCAGGAGAGACTAATCGCTGGAGAAGGATATCATGTTTGGTCAAGTGGAGGGTCAGAGAAAAAGAGGAAGACCCCCAGCGAGATGGATTGGCAAAGTAGCAGCATCAATATGCTTGAGTGTGGCAACAATTGTGAGGTTGGCCCAGGATCGGGCAAGTATTTTGTTCTGTTGTACATAGGGTCGCTATGAGCCTGTACCCACTCGATGGCACCTAATAAGAAATATCATTTTCTTATTTTTCAATTAACAATATCAATCAAATTTTTTCAGTTAGTTCTAATTATGCAATTAATTCTTATAACCAACTACCTACCAAATATCTTACCTGCTCATCTCCACAACAGATCTCCTGATATTCTCATCAAAACTTGCTTTACCTACAGTCAGCCACATCACAGTGAAAGTCAGTCCTGAGAGGAGATGCCAACAAGGCCCTGCACAACAGTCCTCTCCTGACTTACCTGACTTCCCTTCCTAACCTTAGTCAGCCTCTGGCCCAGCACAATGGCTTCTTCTCTTGCTCCCAGGATGCAACAAGCATGCTGCTTCCCAGAGGGTCCTGCATGGGCTCTTCCCTCTGTCTGTAAGCCTGTGCTCCCTGACATCAGGATCACTTCCTCCCTGGCCTCCCCCAGCATCATCCCTTTGTTGTTTTTTCAGCATCATTCCTTTGTTGAGATCCTCAAGTACCCTGATCCTGTTCCATTCCTTTCCTTTTAAAGCTTTTATTGTGAACTGGGTGAAGGCTTAAAGAGCGAATCATCAGTTTTATACTCAACAATTCCCATATATTGTTTCATCTCATTGATTGCCATTTTCTCAGTTAACATCATTTATCCCACTTCCTCCCTGTATTTAGTTTCCATTCCTCCTCCTTTGCTAGTAGAACTGAACTCTGTTCGCAGGGAAATGCTTCTATTTCTTTTCTTAGCAACTTCTTACAAACTATACAATTTACCGTATTTTTACATCTATCTAACCTGTCTGGATAAAGGAGCTCTGGTAGCGTAGTGGTTAAGAATCAGGCTGCGAACCTCAAGGTCAGCAGTTCGAAACTACCAGCTGTTCTGCGGGAGAAAGATGAAGCTTTCTTTCTGCTCCTGTAAAGATTTACAGCCTCGGAAACCCTGTACAGGGTCCCTATGAGTCGGAACGGACTCCATGGCACATAACAACAAATCCTGGCTGGATAAAGCCTTTAGTACGGGTTGTAGCTCAATGTAAAGAAAACAAAAATCCATAAACTTCATCAACAAATAACATCATGTTAAGTGGAGAAAAGAGTGAAGTCATCAGACTTCATTTTGCTTGGATCCACAATCAACACTCATGAAAGCAGCAGCCAAGAAACCAAACAATGTATATTGCATCAGGCAAATCTGCTGCACAAGACCTCTTTAAAGTATTGAAGAGCAAAGATATCAGTTTGAGGACTAAGATACACCTGACCCAAGACATGGCATCATGTGTGTGAAAGTTGGACAATAAATAAAGATCATATGTGAATTGATGCGTTTGAATTATGGTGTTGGATAAGCATATTAAAAATATCATGCACTGCCAGCACAAACAGATCTGTGTTGGAAGAAATACAGCCAGAATGTTCCTTAGAAGCCAGAAGGGTGAAACTTTGTCTTTCATACTTCAGACATGTTAATCAGGAGGAGCCAGTCCCTGAGAAGGACATCATGTTTGGTAAACTGGAGGTTCAGTGAAAAAGAGGTGGCAGCAGCAATGGGCTTAAGTTTAACAATTGTGAAGATTATGCAGGACAGGGCAGTGTTTTGTTCTGTTGTGCACAGGGTCACTATGAGTCAGAACTGACTGGACGGCACCTAACAACAATAACAAGCCTTCCCAAATCGACACAGTGGCTGCAACAATGGCTTAACGCTTAAATACAGCAAAGACTGTAAGGATGGTGCAGAACTGGGCAGTATTTTGTTCTGTTATACACAGGGGTCACTCTGAGTCAGAACTGACTTTAAGAGCACTTAACAACTATGCCCACCAGCATGCAGGCAGCAGTTTTCATTTGTTTTATTCACTAATCTATACCCAGTTCCTAGAACTGTGGCTTGGCATGCAGTAGGTGCTCCATCAGAATTCGCTGCTGTTGAAAGCCTGAAGCTGCCCAGAATTCAAACACACCTTCAGGGTCATCAGTGTCCCCACCTTTGGGGACTTCTTGATGACCTGTAGTGAGCACTCAGACTTTACCGGTCAGTGGCAGGCAGGAAGCACGTCCCAGGGCCACAGAGTCACCTGTGCTGCTCTAACGTCTTCAACCACTAAGGCATCTCCCATCTTTAGGAAGCAACACCACAATGACATCTCCTAAGTGTCAGGTGGCCAACAGTCTACATAGCACAGAAAGGAAGCTGTGGTGGCCATGCCACCATGTTGGTTTTTGTTATGAGGGAAAGGAGAAGTAAGTGAAGAGTGTGTCACCTGTAGACCATAATCCTTTCTGCAGCGTTCTGCCAACAAATCATCAGGAAAGTTCTTCATACCAATTTCCCCCTTCTAGTTTGGATACACCTGGATTTATAGAACACTCTTTAATTACAGAGATGTTCCTTAAACGTTTTATCTGTAAAATGGATATCCATAAATCAAATAGTCTCTTCCAGCTACTTCTATTAGGTTAGAGCTCAGTCCTCACAGGAGGGTGTGGTGAAAAGAGTTCCCTTCTGGGGCTTTAGTCCTAGTTTCTTGGGAAAAGTTTGAGTGATTTCTGCCTAAGACTTGAGAAGTTACCTAGTTTTCTGCCTCAGAGGGTTTGTTACTTTTGTAAGGTTGATTGGCATTTCCTGGGTAAGCTGTAAATCACTTGCAGCTTGATACTTTTTGTCTGGCCCTGGGCTGCAGCCTGCCTTGTGATGGGTATACACCTTGTAAGAATTGGTGAATAGACTGTGACTATGTAGGATAAAGCACGGGACCACAAGGTTGGCAGGTCAAACTCACCAGCCACACCTCTGAATCCCTGTACAGGTTGCTATGAGTCAGAACTGACTCAATGGCACTTAACAACAACTGTGCTTAATGGAGGATCTATGGCTTTCCAAGAGGATCTGTTTTGGGGATGGTCATACCTCAAAATTGATGTATGTAAGTGTATGTTTGTGTATTCAAGAAACCACCATAACAGAGGCTGCAAGAAGAGAAGCAGTGAGCAGTTGCAAGGAGGTAGCAGAAGGAAGCAATGAGTGAGAAGAGGCGAGGAGCCTGCTAAAGAGCTGTAACACCAGTCAAGGGCTGTAACACGGATAGCCAACAGGCCCAGAAGGGACCCTGAGGCAGAGTTGGTGGTGACAGATGGCGGGTCAAGAGAAGGCTCTCCTGAAGGGAGTCTGCACTAAAGAAGGAAGAGGTGTGCATCCCTCTTTGGGGGAGACTTCTAGACTTTACCTGCATGCTTCTTGTTGATCCCGATCCCATTTTGTGTCCTGTTTCTTTCTGAATAAACCACTTACTAATTATTAATCTGTGAGCTGTGTGTGGTCACTGCAATGGATTTTCAAACCCAGAATGGAGGAGAGTGCTGAGAGTGGGATGACTGGTATCAGAATTGGTAAAAAGGGAGAATGGTGGTATGTCTGACTTCCATCAGCTTTGGGCTGATCTGGATTCTCCTAATTACCACCCACACCCTGACAAGTCTGGGCACTACTCTACTACTCCCATTTCATAGAGGGAGAGCCCATTAGTTTAGCAATCCAGTTAACTAATACTATGTAAGTAAAAAAGAAGAGCAAATCATTTTAGCTTTCCAGTTATGTATGCAATGCATGATCTATGGGTGTATGTGTGTGTGGTGCTACAGTGATGGGATTTGCCTAATACGAGGAGCTTAAAAAATAAAACTGATGAAAAATGAAAGATAATGGGATTTCCCCACAAACTTTTCCAAGCATTGTCATATCTTACAATTATACGGATACTTTTATGATACTTCTGTGTACTAAAGAGTTTGTTCTTTTAAAACCAAAATAGAATAAACCAGTTACTATGTTACTGTTGGGTCAATTTTGGCTCATGGTGACATTGTTTCACGGCAAAACTGCACTCCAGAGGGTTTTCAATGGCTGTGATCTTTTGGAAGGAGCCTTGGTGGTGCAGTGAGCTGCTAACTAAAAGGTTGGTGGTTCCAACCCAACAGTTGCCCCACAGAAAAAGATATGGCTGTCTGTTAGTCAAAACCCCTGTGGGGCAGTTCTACTCTACTCTATAGGCTCACTACAAGTCAAAAAAGAAAAAGAGCCTCAGTAAGATGCACTGACTCAACAAGATACATCGACTCAGTGGTGACGGGTTTGGTTTATTTTGGGGTTATCTTCTTAAAGTATATCACTAAACCTTTCTTCCAGTGTGCCTCTGGGTAGATTCAAGTCACCAACATTTCAGTTCGTTGCTGTGATAGTTAAGGTTTTGAGTCAACTTGGCTGGGCCTGGATTCTTAGTACTTTGGCAGTTAAACCATAGTAATCCCCATCATGAGATCTAATATGGTACTACAATCTGCTATAGCGAGAACTGCCAATCAACTGAAATGAAATTTCCTCAGGAATGTGGACTGCAACATCTTTAATCTTTAGATAAAAAGGGCATGACATGAGCAGAGAGGGGGGACCTACTACTACCAAGAAAGAGCGTGGAGCACGCTGGACCTACGGTTCCAGCACTGTGAAGCTCCTAGATCCAGGAAAAGATTGATGTTAACACATAGGAGAGCTCTAAGGAATTCTGGGATTACAGATGCGGAAAGGAGTCAAGGACCTTTCTCCAGAGCTGACAAAGAGAGAAAGTCTTCCCCAGAGCTGACACTCTTAAATTTGAATTTCTAGCCTCCTAAACTGTGAGACCTGGTGTGGCGCTGTGGGCTAATGCGTCAGACTGCAAAGTTGTTTGAACTGCAAAGCCAGTGGTTCAAGCTCACCAGCTGCTCCTTGGAAACCCTATACAGGGTAGTTATGGGTCAGAATCAACTTGACGGCACTTCACAATAACAACAAAACTGTGAGAAAAAAAAATCTGTTTGTTCAAACCATCCATTTGTAGTATTTCTGTTGCAGGAGCACTGGAGAACTAAGACAGTGGCCATCAAATATAGTAACCCTATGTACAACAACGAAACTCTGCCCAGTCCTTTGCCATTCTCACAACCATTGCTGTGTGAGTCCACTCACTGTGTTGTAACCACTGTGACAAGGCATCTTACTGAAAGCCTTTCTCTTTATTGCTGACCCTATACTTTACCAACTTATGATGTCTTTTTCTGGGAATTGGTCTCTCCTGATAACATACCCAAAGTGTGTGAGAAGTCTTGCCTAGCATTTAACCATTTGCGCCACCCAAGAAGGCCTAAATGGACTGAAAGGTTACATTAAAAAAAAGTTTCTATAGTTAACGTGCATTTTCTATTTTTTTCCTAACTTGAAAATGCATTATTATTATTATTTTTTTTTTGAGGAGGCTATACTATGGTGAGACATGTAGTATTTAAAAAAACAAACACTTTTGTGAACTGAATGAAGATTTACAGAGTAGACCACCAGTTTTATATTCAACAAATTATATACATTGTTTTAACTATTAGAATCCCCTCCAAGTAACAAGTTATTCCACTTTCTGCCCTATGATTCTTATTTCCCTTCAATCTTCTTTTCCAACCCTTCTGAATTTTGTCCTTAGGTAAATGCTGTCCCTGTGATCTCAAAGGGCTAACCATTCCATGGCATGCATATCTTATTATTATTGTCTTCCCTATACACCTATTTACTACTTGGCTAGAAAACTGAACCACAGGGGTGAGTTTATTTCCTGATCTGAAGGGTTTCTCTACTCTCTCTGTCCAGTAAACCTTGCCTTAAAAAAATTTTTTTTTAAGTTTTTCGTTTTGTTCCACCTTTTTTCCCACTATACTCAGTATATACCTTCTAATGCAATCCTTATCAGAACAGCTAGTAGTGCAGCCAGGCACCAACTAGTTTTACATGTATTACTTTATTAAAACAAAAACAAAAACTGTGGGGTGTGTTATTTTTCCCATTTTACAAATTAAAAGCATCAAACTATAAAATACTTCATTATCAAGATCCAGACATAGTACCCCAAAGCAAAATCCTCAGGGATAGAACTATTAACTAGCAGTTCTCACTAGTCCACTACCTGTTCCTTTACAGTAGGTGGCGGACACAGTCCCAGTACATTCAGAATAAGGCAGGCAGAAAGGCAGCACTCCTAGAATGCACCTGTGGAAGGCCCTGTGCGGCTGGCGGGGCCTCACTTGGCCCCACCCGTCTACAACACAATTCATCTTCCCTCTCAAATCTGCTCCTTTCGTAGTCTTACTGATCTCATGGAAGTCTCCCTTCAGCTCTCTCTTATACCCCACATCCTATCCACATGACTCCCGTTTTACAATGCACCTATAGCCCAAGCATTCTTTCTAGGGGAGAGGCAAATATGCCACATCTTGGTTAGCAAGTGCCTTACACGTGCATCATTTGTCAAAATTCACTAAATTTTACATATAAGGGCTGTTTATCTTCCTATACAAAATAACCCAAAAAATGTTTTTATAGGTATCTCCTGCTTATCTAAAGCTCTCTTTATGCTACTTCACTTTTAGGAGAGACCTACATTAGTATCTATTTTCACTAATTGAAGAGAATTTTTACTTTTATGGAAAAAGGGAAAAGCAAAACTAGTCTCCAAGCATTCATTCTGCAAGAAGTGTTAGAGCGGGAGTGCGCACCCTGAGCACTGAGAGTGGCATCACCAAACTCCTTTCCTGGGAACCATGCATGTGGTATGATTTGTTAGGTTATTTTTTGGGCACTGTCGTTGTTGTTATTGAGTGCTGTAGAGTCGGTTCCAACTCATAGTGACCCTATATAGGGTTTCCAAGTAGTGGCTGGTGAGTTTGAACCACTAACCTTGTGGTTCAAACCAATTTCATGGTCCAGTGCTTTATCCCACGGCACCACACCATGACTCCATTTTTGGAGCTTGGGAACTTTAAAAAAACATTTCCCATTAGAATTAACAAAAATTGTTTCTTTTCTGTATGCCATTTCAGAATACAAAAGGTTTCATAGAAACACTACTTACAGAAAGCGGGGGAAACCTGTACATGTAGGAGTCACCTGGGTTACCATAAATAGTTAAACACTTGGCTAGTACAGGATACCTCGTTTTATTATGCTTCGTTTCACTGTGCTTTGCAGATATGGTGTTTTGTTGTTTTTTAAAACAAAAAAACACGTACCAGCTGTTCCATGGGAGAAAGATGAAGCTTCCTGCACCTATAAAGACTTACAGCCTTGGGAACCCTATACAGGGTGGCTGTGAGTTGGAACAAACTTCATGGCACATCAACCAACCAACCAACACACTAATAGTGTAAACAGAACTTTTATATATACTGCGAAACTAAAAAAAAGTATGTGACTGGCTTTACTGTGGTGGTCTGGAACCAAACCCACAGTAACTATGAGGTATTCCTGTAATCTTTGCTCAAACACTAGGTGTTCCTAAAGTAGCCCCACCCCTCCACTAGTGGTTCTGCTTTCCATCTTTCCCCACAGGCACTCTGCCTCCCACTCTTGGTCTTTTGCTATAGTTAATGTTTACCTTCTGTCTACCTAGTACTAAAGCTACAGTCCACACCTCCTCTTTTCTATGTATGCAGGCTGCTCCAGCAGAAACCCCCGTCCCAAACTCGCTGGCTACAACATCACATATAGTTCAACAGATACTGGCATACTGCTTAGTTAGCTACTGTTTTTGCAGCACTGTTAGTTCAACAGCTGGCACACAATACTCCAATTACTTAACCTACTGCCAGGGAGTTGATTCCAACTCATAGAGACCCTATAGGGCAGAGTAGAACTGCTCCCTAAGATTTCTGGGTGCAGACAGTCTCATCTTTCCCCTGAGGAGCAGCTGGTGAGTTTGAATTGACAGCCTTGAGGTTAGTAGTCCAATGCTTAACCCACTGCACCACCAGGAATCTTTCTTTTAAAATAAGGAGCACACAAAAGCAATCTGCTTTCTCTTTTAAATTATGTTGTTATTGTTATTGTTACTTGCTGATCAGTCCATTCAAACTCTTCCTATACAAAATTACCCAAAAAACGTTTTTTATACGTGTATAGCAGAACTGTGCTCTCCAAAAAAAGGTTTTTCAAGGCTGGAAACTCCCAGAAGTATATCACCAGGCCTGTCTTCCAAGGTGCCTTTGGGTGAGTTCAACCATCAAGCTTTCAGCTAGTTGTTGTTGTTGTTGTTAAGTGCCGTCGAGTCGGTTCCGACCCATAGCGACCCTGTACAGGGTTTCCGAGGGTGTAAATCCTTACGGGAGTAAAAAGCTTCATCTTTCTCCCGCGGAGCAGCTGGTAGTTTCGAACCGCTGACCTTAAGGTTCGCAGCCCGATTCGTAACCACTACGCTACCAGAGCTCCTGTAGTTGAGCACTTAACTGTGCCATCCAGAGGCTATAAAAATCCACTTTCGTTGGGTCGATTTTGACTCAGTGTCTCTGGGTAGTTCAGAGACACTGCTCCTTAAAGAGTTTCTGGGGATGTAAATCTTTACAGAAAGAGAGAGCTCCACCTTTCTCCTGAGGGTTGGCTGGTAGGTTTAAATCACCAACCTTGAAGTTAGCAGGACAAAGCTGAACCCACTGAACCACTAAGGTTCCTTGGCACACAGCAAACACTTGTTGTTCTTGAATGAATGCATGTGCTCAGTGCCTTCTGATGGAGGATTCAGCTGACCTGAAGTACACTACAATGAACATCTGCTACCACCTGTGCTGCTGGTCCCCCCCACAGCATCTCTGGTCAGGGCCATCTTCTTGTGATGGGGCCTATTCCAACTGACTTAATACATTTTTGCAGAAAGACAGTTCTAACAAGTCAGATGCTGCATTTTAAAACAATACATTTTGACTTAAATGTATTTGACTTAAGGAGTCCTGGTGTAGCACTACAGGATAAGCACTGGACCAAAATGTTGATTTGAACCACAGTAATGACACATAAGGAATAGCACTTGAATACTGTCAGACATAGTGCAGGAAAATGAGCCCCTCATGTTGGAAGGCGCTCAAAATACAACTGTGGAAGAGCTGCCTCCTCAAAGTAGAGTTGTTGATCTTGATGATGCGAATGGAGTAAAGCTTTTGGGGCATTAATTTGCTGATGGGTCACAATTTAAAATGAGATTTTAATAATTGGAACATGGAATGTAACAAGTATGAATGTAGGAAAATTGGAAGATGCCAAAAATGAAATGGAATGCATAAACATTGATATCCTAGGCATTAGTGAGCTAAAATGGACTGGTATTTGCTGTTCTGAATATGACAATAATATGGTTCACCATGCTGGAAATGACAAATTGAAGAGAAATGGTATCACATTCATCATCAAAAAGAACATTTCAAGATCCATCATGAAATATATGCTATCTGTGATAGGATAATATTCAGATGCTTACACCACTACCATTAATACCACTATTATTCAAAATTACATACCAACCACTAAAGCCAGTGATGATGAAATTGAGGAATTCTAGCGTACTGGTTACGAGTCAGGCTGCAAACCTTAAGGTCAGCGGTTCGAAACTACCAGCTGCTCCGCGGGAGAAAGATGAGGCTTTCTATTCCTGTAAAGATTTACACTCTCGGAAACCCTGTACAGGGTTGCTATGGGTCGGAACCGACTCAACGGCACTTAACAACAACAACAACCACCTTCTTCAGTCTGAAATTGATCAAACATACAATCAAGATGTATTGGTAATTACTGGTGATTGAAATGCAAAGGCTGGAAACAAAGAGGAAGGGTAAGTACTTGGAAAATTTGGCCTTGGTGATAGAAACAATGCTTGAGATGCTAAAGTAATTGGAAGAAAGGACAATATGAAAGAGCTGACCAGAAAATTTAATAAGGCAGATTGAGAAGACAAAGTATTATAATGAAATGTTCAAAGACCTAGAGTTAGAAAACCAAAAGGAAGGACACACAGCATGTTTCAAGCTGAAAGAATTGAAATAATTCAAGCCTTGACTTGCAATACTAAGGGAACCTGGTGTGGTGCGCTATGGGATAAAGCACTAAACCACAAGGTAGTGTAAACCACAAGGTTGGGGGTTCAAACTTACTCCTTGGACACCCTATACAGGGTCACTATGAATTGGAACCAATTCAACGGCACTTAACAACATACACAAAATCTGTTCAGTGCCGTTGAATTGGTTCCGACTCAAAGGGTTTCCTATGAGAGGCCTGAATCACCAATTTTGCAGCTCAAACTGCAATATATATCACACAGACACATACATAATTATAAAATCACATTTAAATAAAACTTTTTAAAGCCAGAGATAGCATGCTAAGCACACCTCTAGAGGAAGCTTCCAGGCCAGCAGTCCTTAGGTATTCTGAGTGACTACGGAACCAGCCAGGTGACAATATCACCCAAACAGCAGCAGACCCCTGTATAACAAACAAGATGTACCACATGGCTTCTGCAAGGTCTTTCTGATGAGAAAAGGGTGTCCAAGCCCCCCAGAGCAGAGGTGGCCAGCCTCCACATGGAGACCACCATCTGGAAAATGAAGAGTCAGCCTGGGCTCGATTGGAATTGATGTCACTCTCAATTCTCTAGTGTACTTTTGGGAAGGTCATCTCATGTCACCCAGCCTTGATTTCTATCTGCAAATGACTGCTATTGTTGGGTGCTGCCAAGTCAGTTCTGACTCAAAGCAACCCTATGCAGAAGAGAGTAAAATCCTGTCTAGTACTGGGCCAACCTTACAATCACTGTTATGCCTGAGTCCACTGTTGCAGCCACTGTCAGTCTTCCTTTTCTTTGCAGATCCTCTATCTGCAAGTGGTATTGCTATGGATTTCTTTCTGCTGTGTCACTGAGGACTCAGGAGTCATTGTGATTGTTGTTGTTAAGTGCTGTCAAGTTGGTTTCAACTCATAGTAACCCTGTGCAGGGTTTCCAAAGAGCGGCTGGCGAGTTTGAACTGCCGACCTTGTGGTCCTGTGCTTATCCTACAGCGCAACACCAGGGCATTTATTAATGTCTAAGACAAGTGCTGGAGTCCTGGTGTGGCGCTGAAGGTTAATGCGCTGGACTGCAAAGTCGGTTTGAACCAAAGGTTGGCGGTTCAAGCTCACCATGTGCTCCTCAGAAACCCTATACAGGGTCACTATGGGTCAAAACCAACTTGATGACACTTAACAACAACAACACAAAACAAGTGCTAAGATAGGTCAGTTTAGCAGTTTTAGGAACCAACTCCTCCCATCTTTCCTTCCTGTGCTCCCAGTCACACGCTGGGGCCACATGCAGACCCAGTGAAGTCCAGCAGACGAGGGATGGCCTAGTTAAGCAATCTCTCCTTACCTGAATCTCCCACCAGCCAATGCCTCCCCCACTCCCACCTCCCTGGCTAGCATGGCATTACGTGGCCACCACTCAACAATCCCTGGCACACCTATCCCACACTGGCATAGAGATGTCATGACTTGTCTCCTGCAGTATGGTCTGTGGAGAGGGCAGATAACTTTAATAAAAAATAAACAAAAAACCCCACACTGGGGTTCTGCTAGAAAGGACTACAGGGGGGCAGGCAGCTTACAATACCGGTTACACTCCCTTCTGCTATTTAATCTCTAGGCATCTCATAGCTGGTAGCACTGCTGACTCTGGCAGGAAGATAAAATGTGCTCACATCCATTTTTGGTCCCCAGGGCTCTTCTAAACCTGTTTCATGTGCTACACAGCTCTGTAGTCTACAGATGAACACCCTAGGCCAGCAGTACTTGGAAAGGAGCAGGAGGTATCCAGGCAGACACCTCTCTTTGGTCACTGAGAGAACACGAGATCAATGCAATGGCCACAGGAAACTAGGCTGAATGCTGCTCAGAGGTCTCATTAAGATACGTAACTACATTTCTGGTCATAACAGGGAAAGGTCTTTTCAACCATTTTTGGATTAAAAACGAATGTCGATAAAGGAGAGAAAATAACGTTAAGGTGTTTGTTTAGCGGATATTGAGTCCCCCATCCAGAACTTTCAATTATTGAGCAAGGTGTTTGTCCTGGAGCCGTCAAGAAAACTCCTAAGACTGAAACTCAAACGGAACACATGGATGGTTCTGTATACTCGATGGCAACCATCCTGGTTGATTTATGAGTGGATGGGGGGGTGGGGGGGGAAATTGCAGCAAAGACGACGTGGGCTGAGATTTGCCATATTCCATAGATGTCTGATGACTTTGGAATGAGAGTGAAAAAAGGATGGGCTGATGGGTTTGAAATTCAGGGTGATGTGTGAACTCTGGAGTTGAAAGACACTGACCTTGCTAAAGAAGAATGAAGCAGCCACCGGATCTGAAGAAGGGGCAGGTGTACAAGAACTCCCAGACTTGCGGACAGTACCTATCGGACCTAGTGTGGATAGCTTACAGATCAGAATTCAACTAGATGAAGATAAAGAAGTACGATACAGGCAGCAAGCAAGTGTAAATTGTTAAAACCTGATCAACTGGGCTCTTCATTGTGGATGAGGCTCCCCAAAATTCCAACCAAATAGGGAAGGATTATCCATATCAAGGATAAAGCATGTCTCCTTGGTACATGGGGCTGATAGGGATGGGCAAGTTAGATTTCAGCTACCAAAACCGGGGTGCTATAAAGATACAAAGTGGCTGACTTGAGGGTGCTTAGTGTCAGCACGTGGGGAGTAAGACAGAAACCCAACTGAATAATTTCCCTCCTGTCCAGATGGGTCTGGTAATAAGGGAGATAACAACTATGAATAATTGTTTTCAGCTCTAATGGCAATTGTCACAACTGTAAATGTATAAGCGGTGCAACTGAAAGGGGAAGCAGTTCATCTTTCATCTCAGGAACAGGGGACCCTAGGATCATCAAGAGGGAAGAACCTGAGAGGAGCAAGGGATCCTGACCAGAAAAGCGGCAACAAGAGAGATGGTGATGGAGGTGATGGCATAGAGAGACAGAGTAGCAGTGGATTATAGGCCTATGGACTGAGAAAGGCAGCATGCCTGTGGACAGGAGGTTGGCTTGCAAAATGTGCCCTTTGGACATTTAAACAAATATATATTTACAATGTGGTATGTGTACACCAAACAAAAGAAGAAAAGGTAACAGAGGTAAATACTGTTGGCTAAAGGTGCATGGAGAGTATTGTAATCATTAATTACAATGATCTGCTGAATATAAAAATGGTGATCTGTCCTGTAAGCCTTCACTCACTCAATACACAATAAGAGCTTTAAAAAAAAAACAAAAAAAAAAAACAGAATGTTGAACACAGTCCCAGCATATGGAAACAAAGGGACTCAAGAGAGTGGTGGATAGGGGCAGTTGCTGCCTGTGATAACAAGGTCCCATAAGCAGCTCTGGTTGTGTAGTGGTTACGAGTTGGGCTGCTAACCTCAAGGTCAGCAGTTCGATACTACCAGCGGTTCTGCGGGGAAGAAGATGAGGCTTTCTGCTCCCATAAAGATTTACAGCCTTGGAAACCCTGTACAGGGTTGCTATGGGTCAGAACAGACTCGACAGCACATAACAACAAGAACTCTGTGCAGTTTTCGTAGTGCACCTACCCTTGCTCATCTCCACCAGTCTTCACCCTCCTCCCTCACCAGCTCTCAGTAAGTCCCCAGGAACAGCCTTCTTTTCATGCCTCCAGGGCCTTCCTAAGGCACTGGCTGGATGTCCCATCCGGCTTCCTCAGCACCTTCAAGGTTCCACCTCCCACAGAA
Source organism: Chrysochloris asiatica (assembly GCF_000296735.1). NCBI lineage: Eukaryota > Metazoa > Chordata > Mammalia > Afrosoricida > Chrysochloridae > Chrysochloris > Chrysochloris asiatica. Next base: position 2,548,414 of record NW_006408858.1, on the reverse strand, counting down.
GCAAGCCCAGGCTTCTAACAAGGTGCTGGGACTTGTCACCTCTTGGCCCACCATCCTTCTTCACCTTTTCAGTTTCAATGGTAGTGTAGTGGTTACGAATCGGGCTGCGAACCTTAAGGTCAGCGGTTCGAAACTACCAGCCGCTCCGCGGGAGAAAGATGAGGCTTTCTACTCCCGTAAGGATTTACACCCTCGGAAACCCTGTACAGGGTCGCTATGGGTCGGACCCGACTCGATGGCACTTAACAACAACAACAATGATGTACTTTATGCCTTCTCTGAAATGCTGTCAACCCTCTGGGTCTCTGCTCCATATGTTCCACACACTGCAGGGCATTCTCTTCCTTTCACTACCATACAGCCATCATGTCTTAGTCCAATGATGCATCCCCAAACCAGAATGAGCTGGACATGAGCCCCTACCCAGCTCTGGTGTTTAGTGGGGTAGCTCTTTGTCTGTCCTGTATTTTGGAAATTGACCTGTATGTTCATCTTTCCCATAGCTTCCTGTACACAGGGTTAGCCTTATTCACTTCTCAACATTTGCAGAGCTGCTCATCAGCAGGACTGAGTGTTTGGTGCATAAATAAGTGAAAAACCCACATATGCATTATCCAGAGTCCCTGGATTATGCAAATATTTCACACACTTGGCTAGTAGCTGAAAGATTGTGGATTTGAGTCCATTGGAGGTGCCTCAGAAAAAAGGCCTGGGGATCTTCTAAAGATACCAGTCTTTGAAATCCCCACAAAACACAGTACTACTCTGACACACATAGGGTCACCATGGGTCAGTATTAACTCAATAGCAGCTGGCGTTGCAGTTATCCATGGCAAAATGCCACCCAGTTTTCCACTGAATTTCCTCTTCAGATGTACACTGGTTATTTTTGTAAATTTACCTACTGCCCTTAGACATAAGCCAGGGTAAGACACTGTGGATAGAGAACTATCATTTAGTGGGCCTTCATGAAGATCAGGTGAGGCAGATGTTGGCAGTTTCATGAAGACCAGATCAGGAAAAAAGATATGGAAATGCTCCATGCCATCTGTTTAGTCAGCAGAACCAGGATGCTAAGAAAAGGACTGTTCCCAAAGGAAAAAGCACCTTCTTACATTCAGATAATTTATAGTCTAGAAAATAAGCAACAATAAAGGTTTTCTTATCTAGAGCAAGGCCTCTCCGTCCCAGCGCTATTAACATGTTGAGCTAGATGATTCTCTTTTGTGGGGGGCTGTCCCAGGCAGTGTGAGAAGGAAAGGGCTATCTCCTAAGAAGGGAGGGGCCATCCCAGGCAGTGTAAGAAGGGTGGTGCTGCCTGCTTCTATATTCAGTCTTGGTTGCAGTGGCAGGTCTCCGGAAGTGGAGGGGCAGGTGACATGCTGGGCTGTGAATATGGCATGAAGAAGTCCCTAAAACCACCCAAGAAATGGAACAAATAAATGGATGAGGAAGACAAGCCTATCAAGCAAAAAAAAAAAAAGAGCAAAATAAACTAGAGTTAAAAGCAAGGGCTGTGGGCAAGGGTCCCCTGGCCACAGGTGGAATTTAGAAATCTGGCAAAAACAAGGTGTTTTTTGTGACTGTAGTGACGGTGACCCTTGATTCCATTACTATTTAAACATTTGGATTCCTTGTTAAAACAACTCTTGCCACCTATAGTTAGAAGGGAGTGTTGTCTTGGAGCATGTTGTCCATTTAAGAATAAATTTTTGTTAAAAAGAAGAAAAAGTAATCAAACAACAACTCATCTCCTTAGTTCAGCCACTCCTGTTCTCAGTTGTGTGGTCAGAGTAAACCCAGTGCAGAATTCTGCCTGAGCTGCTCTTGTGATTCCTGAAATTACAGCAACTCACTTGAAGAAGAAAAATAACAAAAAGACTGACAGTCTCAGAAACCCTACAATTGGGTTGTTATGAGTTAGAATTGACTTGAAGGCAGTGAATTTGGTCCTATGCAATGCTGGATGTATACCAGTATCCCTGGCCTCTACCCACTAGATGATAGTAGTGTATCCTTGCCTCAGTTGTGACAATCAAAAATGTCTCCAGAGACTGTCATCTGTTACGGAGGTGGGGGGCAGTTTCTGTTAAAGAAGCACCACTGAGGAGAGGCGGGGTTTGATGGCGACTAGGGCGGAGGTGCAGTGAACTTCGCCATCAGCAATGCCACAGAATACCAGGCAAAGCAGATCCAGGGCAGAGCTCCAAAACTCGGAACCACAGAGATAGGAATATTTAAGGTTTGAAGGCTTATAGCTAGTGGAACTTGAAGCAAGAGTAAGAAATCGTGTACTTTTGAATCTACCAGGCCACTCTGCAGCCGGAGCTAACAACTTGGGCAAAAACAAACAGCAAGACCAAGCGGGAGAGCAGACAC
>NW_006408858.1:2543583-2544990 GCF_000296735.1 Chrysochloris asiatica | reverse complement strand
AGTCAGGAAAGCACTACAGGAACAATCAAATAAGATAGATACAGCATTGGAAACAATTCAAAACCTACAGAAAAAGGTCCAAATGATCAATAGAATATCAGAAATAGACAATACTCTGAAAGGGCAAAGGAGTAGAATACAAGAGATGGAAGGCAGAACCAGTGAGCTGGAAGACAAATCTCTCAATACCACTAAGATAAAAGAGCAAACAGAAAAAAGGATAAAAAAAATCTGAAGAATGTGTAAGATTCATGTTGGACAACATGAAGAGGAATAACTTAAGAATTATCAGCATTCTTAGAACAAGAAGAATCACACAAGTCTACAGAGAAAATAGTTGAAGAACTGCTGGATAAAAATTTCTCTAACGTCCTGAAAAGTGAAAAGATAAAACATTGAAGAAGCTCAACAAACCCCAGGAAGAATAGACTCCAAAAGAAAATCACCAAGACATATCATAATCAAACTCTCCAAAATCAAAATAAGGAGATAGTCCTGAAAGCAGCTAGGGAAAACACAAGTGTTACATACAAGCAAGTCAGATTAAGCTCGGATCACTCAGCAAAAACCATGCAGGCAAGAAGGCAATGGGGAGATACACATAAAACCCTGAAAGAAAAAAACTTCCAACCAAGAATCCTTTATCCAGCAAAGCTGTCAATCAGGTACAATGGTGTAATCAAAACATTCCAGGATAAACAGAAACTAAGGGATTTTGCCAAAGCCAACACTGCGCTACCAAACATTCTAAAGGGATTTCTGTGGACTGAGAACCAACAAGAACAGACAACAACCAGAGACTGACATACGTGGCAGCACCTCCCAGAATTAAATTGACAGAAGGAAGAGTCGAGAACAGAACAAAATTATAAGAACAAACTCAGAGAATCTGGGAGGTCATGACGTCTATGATCCAAACAACTACAATGTAAAAGAAGGTAAACATGTAGGAACAGAGATCCAGATGTTAAGAAGGTCAGCTAGATTACAGGATAAAATAGCCTGCACTAAATGGAGAGAAAAGTTAATGGTCTATAAGGCAACTTCAAAGAAAACTAACACTTCACAACATACCAAGAAAATGAAAATCTAAGAAGAACATGGAAACATTAAAACTATGAGGAAACTCACAAGAAAGAACACAAAAAGCATAAACTAAACAAAGGAAGACACACAGAACAAAGAAAGCTGCAACACTACAAAAAAGCAAACATAATGGCAGCAATTAATCCATACCTATCGATAATCACACTGAATGTAAATGGATTGATGGAGAGTGGCAGAATGGATAGGAAACAAAATCTTTCAATATGCTGTCTGCAAGAGACACAACTCACACACAGAAACAAAAACAGATTAAAAGTCAAGGGATGGAAAAAAATATACCAAGCTAATTGCAATAAAAAA
>NW_006408858.1:2529385-2536211 GCF_000296735.1 Chrysochloris asiatica | reverse complement strand
TATGGCGCTTCCTCAGAAGGTTAGAGATACCTTATGATCCAGCAATTCCTCTACTTGGTATTTATACACAAGAAATACGAGCCATAACACGAGTGTATATATGCACACTAATAATAGCAGCACTATTTACAATAGCAAAAAGATGGAGATAGTCAAAGTGCCCATCAACTGAAGAATGGATAAATAAACTGTGGTACATACACACAATGGAATATTATGCTGCCTTAAAGAACAACAAGGAAGCTGCAAGTCACTGCATAACATGGATGAACTTGAGAACATTATGTTGATTGAAATTAGTCAGTCACAAAGGAGAAATACTGCACAGGACCACTTCTATAAAAGACTAAGAAAAAGAACCCATACTAAAGCGGCTTGGTGGTGGGGAGGGATTCTTTGCTGGCTACTGGGATGTGGGAGGTGGGTTGAGGGGAGGGAGGGGAAGGTGGAGCACAGGGCAGGGAATACACACAGGACAGTTTGGGTGATAGGGAGGGGGGCAATATACAAGAGGGAGAGGGGAATGGGAGAACAAAGTGGATGAGAGAACAATTAGGCATGTTTGCAAGGACTAAGTGCGACAGAGGTAAAGAATGATGTATGCACAACCTTGGAACAACAGGCCTCTGGGATACAGGGACTGAGACATGGTTGGAATGGGGAAAAGGGTGGAAATAATGTTAAGATGCTTGGCTGTCTTTTGAATCTTGGTTTCCCTGGCATATCATAGAAAGGAGATGCACATAGGTCTCTTGTGATACAATGGTGAATAATTGTTATCAGGACTGATTGTGAGGGTTGGAAATGTAAAGGTAGATGTTTTGTGGCAAGGAGGGGAGTGATTAACTTTGCAGTCTAAGAGTGGAGGTCCCTGGGACCATCAAGGGAAAAGAGTGGTGTGCGGGACCCTACGCAGAGAAGCAGTAATGCGAGAGATGGAGGCAGAGATGATGACGTGGAGGATGGAGCAGCTGGGGATTTTAGACCCAGAAGGGGAGAGGGGCTTTGTGCTGAGGACCAGGGGGCAGACTTGCAGGGTATACCCTGTGGTTGGTTGATGCATGGAGGGGATTGCAACCATGGCAATGAAATGATATACAATAGGATGAATGTATAACTAATGTTCTCCAATGTAAACTATCACATAATTCACAATAAAATATTAAAAAAAAAAAAAAAAGACGCACCACTGATCTGGAGCAACTGCAGAGTTTATCATGCACAATCATCATTTGGGGGGAGGATGGTGGCTCCATACGATAAGCACTGGACTATGATCCACAGGCCCATGGTTCAAGCCTGCCAGCCACTCAACAAGGGCAAGGCAAGGCTTTCTGCTCACAGAAAGATTTGAAGTCTTGGAAATATTGTACAGGGTCGCTGTGAGTCAGAACCAACTCAAAGGTATTTCAGTTGCTGGGTGGAACCTTCGCATGCTCCTTCCTGCTTCATTGTAGTACTTCATTGGGGGCCCTAAGTAGCCATTCAGTTAACTTGTTTCTTTTCATCATGATACAGTATAAATGTCTGAGTTGTTGTTATGTGCCTGTGGAGTAGGTTCCAACTCACAGGGAACCTATATAGGGTTTCTGAGGCTTAAATCTTTACCGGAGCAGAACAGCTGGTAGTTTTGAACTGCTGACCCTGAGGTTAGCAGCCCGATTTGTAACCACTTCGCTACCAGAGCTCCTTAAATGTCTGAGTTGTTGTTGTTAAGTACTGTGGAGTTGGTTCCAACTCATAGTGACCCTGCACAGGGTTTCCAAGGCTATAAATCTTTATGGGAGCAGAACGCCTCATCTTTCTTCCGCAGAACCGCTGGTAGTGTCAAACTGCCGACCTTGAGGTTAGCAGTCCGATTCATAGCCACTGCGCTACCAGAGCCTTAAAATCCTTTTTTGGAGTAAGATAGGGTAGGTTGATTTCAGGAGATTTTAAAAGAAAGACGATTTGACAAAGAACAAGTCTAAATGAAGTTAGGGTCCATCATCCAGAGTCTTCTTTTTGTTATTAATTATTACCTCACAGATTGCTTGACAGACTTAGATTGTATTTTATAGCCTGGAGAGCACGTTGGGGTCTGCCTTCCAAATTGAATACCATAATCACAATGTACAGCAGGTACCAGGCTGTAGAACTACGGACAGGTCCTTATCACAAGGAACCAGGCTTAATGATCTCCCCACTCCCCAGGCCAGGACATTTGTGGGGCTAACCTGGATGTAGATTGATTCTCACTCCTTTGTACCTAGATAGTCAACATGCAAACATCTTGACTTACCCCAACATAAGGATGTTATCTTACAAGGTAACTTACCAAGAAGAAGTTACATGGTAGAAGACAGAAGAGAGACTGGAAAGGGATAGATTATATAGACATATACACGCCCAAACTGATGTGGGCAAAGTACTTTCAAATGAAAACCCCTTCAGCCCTTCACTTACCCCATAGACTAGCTCACAATAAAATGCTCCCTCTCCTGTCTCACAAGCAGTTTGCTGTCATTTATAATTTCTGAAGACCTACCCACTGTTGTTGTTAAGTGCTGTTGAGTCGATTCCGACCCACAGTGACCCTGTATAGGGTTTCCAAGAAGCAGCTGGTGAGCTTGAACCACCGACCTTACAGTTCAAATGACTATGCAGCCTGAGGCATTAACCCACAGCACCACACCAGGACCTACCCACTACACATCAGGAAATGCTCTTGGAGATTAACACTGGCGAAGTGAAACTGAAGCTTAAGGTTTTTGCTTTCATGCACAATGAACATAGGTATATGTCCATAAATTAGGGCAACCTCAGCTTTCATTCCTGTTTTCATCTACATTTATCTTCTACTCATTACTGGAAGGAGCTGTAGAGATCAGCAGGAACATGGAGGAGAGTGAGGCAGCTCAAAAGGAGTCTGGAGGCATGTGCTCTGATTGGTGACCATGTTGGTCATCAATAAGAGGAAGTGAGGGAAAAACAGCAATGAAGCTGCGAGCAATGTCCAACCACGTTCAATACATTCCTGTGAACCCAGGTGGAGACCTGGTTGGCCAGCAGTATGGCAAGACCTGGGGAGTCCTGGGCCCAGAGTCAGTGACATAGCCACAGAGGACTGGAGTGGAGAGTGAAGCGTCCAGCTGATAAGAAGAGAGGGCATATGCACAAGAACACCCACACCTGCAGATGATAACCACTTGACCTGGCTTTGATGGCTGGATGACCAGATCTCAACTCGAAGAAAGAAGAAGAAAAAAAGAGTAATCTGATACAATTTGATGGACTTGACCTACACCTATAGATGCAGTAGCTCAAAAGAGGGAGCAAATCTTTACAGTGAGGATCATTCCCACCCCCTCAACACACAGGGTAGACTGGGATGGGCAACTTGGACACTGGCTACCTAAAATGGGGGGCTACAAAGGCAAGAAATGACTGGCTTACAAGCTTTCAAAGGGGGAGCCTAGATCCAGAGGGTGCGGAGGAAGGTAGAATCTCCACTGAGTAGTATCCAATCTGTCTGGGCGGGACTGATGAAAGGAGATGTGGATAGCGCTCATGTGGTACAACAGTGATTAACTACTATCAGGACTGACTGTGAGGGTTGGAAATGTAAAGGTAGACATTTTGTAGCAAAAGGAGGGGTGTGGTTGACTTTGTAGCCCAGGAGCAGAGGTCCCTGGGACCATCAAGGGAGAAGAGCAGAGAGCGGGTTAAGAGTTGGGTAGTTACTATTGTAAAAAGTGAAGAAAAGGTTTTCAAACAAAAAAAAAAACATTTGAGGGTTACCAGGGTGGGAGCGGGGGAACATGGTAGTACTGCTGAATCAACACTGGATTGCGAACCAAAGGTCAGCGGTTCAAACCTACCAGCTGCTTCTTGGAAACCCTATACAGGGTCACTATGAGTCAGAATTCACTTGATGACAGTTAACAACAACAAGAAAAAAACCCCAACAACATTGGAGTCCTGGTGTGGCATTGCAGGGTAAGCACTGGATTGCTTAATACAAGGTTGGTGACTGAAACTCACTAGCCGCTCCTTGGAAATCCTATGAGTTGGAATTGACTTGATGGCACTTAACATCAACAATAACAGTGATCTATGGATAGGTACATGGGCAGAAACTCAAGCTGATTGGGTATAGGAGGGAGAGTGGGACTATATAAACAGGTGCAGGAGGGAGAGTGGGAATATATGAGTATATATATAGTGCTGGTGAGGCGCTGTGGTTTAATGCGCCAGACTGCAAAGCCATTTCAACTGCAAGGTTAAGTGCTGTCGAGTCGATCCCGACCCATAGCGATCCTGTGTAGGGTTTCCGAAGAATAGCTGGTGACAGCACTTAACAACAATATAATATTCAGCCTGAGTGCCTATCTATGCATGGGTTTGACTGTGGATATCTGGACATGAATATTTACCTTTGTTGCAAACACATCCATGAATGTGGAACATACAGGGGTCAAAGCTTTGATACCAAATACCGTGAAGGAATTTGTCTTTGAGCCTGGGAGATCAAGACCATGATGTTGGGGGACACTATGGTCAATTGGCATAACATAGTCCACAAAGACAATGCTCTTCATTGTGTTTTGGTGGGTAACGACGGGGGTCTTAAAAGCTCAAGAGTAGCCATTTAAGGTCTCTTCCTGCCTGAGGAAAGAAGAATGATGAAAATCAAAAACACATGGAAACAATAAGTCCAATGGATTGATGGACCACAAGAACCTCAGCCTCCATGACCATGAAACCACAAGAACTAGATGGTGCTTGGCTGCCACTACTAACTGCTCTAAAAGGGATCACATTAGAAGGTCTTGGATAGAGTGGGAGAAAAATGTGGAACAAAACTTGAAATCCTAAGAAAGCAGGCTTTCTCTGGTCAGAGATTGATGGAACCCCTAGACTATGGCCCTTGGTCACTCTTCAGGTCTGGAAGTGAACTCACCCAGTGGCTCAATTCCCAACCAAGCAAGAGATACTTATGTGGGGAGACAAACACACTTCTACTAAGGTATGCACACCATAGATTGGTCAACCACTCAATATAAAAAAGGCAGCATTTCCCCTAGGACAAAACGCAGAGGGTTAGAAGGGGAGGAGGAATGGAAACAAGAAACACAGGGAGTAAGTGATGTTACATTGAGGGGATTGTGATGTTACATTGAGGGATTGCAATCACTGAAATGAAAGGAAGTATATAATTTGTCCAATGTTAAATTGATGATGTGTTCTGTAAACCTTCACTCAATTCACAAAGTTAAAAAAAAAAAAAAATGTTGGGATATTAACTGCAGTCAGTGGTTCAAATCCACCAACTGTTCCACAAGAGGAAGATGAAGCTGTCTACTTCCATAAAGATGTCTAGGAAACCCTAGGGATCTCAAAGGAGTGAGCTCTGGTGGTGCAGTGGTTGGGCTTGGCTGATAACTGAAAGGTCTGCAGCTCTCAGCAGGAATAGGAAGGGGAGAGAAGTGGTTCAAAGGCACCTTGGTGCATAGTTAGGTCCTCAGCTGCTAAATGAAAGATCAACAGTTCAAACCCACCAGGTAGGTACTCTGTGGGAGAAAGATGGGGCTCCTTGGAAATCCTATACAGGGTCGCTACGTGTCACAACTGACTCTACAGCATATAACAATTTCAAAGGAAAAGGCGATCCTCTCCTGGGCCCTGATCGAAGGGAACATCACCCAGGATGAGGGAAGGAGGGAGCGAGCCGTCAGGGAGGGCGATCCTAGGGGGATGCTCAGTTTAGTGCGGTTAGGGCTGTAGAGGCATTCCGGGATCCAGGTCAAAACTAAAACAGCTACTCAGCTTTTCTCCACAAGAAAACCACAGCTCCCTCTAGTCTCACTGCAAAGTAGATACAAGGAGCTAGACAGAAGCAGGGAAGCCCTTAGCCTGGCAGCAGTCAGAGCAGCCGGCATCAGGGCTACAGCCCCCAGGGAAAGTGCCTGGGTGCAGGGCTCAGCTCCCATCAATTCCAAGGGAAACAAAACCCCAACTTCTGTAGCAGTCCTACTAACGCGGTAGCCGACCAAAGTGTTGGTTAAAGAAAGTCCGTGCTGAACGCGAGGGCGGGATGGGTCCGCCTCCCCAAGGTGTGCTCAGTGGCCCCTTCCACCGAGGGGAGGTCACCCTTCTGCAACACACCCGGCGCTCATCCGCCCCGCCGCGGATCAGCATTGAACCGACTTCCTATGGCTAGGGGATGCCGGCCCCCAGAGCAGCGTTCCGTCCCGGGTTTGAGTCCACCCGCTGGGGGCACTGTCACCGCACCCAGGCCTGGGCGGGGTCATACCATAGCCTTGCAGATGGCAGTCCTCGCCCCGCCACGGAAAGGCCACAAAGGGGACCGTGACCCGATAGCAAACAGCAGACCGTTGGAGACCGAGGGCCGGCCGCGGACCCAGGTGCGCAGCGGTTGAGGGCTCAGCGGATGCTCCAGGCTCTCACGGACCGCATCTCCGCCAACCCGAAGCACGTGCCAGGTCTAGCCGGCCTCCCCGCACGGAGGACAAAGTCCGCTCCCGCAGTCACCGCGGCTCTTTGCTCCGGGCACCGGGATATAAGGCGGCCCGGGCCTGCGCGCAACCCTGACCCGACTCGGGACCCAAAGCCGCCGCCGGGCTCAGCCTCCCCGCGACCCCCGCGCGCACTCACCATTGTGGTTGACCCAGGTCGGCTTCAAGAGCTTCATTGTTCGGCCGCCGCCGCCGTTGCCGCCTGGCTAAGGCGAGAGCCGCTTCTCTCAGCGCGCCCGGGCCATGGAGCCGCTGCCTCTTCCTCCCGCGCCGCCCGCCCTTTGGCCGCCGCCCGCCCAGTGCCCTCA
>NW_006408858.1:2439208-2529251 GCF_000296735.1 Chrysochloris asiatica | reverse complement strand
GCTCCTCCTCCGGCGGCTCCCGGGCAACGCCGGAAGTCACGGCGCGCACCTGCCAAAGCGCCCCGGCGGGAAACCGTTCCCCAATCGGACGCGGCCGCCCGGCTCTCCCGCGGGCTGGGGCGGCTCCGGGCGCGGCCGCCGCTAAGGGGCGGGCCGGCGGGGAGCGCGAAGCGCGCGCCGGGCTTGAGATGCAGCCTTGCTGGCGATGCCGGCGTGGTGTGGCCGGCCTGTCACCAGCTCGGACTCTCTGGTTCCCACTCCGGCTTATAAACTAGTTGCTGTCCTGCGTGTCGGGAGCCTTGCACAAGCCTGGCCCCGGGCCGGCGCCAGGACACACCCACGGCCCTGTGCTCGGACGGATGCGAGGGGAACGAGCCTTCCTCAAAGCCCGGAGAAAGCCGAGGCGGGCGCGTTTATTGGAAGACCGGGACCATTTTCATAAAGGTGGACAGTTGAGCTTGGAGGACCCAAAGGACCCCCGAGGACGCTTGGGCCGATCTGCGGAGCTCAGGCCCTCGCAGGGTGAAGATAAGCCAGATAGAGGACCCGCTGCTGGCCGGCCTCTGCTGGCGGAGACAGAGGATAAACACTGCTCAGCTCGAGGTGCTAGGCGCTCAGGGCGTGTCGGCACGCCGCCGGGACGCCGGGGGCGGGGCTACGTCGGGGGAGAGGCTAGAAGCTGTCCATCCCACCGCGGACGGAACGCGAAAACCCTGTGCTGCGCGCAGACCGGATCACTGTGCGGTACACCGCGGGGTCGGACAGACGAAGGGCGAGCGCCCGGAAGCGGCCCGTTGGCGGCTGGAGGAGCCATGGCTGCTGTGGCTCTGCGTTCGGCCGTGCGCACTCTCAGCCCGCTAAACTGGTGAGTGCGAACGCCTGTCGGATTGTGTGGCACTCGAGGCGCGCAAGGGTCTCCGTTCTTGCCAGGGTCTCGTCGCATTCCCAGCCCAGACTGGAAGCCCCCAAATACGATTTGTCAGAGACGAGCTAGTTAGCTGATCGTGCCTCATCCAATGGGTGACTAACGAATACTATGGCGAGTAGATGGGACGTTCCTGCTCAAGTACTCTGCTATGAACGGGGAATGTTGTAAGATCTCCCACATTGAATTTACTGTTACATTCAGTACATTCATATGCCCCAGGACTGGGGGACATCGTAACTATTGTTTTTGCTCCTCCCTCTTTTCCTATTGGTGGGGTAGAATGATATATTTGTTTAAAAAGCAGCCGGTGAAAACTCTGGAGCACAGTGCTACCCTGCCAACAACATGGGGTCGCCATGAATCCCAATTATCTTGGTGACAACTTTGTTTTTGGCTTGTACCTTTCAGGCTTTTGGGGATTCGGCAGACTCAGGTTAGAGACACCCACCAGCGAGCATCTTTGTTGTCCTTCATGGAACTTATTCCAATGAGGTAAAGGCAACCTGTTGGGGGAGGGCCCTTGGTTGATGATGTGCACCTGTAGGTCATTGCAGAGTCCAGACCCCTAGTGAGCCTATAGGTCATACTAGAACTGTCCCACAGGGCTTCAAAGGAGGTTTGGAGCCTCAGTTTTCTTCCTTCAAGCAGACAGCTGACTTTGGAACAGCTGACCTTAGTTAGCTGCCAGGTGTTTAACCTACCGTGCCACTAGGGCTCATTATGAACAAAACAAGACTAATCCGTATTATTAATTCGTTATTAAGAGATTGTGTGTTTTGAAAGATGCAGCATGAAGTTGTGTTTCTCCAGGAGCATCCTGTTTCCTGCCCATTCTCACACCGTGATGAGGGAATGGAAAGGTGCTAGTATTAAAGGTCTCTCCCCCTGAGGCTCTGGATACTTTGTGGGGCCTTGACTCACTGAAACTCAGACTTGAAGCTAAAGGACTTGATTATTTTGCAGAGTAAATTATGACCCTGGGAGATGAGTTTCTAAGAAGATTGAATCAGAGTTTTGACAGTGTTCTAGGAGGGGGACATTTGTTATGAAAACCCCAAAAATAACTAAGGGTAGTGTCTACTACATGCCAGTTAAAGCATTTTTTTTACAAGTCACAAATCCACTTAAAATGTGAACAATAAGCTGATAATTCAGTTTGTTCTTTTTCCACTTTTCAGTGCAATCACAAGGCACACCCCTACTTTAGCACCCTACTTTAGCACTTCATCTCATTGATACTAAGATGGGAAGTGGGGAATGAAACTAAAAGGTATTGGAAACAAGGGGAGGAAGTGGGATGAGTGGTGGTTACATTGTGGAGATGACAATCAATGACATGAAACAAAATGTGTGTGTATTGCTGAATGGACAACTGATCTGCTTTGTAATCCCCCAACTGTCAATTTAAAAAAAAATGGAATTTTTCCATGAACTTTTTGAAGCCCCCTTTTACTGGACATGAAAGTTTCCATGTCTTCCCTGACTTTGACAGTACTTGCTCACACAGTTTTCACAAGAGCTCTAGAGTGGAAGTAATCAGCTGCATTGTTTGTCACCTCCTCCCCATTCCCAGCTCCTCCCTCTAGTGAAGAGCTCAGTACCAGCTAGGGGGCAGTTCATAGACTATGGTGTCTCTCAGTGTGTTCATGTGACTGAGAAGGAAAATATTTTAACATACGCTTTATGTATTAGAGCAGAACCTCTTCGAAAGAAGAAGAAGATAGACCCTAAAAAAGACCAAGCAGCCAAGGATCGTTTAAAGAAGAGGATCCGACGACTGGAAAAAGCTAGCCAAGAGCTAATTCCCATTGAAGATTTTATTACGCCCGTGAAGTTTTTAGATAAAGCCAGGTAAGGATTCTCCTCTAGGGTTCAGGCCCTCCAGGCAGAGGAATTCTACGGACTCCAAGTAGTTCTGGCATTAGTTTAAGCCAGTGATGGGAAAAGGTCTAGAGGCTTGGGCTGACATGGCCCTTACCTGAGCCCTATTGTTCTACTTTTAGGAGTGTTGCTAGTTGGTGCTCTTGAACGGCTGAAGGCGGGAAAGAAGGAAGCACAGATAATTGTTTTATGATAAGTCCAGGTCACATGATGTGGGCGACTCCATTTCTGCATTGTTCTAAGGTGCATGCTACTTTCTGGCATGGGGAATCTTGATGGCTGACTTAAGCAGTACTGCTGTCTTGATTTTGCAGCCCTTGTCTACTGCAAACACCATGTTGTGGGACTTTGTCTGATTTCCTCTGGCTTCACAAGAGGATGGAGAATCAAACTCAAAATCAGCCCAAGGTGGATTCCTGTGAAGTGGAAGTCAGATATGCCTCCACCCTACAATCTTCTTTGCCCTATTCTTAACACCAACCTTCCCTCCCACAGCACTCTCTGCTTCACATCTGGCTTTGATAATCCATTGCAGTGGCCATACAGAACTCATAATACCACCCACAATTATGGGGTTTATTAGGGAAGTGAATAGGTTACAATTCACGATCAAAACCAACTCAGGATGCAGCAGTTTCCCTATCAGGAATGCTGCTTCTTTGCTGCACTGAGACACTCCTTACTCTCTAGCTTTCAGCCTTTGGCCTCTTAGCTTCTGTCCTGCTCTGGCAAATGTTACAAAGCTTTTTTAGCCTAAAGGGCACAGTCAGTTTCCTGTGTTTAGACACTCACCTTTACTCAGTAAGTTGGCCTAGAGCCCACAGCTGCTCTGTCTGTCTGTGTAACGATCTCTACTAACCCTGTTTTTCTAGGTAGGGATCTTGTTATGCCCAGAATTTGGGGTCCCCAAAGACCACCCAGGAGCCGTGTACCAATGCAAATACATAAGGGTTGTTTAATCAAGCTCGAGCCAGGTCTCTAACCTTATCCGACATTTCGGAATAGGGAAAGAGCCCCAAATTCATTGTCTGCAGGGTTTTTATAGAGTTTTCAAACAGCTCAGGTTTCTCAGCTTTACAATCTTTGGATTGGTTAACAATTGGCAAACTGTAAGATGTTACAGTTTAATTGGTCAGGACTGGTGGTCTTTGTTCTTAGGCTAGGGTAAAGGAAAACATCTGGCCCCTGGCCTTGAGCTGCCTGGCTATTTATACATATATCATTTTGTTGGAGCTAGAGGACGTGTTCAGGCTAATGTACAGAATGGAGATTGACCTTGTCTCTGGAGGGAACTAAAAACTGAGGCCTTGTCTATTTAAAATGCTTTCCTGAGCCTGACTAGAGTTTAGTCAAGCAGTCTCTAGGTAGGTAAAATCAGTTTGGTCCTTACAATCTCATGTTCCACTCTTATGCTCTTTCTACTTAATAGCCCTGGGGTCATCTGTTCCTACTTCTGAGATGGCTCCTTTAAACCTAGCTGGGTGGCAAAACTAACCAATCCCAGCCTTAGAGTCCTGTACACCTTGTTTGCATGGTCCCACCTAATCACTTGGTGGGAATTAAGACTTTGGATAGAAAAGCTATAGCAAGTAAATTCAAGGTACCACACCCCTCATGATGGTAGAAGGCCTTTCGCCTCTAGCCTTCTAATGCAAATGCTCCCAATTAAGAATCTGGTGGGCTTGTGCTGTATGCAGGGCTAGCAGTTCTTGGATCTTGTGCTTGCTACTTCCATGTAGGAAATGCATACCATTTATAAAGTAGCACTTGGTCGTGTCTGTGGAAGGTGTCAGGTGCTCTTTGTGACATGCCAGGCTTACTTGACTCCCTGGAATTTTGCTGTTCATTTGTTGGGGTCCCGCCTCGACAGAAGAGTGGTTGCATGAAGTAGGGAGATCTGGCAGCAAAAGAGAAAGAAAAAAGACACAAAGAAGACAGACACAAACTTGATGCAAGTGGAAAGGCAGGCTGGTCTGCAAACATTGTATTGCCTTGCATTGCATGCAGCACTCACTCACCTCAGTCTTTTATTTTCTTTTTTCAAGGAGGGATTTTTCACAAAGGAAGGATGTGATTATTCAGATAAGATTAATCATTCAAACCAGGACACAATGATTCACAGGAACAAATTTTAAAATATACATCACAGTTGTCTCAGGGATATTTTTAGCACTTTATCTCTAATGGGTAAAGGTGAAAAAGATTTAAAAGGTCATAGAAGGCTTAAAAGTAGGGTTTTTGAAGGGAGTCAAGCTGTCTTTGTATATTTTGCAAACAAAAGCTCATGCTTTTGTTTGTGAGCATGATCTCAAACACCTAGCGTCATTTATCAACTAATAATTCTTCTTTACTCTTACAATTCTAGGGTAGATGAGAGATGAGTCTCAACCTTTCTAAGAAGGTGAGGTCTCGCCTCCACATTCCTTTTCTTTCGGGATTCTACATCTAAATGCTATATCACATTTCCCTATACTTCCAGGAGGAAGGAGAGCATCTGGGTTATATACCCAGAGGCAGTTTGAGGGGGCTGCCCTATTGTCCTCTAATCAATACTCCTAGAATTTACCAATCTACTTTATTTAGAAACCTTGAGTAAAAAACCTTTTTTGTCATACTCCCAATATACCTGTTCCTGGCCTTTCTGAGTCCTCTGAGGAGACTTTTTACTGTCTCGGCTTTAGAGGGGTTTTGGTCCCATTGTTGTATATGGACATCAAAAGCTCATGCTTCAGGTTTATATCAAGATGCAGTTCTGACATGCATCCCAGGTGGCTATTGCTTGTTGCTCAAAAAGATTTGTTCCCAGGACCCTACGCACTGTCAACACAGTGGAGACATTAAGAAAGGCACATAAGAAACCATTTTCTCAGAAGCTTCAAGTATTGGAGTTAGAAGCATAGAATGAACAATAAGACCAAAGAAAATTATACAAAGGTAGCCCAGTGAGTTCGCAAAATCCTATGAACCCAGGACTTCAGGGGGTTACTTTCTTGGCCCTCAGGGTCCATGGCTTGCAATCCTGAGGAGGGGCCCCGGGATTGGATTTTCATCCATCTTGTCACAGGACCACAGCTTCTCAGTGCTTGCATATGTCGTCCCCGACATTCATCTTCTTAATAAACCCAAAGGCAAACCCATTGCCATCAAGTCGATGGAGATTCATATACAGGGTTCCCGAAGCTCATATTTCTCAAGGAGCAGCTGGTGGGTTTAAACCGCCAATCTTGTCCAGTGCTTCTCCCACAGTGCCACCAGGACTCCTTATCTTATAGAATAGCATTTTACTTTTCTCTAAAGGCCATCTTTGCCTGGGGTAGAGGAAGGCCTGCCATCATCTCTCATGGCATCACTGTTTCTGGTCTCCACCTAAAGCGAATAGCTCTCGGTCTTCGGTTAGAATCAGAATGAATTCACTTGAGCTTCCCAGTGTCAGTCACAACTGCTGCCACATGCAACGTTTCATTCCTCAGTGTGTCCCAAATATCTCTTTTGTTCCCCCAAGGGCCTTGTCTGCACTAGTGGGAATGCCCGAGTTACATGCACAGGCACAGACACTCCTGCAAGCCAGCCCCAGGCTTGCCAGCATCACCTCTTGAACTTGTGTGTCCACAGACAGCGGCCTCAGGTGGAGCTCCCCTTTGAGGAGGCTGAGCGGCGAGCACTGCTTCTGAAGAAGTGGTCCCTGTACAGGCAGCGGGAGCATGAGCTGGAGAGGGACGCCATCCGGTCCCTGCTTGAGGCCCAGCAGGAAGCTCTCCAGGAGCTGCACCTCACATCCCCAGAGCTCCACGCTGAAGCCATCAAGCGGGACCCCAGCCTGTTCCCCTTTGAGAGGGAAGGGCCGCATCACACACCCCCAGTTCCTAATTATCAGCCCCCTGAAGGCAAGTATAATGATGTCACCAAGATCTACACCCAGGTGGAATTCAAGAGATAGAGGGCAGGGCATGCTGACCCGGAGAGCCACAGTGACTAAGGGGGCTCAAGTCTGCTTTTCACAGAAGGCATTGTACTGTTAATAAATACAAGTTTACGCCCAAGCGTCTGTGTCTGCTATTAGAATCCAAAAGAATTCACCTGAGGATCCTTGGAGGTGAGAGGTGCTTACTTCTTGGCCAGGTACTAGGAAGAGGACTAAGACCTTGGCCACTCCCCTCAAGTGGAGAAAAAATAAAACCCACCATCATTGGGTCAATTCCAATGCACAGCGACCCTCTATAGGGTTCCTGAGAGCAGATGACCCCCAACCAGCAGCTGGTGTGTCTGAATGAACCACTCACCTTTCAGTTAGCAGTCCCTAAGTGAAGGACAGGGAAACTTACAGTTGTGTGATAAAACCCCATTGGTGGGAGACACGAAGTATACAATTTATACTTTTCCATATAGCTTATGCATGTGGAGGTAAAGGAGCCATAGGGCTTTGTCAATTGACCAGGGGTGCAGGGCAACAGATGAGGACACAGAGAGGCATGTTGTCAACAGAGCCACTTTGGAATTGATCTGGAGAGGGTGGAGTAAGCTAGGGATACACTTATGAAGGAAGGGGAGGTGTCCGAAGGGCAGCACCCTGACTGGGTAAAGGTTCACTTTTGTTTTAAAAACTTACCAGTCCTGAATAAAAAAATTTTCCCAAGGATTCTAAGTCTGCAGTAGCCTGCCTACTGCTCTGCCCCTCCTTCAGGACATTCTTCACACCCCAGCCCAAGACCTGGAAGAACTGAGTCCACATACCTAATCCCAGCTTCCAAGTACTGGTGGCCCCTGCCCATGGGTGCACCTTGTTGCTCAGCCTCTTTGCCTTGTCTCCTCTTACAGGTCTGGGTTCAGAGGCTGAGGCTTTCTCCGATTTCCTTGCGTAAGATACTGCCTGCTATCGGCAACTGACAGAAGTGCTTTTTGTCCATTACATAGTTGAACTATTTCAGCAGATCATTCCCAGGAGTTTATTTTGAACTCTATTTTGAAATAAAAGTCCACACAGAAATGTACAGAGGTCCTGTGTACCATATCTCCAATCACCTCCAACATTCACACCTTCCACAGATCTATATAGGATCAGTACCTGGAAACGCATTAATATAGTCCAGAAGTCAGGCCAAGAATGCTCCTTCTTAAACTAGGCTCGACTCTACAGAAGACGGAGAGCCTATGGTTGCCTTAGAACAGGGGGAGGGAATGTCTGGCCCTCGGTGTGCATAATGTTCATTAAATCATTTGGTCTGGCCCTGCCAAGGCAACTGCAGTTCTAGCCATCACATTGTTGTTAAGTGCCATCAAGTCAGCTTTGGCTCATAGTGACCCCGTATAAGGGTTTCAAAGGGGCGGCAGGTGAACTTGAACCACTGACCCTGTGGTTTAAACTGACTGCAGTTCAGTGCATTAACCTGCTGTAGCACACCAGGACTCCAGCAAACATTTGGGGTGAGTTAATCGAATGTTTAGCCAAATATAAGAAGCTTATTTTTAAGTTGATAATTTTGAGTGACCCACAAATGATGTTAATAAATTTTGGCAGAAAAAAGATTACCCACCTCTGGCTTAGCAAATAAGGACTTCCCTCGGAGTCCAGATGTGGCGCTGCAGGTTAATGTGATGGACTGCAAGATCAGTCTGAAACGCAAAGTTGGCGTTTCAAGCTCACCAGCCACTCCTCGGACACCTTATACAGGGTTGCTGAGTTGGAACTGACTACACGGCATTTAACAACAACCCCATGATGTGGGGACACAGGCCTGGCTCTTCTTTATACTGGCTTCTGCTGGTGGCATTAGTGTGGTGCTGTTGGATAAGCACTGAATTGCTAACCACAAGGTTGTGGTTCAAACTCACCAGATGCTCCTTGGAAACCCTACACAGGGTTGCTGTGAGTCAGAACCAACTTGACAGTATTTAACAATTACTGGTGGCACTGAAGGTAAGTGTTGGGCTAATTGCAAGGTTGGCAGTTCAAGCCCATGGGCAGTTCTGTAGAAGAAAGATAAGGTTGTCTGTTCCCATAGATTTACAATCTTGGGAACCCTGTATAGGGTTCACTATGAGTCAGAATCAACTCAATGGCAGTAGGTTTTTTTGTTTTGTTTTGTTTTGTTTTTCAGCTCTTGAAATATGAGCACAAATCCTACCATCGCCATCCCCATCCATCATGCTTCTTGTTAAATGTCAAGTTGGTTTGTTTAGACATAGGGAATAATCCTGGAGGTGTACAGAAAACACCGAAGATGAAGAAAAATTTCATTCTTCCATTGATGTGGGCCCGTTTTTAAAAGTTGGGATTATTTTGACCCAAAGAATGAAATGAGAGAGTGTTTGACCTGCCTAAAGTGACCTGGACAGAGCCCAGCCTCAAGGGAGACAAGCAGCAACAGTGGGTCATGCTGACAAGGAACAGAGCAAGGACAGCACACTGCAAAATCACTACCAAACAGGACTTCTTGTTGGCTCATATACATACAAGGTGGCTTCAAAAAGGTCATGGAAAAATGGAATTCAGACAATGGATTTTTCCATGACCTTTTTGTAGCCTCCTTGTAGTGCTATATTTTTACACATTTTCCCATGTACTTAAGCCTTCTCTTGTTTTATTGAACACAATTTTATATTTCCTTTATTGAATTCTTACATGTATTTATTTCACTTATGTCACTGCATGGTTTGCTTTTATTCTTAGAAATTTTATTTTGTTGTTCAAAAACATCTTTTATAAACATCTACAAAAGTGTAAGCATGCAACATTTTTTATACAGTCCCAAGCACAACATGTGGATTTAATTTTCAGCCTCTAATTGGAATCAAATGTGTGAAACAGCTCTTAATACAGTCTACATTTTCAAAAACAGACTAGGAGAAATTTGGGGGGCAAGATAATCTAGATTCCATGTTTTTGAAGCCAACAATCCAAAAGCCATTTTATGTGAAGCTGTGTGTTGTGAGGCTGTGTACCTTGTTTTAAAACCAGCATCTCCTCCAAGGGGTCTAGCTCTGAGCTTAGGAGAGGAGAGCTGGCCCAGAGATATAGGTAAGCCCTTCCCAAAATCCCACCGACCTCCTGGGCACCAGCCACACCCACCTACATCAGCTGAGAAATGAAGGAGGGGCGACAACGTGAGCTTCATGCTTCCCAGACTAGTGGCTAGCAATGTCTGGGTCACTAAGCCCAGGATGTGGTGGGTGTGGTGGTGAAGATGGTTGCATTTGGAGTCATTTCCAACTGTATAAGGTGTCCAAAGCTACAAACCTTTACAGGAGCAGAAAGCCTTATCTTTCTCCTTCAGAGATACTGGTAGAGTCGAGCTGCTGACCTTGTGGTTAGCAGCCCAGCTCGTGATCCACTACCAGGGCTCCTTCAAGCCCAGGATGTGGTGGCCTGTTTTTGAAGGATCATATGGAGATCACAATACCAATCACATTCACAGCAGCAGCACAATGTAGCTACCTGATTTTGGTCTGCCCAGATGTCCACACAAGTCAAGGGTTTCCTGGGCATTCTAGATGCCAGGCCTGCCATCTCCCAGGCTGCTGTTGCAGGCAGGCTGTGAGACACTGTTTGCCTGTCCAGACTCTCTGGAAGGGGTGCTCCAGTCTCTGAAAGTGTCATGCAGTGAGGCCCCCTAGATGCAGGTGAGGGCTGGAACAGGTGGGGCTGGAGACGTCATGCTCCATGTTACAGGTTAGGTGGAGCTCCCAGGGACCCACTACCACATGGAGGTCACAGTCCTGCTAAAGGAACCAGAAGCAGCAGCAGAGGCAGCATTCAGGCAGGCAAGGGAGCTCCTCAGTTGTCCTGGGCCAGAGGGAGGTGCCAGTCTGCAGGGGGGCTCTGTCTCAGCACCCACACCAGGGTGTGCTTCCGTGTAGCCTGGACTCGAGCCCGTTCACTCTCACAGAGGGATCGCTATACAAATGAGACGCCCCAGTCACACTTTCGCCTCGTGGCAGGACCTTGGTGGCCCTAAGTGTTCACACATGCCCCCGATAGCCCCTCCTCCTAGTATCCCACACACAGGCAAAGAAACAAGAGCACAGAATACACAGTGTTCTGCAACTTGGTTGCTTCCCGTAACCATCTTGGCAAAAGTTCCATATTAGCGCACATAGATCTAGACCATTCTTTTTCACAAAGTTACTGTGAAAAATTGATATGTAAGTCATCATCATTTATATGGACTTGAGAACCTCTTATGGGCCTCAAGGCTTTCTGGCTCCTGTTTGCCTAAAGAGTCAGAGGCTAAGCTGGAGACTGGAGATGCTGACCTGAGAAGACACAAACTTCTGAAAAGAGTGACTATGGGAATCTGTGGGGAGGAACAGTGGTCTGAAGGAAGATGAGGTAAGACACACATTGCCAGGGTTCCTTGGAAGATTGAGGAAGCAGTCATGCAACAGGCTCCACTCTTCACACGGGAACCTGTCTCTATCCCAACACACTGCTAGAGTTTGATCCCATTCTGAGCAACCCTTTCAAGAACCAAGCACATGGGCAGTGTCAGCACACAAGGGTGGGCACTATGTTGTTACACGTTCATCTTTTCCGCATGCCTCTTTGCCCTCTCTTCCCTAAGCATTCTTGTCTCAGATAGAATGAAAAACAGCATCCTGGTTTCCACATTTGCAAGTCTGTTCCAAAATGATTACATACACGAATGAATAGAACTGAAGTTGCTGAAGTTCTGCTGATTCCCCTTCCCCTGGGCACTCCCTACCAGGTTTGTACCCTCACTGGTTCTCTCCAGCCACACTCCCACGCAGGCCCGAGGCACCTGCTAGAGTGAGGATGCCAGGAGGACAAGGGCTGTTCTCTTCACTCCCGTCACCCCAAGAACACCCATCATGAGGTTAGTAAGTGATACTTACCAGCTGAATGAATGGACAGCTAAACCCACCTTCTCACTGGTATCCCTGCCCCTCCATTCTCTCCACACCTTGGCAGGCAAAGGGATTTTTAAAGATAGAAATCAAACCAAGCATGCTTCCCAGCACACTTTCAGAATGGAATCTAAACTCCTTCTTCAGGCTCATTAGCTCCTGGTAGCTTTCCAACCTCATCCTCTTCCTCTGCTGCCCACCCTCTCCCTGCTTCCAGGCACTACGGCCTCCTTTCTGTCCCTTAGTCATGTCATCTAGGGTTGTGTGATGGCTAAACCCACTGCTGTTCAGTCTATTTTGACTCATAGAGGCCCTGTAGGACACAGCAGAAATGCCCCATAAGGTTTCCGTGACTGTAAATCTTTATGAAAGCAGGCATTAAAGTAGGCAACCTCATCTTTCTCTGGGCTGCTAACTGCAAGATCAGTGGTGAAGGCTGCCCTGAGTAATTTAGGGCTCAAACAACAGTACTCCCTCCAATGCCCAGCTAGCTGACACCCCGAACACTTGTAGGCGTCCCCTACTCCCTCTCCACGCCGCTGTACAACCCCTCCAAGCAAGTCTCCTTCATTGTCCTTAAACGCCATCTGGAAGTTGGGATATCTACTCTTGGTATTTCTCACATGGAAGGAAGTTCAAGGAGAGGATGGATCCCCTAGACCTCCTCCCCACGGGGTTCCTGGGCCTGGGAAGAGGGAAGGACATGGAGAATGCAGATAGATATATTCATGCCCACCGGGTTCCAGCGACGTGACCCTACTGGCCAGCCGTTCTCATCCGAACCCCGGGCGCACCTGGGCCTCGGCGCTCCGGCGCTCCTCCCAGTCGCGGCAGTTGACCAGGTCGCGGCGCCACTGCTCGCAAGCCGGTCGCTCGCCATGGACGTAGTAATAGTGCAGGCGGTGCCGGGCGCTGCAGCATAGTTTCCATTCGGCGCGGTAGGCCTCGCAGGGCCGCGGAGGCTGAGATGACAAGCGGGGCCTGAGCGGGACCGGAAGCGCGTCCCCATCCCGCGAGGGCCCGGTTCCGGTGGTCCCCTGGGCCCACGAGACCGCTGTGGACCTAAGATACCAAACACACTTACCTGCCAGCTATTATCTTCAGACATATCTATGAAGTCCACCAAACTCGCCTCCTCAGTCCGACAGCCAATGGATATGAAAGAAAGCCGGAAGTCGCGCGACGGACAAAGAAAAGAACCAATGAGTTTCCAGATACAGTGGTTCTGACTCGTCCACCTCCTTAACAGAAGTCCGGATTGGGCAGCCAATAAACTTTGGGGCCGTGAGCGAGTGTGCGGTTGGAGTTCAGAAGAGTAGAGATTCTGAGTTTCCCTGATACTACAGCCTACGGAGCTGGGTAGCACAGCCAGCCACGCTAAGTTGGCTGTTTATGAAGCCACCCGGTTCAGACCAGTTACTTTTTACAGCTTCATTATTTTCGTCCATCTCAAAGGTCTAGTTAATTTTCCTAAGCACACACTGAGTAGCAACTTCATGCCAGGTCCTGAAATAGTAGTGGTCTCGCCCTGCACAACCACACAAGAGACGCAGATGAACTCATAAAATAACGAGTTGAATCAGGATAGTATGGGGTGAGGGTGGGGGATGCAGGACATCGAATGATCTTACGGAGGGATGCAACCGTCTGGTCAAAGACAGGGAGACTGTTGTGTCTGGCAGGAGCATGAAATGGGAGAGGGGGCTTGTGTGTCTGCTAAGAACATAGCTGTTTTGAGGGCATGGAGAGAAATGTTTACAAACAGGTAAGGAAGCAATAAAGGCAAAATAAAGTAGCAGCCAATAAGTCCACACCAACTTCCTCCAATGCCTTCTATCTGGATGCTGCAACTATTTTCTGAAGATAGAATCCCAGTGAAGTTGTAGATCCTCATCTAGTGAGACTAGGTCAGGCTAACTGGAGAGGGGGTCCAGAAGGCTAGTTTTACTAGAGGCCCTTCCGTTGAGGTGACTGGTCCATTGGCCACAGTTGGAGTGGTACTGTCTACAGAGTCTACAGACCATGACTTCTGCTCCAGGTGACCTCACTATGAATATCTTTAATGCTTTCACCAGAAGGCCCAACAACTGAGTTTATGCACTGACCCAGGCAGGGGCGTGTTCTCCACACTGCCATCAAAGAGCAGGTGGAACTACACATCTGCATACACAATACTTGTGTATTGCTTGTTGTTGGCTCCAACTTGTGGCAACCCTATATAGAGGTTTCGAGGCTTTCAATCGTCTTTGGAGCAGAAAGCCTCATCTTTCTACAGTGAAGTGGCTGGTGGATTCGAACCACTGACCTTGTGGTTTTCAGATGAAAAACATTCAGGGCCAGAGCTTATTGTAACATTCTTCATTATGTACTGAGTTACCATTTGTTAGCTGACCCTGCCATAGAGGGTGCCCACTTCTGCTAGGGAAACTGAAGTCCCCTTAATGAAGGGTAAGATAGGTGTGGTCATTTGTCCCCTACTCCTGCTCCACTGTGGAGACAGTTTGGGCATAGGGTCAAGCCCTGATTATTGACATTTGTTAATACAAGTTTGCTCTGGGGAACCCTAGGTAGAATCTGAAGCCTCATCTTTTTCTCTTCTGAGTGTTGTTGAAACCATGTCCAAAGACTTCCGCCTATAAGCAGGACCTCTCTGGGCCTCACCATCCCTATTCCAGGGGTCAGAGATGCTCATTTCTCCAGGAAAACCCCCAGAGGGCCAATTCTCTCATAGTGGGATGGAAAGTGGGACACCTGTAAGCAGACCATATTCCTTCCTTGTCAGTGGTAACCTATCCATGTTATTGTTACTTAAGCAAATACTGAGAGGCAGTCCAGAGCTTAGTCATTGACTGTTTTTATTTGAAATTCTTGCTTTTGAATTGTTTTCAAAGAATAGAAGACATTAAAGCAATTGAACTAGAGTGCCAAAAGACCTCATGTTTTAATAAAGTAGCTCTCAGGCCAAATGAATACTAAACAGAAATAAAGGCAGACCAACAGAACTGTGGATAATTTAATACAGTAAAATTGAAGGGGGGAGAGAGTTGGTAGAAGAGAGAAGAGCTTATCTTTAGCATTTATTTATTCTAATAATTCACATTTGTGCTTCCACTTGAAGTTGTTTTACTAGATATACAACAGGTTCAATCAGGAGCCACAGTTACTTACAAATGACACCAAAATAAAAGTGGGCAACATGTTCAAATTAAGTTTTCCTTCTGAGGAATAGTACTTAAAAAAAAATAAATTAGAAACACCCTTTCTCAAAATACTGAAAATTACAGCCAGAGGAGTGAATTTTCTAGGCCAAAGGCAATGACTCAGACAACTGACCTGGAATAAACAAAAAAAGCTAAGTAAAAAACCAGAAAGGGCCACCTCAGGTTAGACAAGGTATTCTCTCCATAGGTTTTATCAGGGACGAGGGAATTCTGTTCTGAGCCACTGGAAACCCCGAAAAGGACTGAGCAGAGTGGCTGAGGTGGGGAACCACTACTGAAACTCAGAGACAGCTTCTCTTTCCTAAAACCAAACACAAAACTACAAAGTCTGGCAGGTGTACTCCAGGTCCAACTCGAGAATTGTAGGCAACTCTAAACAAACCTTAACACAGCGTTCTTAGGTAATTGTCTTACCCGTCAGAGCCAGTAACCAAAAGGCAGTATGTTGCAAGTGATTATTTTATTTTCCAATCAGTCAGCAACCCCAACTTAGGGTTTTCTTCCCTTTTTACGCAATGACTGTCCTTCTCCTGAAAATGCGACGAATCGGCCTCCAGCATCATCCTAGGTGTGAAAACAAAATACCATTTTCAGAAAACCCTTGGAGATTTATAATGAATATTTTATGCTGTTGGCTCATGTACCATGCAGCCAGTTTTCTTACTTTCCGTTTATTCATAATATAAGAAAATTAAAAACACAAAGGCAGGCCATAACTTATTCAACTGAGAAAGACAGAATCACAGCCAGGATTCAGCCACAGCTTTTGTCTTCAGTGGAAAATATATCCTTTTACAAAAGCATTACAGATTTGATGTAAAGAAAATGTGTAATACACCAAGAGTAGAAACCACTCAAACTCCCCTAACTGACATAAAGCCGTCTAGTTACTTTTCTGTATATGATTATATGAACTGTAATGAATTTCCTATTTAATATCCAGAAGAATGAACAAATTTGTTTTGGAAGGCGGAAAGCCAGGATGCTCCTTAGAAGCGAGGATGGGTAAACTTTGTGTTGTGTACTTTGAACATGGCATCAGAAGGGACCAGTCCCTGGAGAAAAACATCATGCTTGGCAAAGTAGAGGGTCAGTGAAAAAAAGAAAGACCCTCAAGGAGATAGATACAGTGATTCTAACAGTGGACTCAAATATAGTAATGATCATGAGGATGGTGCAGGACCGGGCAGTGTTATCATTCTGTAGTACATAGGGTCCCTATGAGTTGGAACTGACTCAAACAACACCAATGATACCTCTAAAGGCTACAAAAACTCCTTCACATTTGAATCAGTCTCCACCACTGCATGACTCCCTCAAGCCCAGACTTTCAGTATTGTAAATCACCATGTCTAATGTGTCTGTGGAGCTAATGTGTCAGACTACAAAGTCAGTTTGAACTGCAAGGTTGGTGGTTCAAGCTCACCACTTGTTCCTTGGAAACCCTATACAGGGTCACTATGGGTTGGAATCGACTCGAGGGCACTTAACAACAACAATGTGTCTGTAGACAGTCCTGGTTTTTCCTAGAAGTAGATTTCCTGGGCGTATGTATTTTTAAGGTTTTAATATGTGAGTATAAGTCAAAAAGTATCACTATCAAATCACAGAACCAAACAAAACTAGCAAAATGGGAAGCTACTCTCAACATCTTCTCCAGTTTGGTCTACACACTTCTGCAGGTGGTGTTTCCATCTATTGAACTGTTCCCAAGAATTCTGTGCTCTGTGGTTTGTAACACATCAAAATAGCAGTTTTAGCATTCTCAAGAGACTCAAGTTATATTCCTTTGGAATGTTCTTTGCATTTTGAGAACAAAAAGAAGTCTGAAGGAGCAAGTTGAGGGCCATAGTGAACGGGTAAGGTTTCCCAAGGAAATTCTCTTCGGTTGGCCCTTGCGGCCATGGGAGAAAGAGCAGGAACCGTGTTGCAATGGAAACCAACTCCTGGCCACAACTTGCCTGGCTTTTTTTCTCACCAGTGCAGTTTTCAACTTTCTTAAAACTTCTTTTTAATAATACCACACAGTTGTCCTATATATCCTTGGAGAAAACGTATCAAGATGACCCCTTTGGAATCTCCAGAAATAGTCATTATAACCTTCTGAGCTGACCTCTCTGCCTTGAATTTCACTGGCCCAGAAGTTCCCCTTGAAAGAGTTTTGGACTTTTCTTCTCCTGCCAGCAGAGGGTTTACTTTTTATTCTGACCCTTAGAAAACAGAGTTTCTAAATGGTACAATGACCCGTTTTCCCATGCCATTATTGCTAGTCAGGGTTACACTCATCGGTTGACTTTTTCCCTCGGGAAGGAGGGCTGCTCTGCTCCTATATATATGCCGATTATCCTGCACCCCCAACATTCATTCTGTCCCTGCTCCCCTCCTAATGCAACATTCTAAAGCACTGGGCTGCTAACCAAAAGGTCAGCAGTTCGAACCCACCAGCCGCTTTGTGGGAGAAAGATGACGCAGTCTGCTCCTCTGTCAGGATTTAGAGTCTTAGACTATAGGGAGCTATTTTACTATGTCCTACAGGGTTGCTATGAGTCAGAATTGATTCCATGGGAGTGAGTTTGGTTTTCGGAACACCTAACAAGGACTCTATGAATACATCTATGTCGCTATGGTCACCAGTCATGGGTGATGTCATGCAGACAAGGTGATGTCATGCCCTCCATCTATCACTGCTTTTGTGACTTGGAAAAGCAACTCTAACTGTTGGGGCCACCTCACAGCTATAAATTGGGCATGGCTCCCCTACTTCCAGAACCTGTGTCTGACAGCTGTACCCCAGAAAGCGGGACTGGGTGCTGGACAGGTTACCAGAGTCGGCTGTGTGGTCAGTCCTCCCCTCACTCCCTTTCAGCTACCCACTCAGCTGGAAGGTATTGCGCATGGAAACTAGCCAGCAACTCAGTCTGCAGTGTGGAGGAACACCACACAGCAATGTGTCTGTCAGACATTTACAAGAAAGAGATCTATGCAGGCACCCAGCTCTCTGGTGACAGAGCCTGGAGTCCCCAGGACACTGAGTGACATGGGAGCACGTACATACCACACAGAGTCTCTAGAAGCCCTGAAACCAGGGGCAGCGGGCCCCAGGAATGGTGGCACGGAATCACAGAAACAGAACAGTTTGAATTCTCCAGTCATGAGCAAACAAAATCTTCATCACCAATGAAAAACACTCACCTCTTCCACCTTTTTGACTAGTGGTCGGGAATTCCTAATGAAAGTGATTTTACCAAGTTTAAATTCGTAATTGGGAATCCCTCTGTAAAAAAGAAGAGAAGCATCAGTTCCAGGAGAACGAGGAGAAGCTGCCACTTTTGACCTTGGGGATGTGTCCTTTCGGTGGCCCTCACTTTGAAGGCCATCTCTGGCCTACCCTTGAGCACTCCCAGCACCTGTCTAGGAGGGAGGCAGGCAGGTTCCAGGTCATGGGTTTCCTCCTTTGGCATCAGTGCTGTCATGAATGAAGGTCTGCAGACCCTGGACCTGGCCTGCATCTGGGGTTACCTAGAGGCAGGAGAGACCCTTGCTGTCCCCATCCTACTTTCTTCCTGGATCCTGCGGGCCGGCTGCATTCTTACCATACTCACTGCACTCCTTACGAGATGGAGTAAAACGTCTCTGTGTCCTCTCGGGTCTGATGCACAGCAGAGAACTACCATAGGTCCTTCTACCACCCTCGTCATCTGACATACAGTCTTTACAGGAGTAGTCAGCCTCATCTTTCCAGGGAGTTTGAACCACTGATTTCTAGTAGCTGAGTGCTTAACCACTGTGTTGCCAGGGTTCGTCTTAAGGATTCCTCCCATTTCTGTGCAGTCAATTCTGAGTCATACCCACCAGCTAAGACACGGCAGAACTGCCCTTAGGGTGTCTGAGGCTGTAAATCTTCATAAAAGCAGAAGGCCTCAACTTCCTCCCACAGTGTAACTAGTCGGTTTGACCTGCCAACCTTGAGGTAAGTTGTTGTTAAGTGCTGTCGAGTCGGTTCCAACCCATAGTAACCCAGTAGAGGGTTTCCAAGGAGCGAATGGTGAGCTTGAACCATCAACTTTGAAGTTCAAACTGACTTTGCAGTCCATGAACCCACAGTGCCACACACCAGGAGTAGCCATTTAACCCACTGCGCTACCTACTAGTTGCTATGAGTTGACATCAACTCACCAGCAGCGATGTGGTTTGGACCAACACCAGGACAGCGGCCAGAGGAGGAGAGCTGCTAAGTTGTGCTCTTTGATCCAACAAGAGACACAGATTGAAGAAGGCAGCTCCTGCCTTCTTGTTTTAGGAAAGCTGAGATCATGTGACTAGAGCAATGATTCAGTGTCAGGGAAATAGGTAGGTGATGCCTGGGGAACTAGGATGGCGTGTAGCAGAAGAGATCTGGCAGGCACACAGCTCAAGAAGGCCACCTGGGAATGGGCAGAGGCATAGGAGGATGGCCTGCAGTGGCCTTGGAAGGGAGGTGAGGAGGGGAACGGGACTTCTCTGGGAGTCCCAGCCCCTGCCTCCCACCCCAGGGACAAAGGAGAGGGGTTTCCCCCACAGACTCACTGACTCAGGCTTTGTCTCTGAAGAGAGAATAGGTGCCCTATCTAGAGGTCTGGTACAGGCCCACCCAGGCTGAGGACAAAGCATCTGTGGAAGTAGGGCCAGGGGACTCACCTTTTAATGTCTCCTGGCTTGATGGGGGAGGGGCTGGGCTCGACACCTTTCTTCTTTCCGTCCAGTCGGTTTCCGGAGCCAGAGAAGGCCTAGATGGCCAAAGGGAAAAAAAGCAGGAAGGCTGATGTGAGAAAGTCTATTGCAAGGGTGGATGCAGGGGAGTGACACCTGACGCCTCCACTGCCACCTGGCCAAAGGCTCTGCCCCCTGCCCGCTGCCCCCAATGGCTCAGAGCCGAAACTGGCTAGAGATCTGGCCTCCAGTCAATGCAGTGCCAAGGCAGCTCCCGCTTCCACGGGGGCCTAGCGAACTGTTAGCGCACTGCAGCTCCATTTCCTCATCTGCCCAAGCCCACCCCTAATTTCCGGCACACCTCCCCAAGATCTATTTTGCAAGAGCCTGGCCTGTGACAATGAAGGGTTATGCTTGCAACTTACTTTCAAAAGGGAGGGCATTTTTTGAGAGGAAGCTAACATGGTCACACTTACTGAATCTATGTGAAGGCATTATGTCTTGTCATTGTACTTATTGCAACTTTTTGGGAGTATGGTGGCTTTGTACAGTAAGTACTGGACTAGGAACCACAAGGATGGCGGTATAAGCCCACCAGTTGCTCTGTGGGGAAAAGATGAGGCTTTTTGCTCCTGCAAAGGTGTTGTTGTTGTTGTTAAGTGCCGTCGAGTCGGTTTCGACCCATAGCGACCCTGAATAGGGTTTCCGAGGCTGTAAATCTTTACGGGAGCAGATCGCCTCATCTTT
Organism: Chrysochloris asiatica; assembly: GCF_000296735.1. NCBI lineage: Eukaryota > Metazoa > Chordata > Mammalia > Afrosoricida > Chrysochloridae > Chrysochloris > Chrysochloris asiatica. Next base: position 2,508,923 of record NW_006408858.1, on the reverse strand, counting down.
CTCCCGCGGAGCAGCTGGTAGTTTCGAACTGCTGACCTTCCGGTTTGCAGCCCGATTCGTAACCACTACGCTACCAGAGCTCCTATACCTGCAAAGGTGTACTACCTCGTAAATCCAACTTTATGTTAGAACCGATTTGATGGCACTTAACATTTCAACTTTTTAGTAGCATAGAGATTTTTAAAGGACAAAAAAAAAAGCTAGTTTTGCCTTCCAGAGCTGCTGGGAGGGCTAAAGGAGAGCGTGGATGTACAAGGGCTTGGGGGCTGACACAAGTATCAGATCCACATGTGAATGGACACCCAAAGGCCAAGCAAGTGGTCACAGAGAGGGGTAAGAGGACAACCAACAGATGGCCTGCTACTCACGCGGAAGCCTAGCTCTCCAGCATAGCTGCCATGGTCAGCTTCAACGTCCTGCCAAAGACAAAAGACAGGTGAGCAAGACCCTAGCTTTTCCCGGAAGCCTCCCACATCCATTGCTGTTGCCATTCGCTCATAGCAAATATGCACTGCTTCCCTGGGGAGAGGCTAGCAGGGAGGGTGAGTGCATCCACGTCAGTGTCAGAACTGGTATCAGCATCAATGTCAGCAGTAGAATCAGCATCAGCACCAACAAAACATGAGCCCGGGGTGAGGCCCCACATTCTCAAAGAGACATTTTTTTCAAAAGGACAGAGGGCATAACTGGTCAAGACGATGCTGCAGAAACAACTTACTGTTGACTCCTCATGTTGCACTTGTCTTTCAGGTTCTTTGTAGCCCAAGGGAGCATCAAAGTCTACCTGCATTTCCAAGATGAGAAAGAAAATCATGAGGCCCGGCCTACACTGCAGCTCCCTTATCTTTTTTTCTTATTTGAAATCCCTGCAGATCCACATGCACTTGGAAGAAATAATACCCAGAAAGCCCTTGGACACTTGGGCTGTTTCCCTCAACAGTATCACATTTTACAAAATTATAGGATGACTAATCACAACCAGAATATTCACAGTGATACCATCCACCAATCAGATTCAGAACCCTTAGTTTTATATATGCTTGTGTGTGTGCATGCATTAATGCTATACAGTTCATCACCCAAGTAGGGCCAGTAGAAACCTTCAGAGTCAAGATAGAAAATAGTTCTGACACAGTAAGATCCTAGTCTCCTTGGGATGATGTTCCCCTACCCCCACCTCTAGCCCCTGGTAACCACTAATCTGTCTTCCATTCTTATCATTTTGTCATTTCAGACAATATACACCTGTAACCTTTGGATACTGGCCATCTTTGTTTAACATCCCTGCCTGCAGATGTTATCCGAGGTGGTTTGAGGTCTGAAGGCTCCCTGGATGTAATCATTTCAGCACTGGGGGCAGAATCAGCCTGGCCTCGCTGTGATGTGTCCGCTTAACTCCTCTCAGTGACCATGCAACAGCCTCCTGGGGCACTGGCCTGCAGGGCCACCATGCACACCCTCTGTCCTGAGCTCACTGCACACACAGCCACTCACGTTCATGTCACACTCAATGATGGACACAGCCTTGTCGGGTTTGGTCTCCATCACCCGCAGTTCGTAGATCTGGAGGAAGAACACAGGAGTCAGTGAGAGTTTTGTCACAGCCCTGAGGTTCAGCCCAGCACCTGCACATCATCCACACCCACAGTCCTCTCACCTACCCCTCTTGCTTTGACAAGGCTACTATGGCAGGATGGGCTCTTTATATCTTTCTCAATAGAAGCCTTGTCCCACCAAAGCCAAAAGACCAAATCCACGGCCATCAAGCCAATTCCGACTCATAGTGATGCCTATGGGGAGAGCAGAACTGCTCCCTAGGGTCTTGGAAGCTGTCATCTTTAAGGGAGCAAATTGCCTCATTTTTCTGTGGAATGGCTGCTGGGTTCAAACCAGTGACCTTTTGGTTAGCAGTCCAAAGCTTAATGTATTATGCCACCAGGACCTCTCTTTTCCCCACATATGGTTCAAATAAGACAATAATATATCAAGTTAACTTGTCAAACTTTATTCTATGTAAAATAATTAGCTAAGTACTCAAAGGAGACATATGAGTACTAAGAACATTCAACATTACTAATAGTATACACTCACAATGCTTATCAGTTACAACTGACTAAATGCATTTTATTTACTCACGTGTAAATAAAGTATACAGTGCAATACTAACTTGCCAGCAGGAAGTAAATATTAAAAACCAGTCATGTTGTTATTTGTCTAGGAGGATCATACATATTGTATGGCAAGGATCTGTGGCCATAATTCCTCTTTACTGTGTATTTCAGGTTCTTACCTTTTACCAGGAGCATGTCATTTTAAAACAGTCTGGGTAGCCCCACCACTGAAAACCCTAAACAGGAAGAGGGGTACCAAAGCAGGACAAACCCACTGCCATGGAATTGATTCCAACTCACAGCAACCCATAGGGTTTCTGGGGCTGTCAATCTTTTTAGGAGCAGACAGACTCATCTTTCTCCTGCAAAAGTGGTAAGAAAGCTCATTTTCCTCATATCCCCAACTCATCTATAAAAGTTTTATGATTATTTACTAGGAGCTCCAAAAAGTACATCATTGTGTGAAAACGTCAGCATTTATCCACTCTCCAACTGGGATATTTCCAATTGTCTTGTCGTTACTAAGGACGCTGCTATGAACAGTTGATGCTGCTATGAATGGTCATCTACATGTCTCCTGGCATGTGTGGTCAGGTTTCTCTGCAGTGGTGTTTGCAAACTACACATCACGATTAATTAGTGGATCGTAAAACTAGCTCCACCCTAGTCCCATAATACCACCTCTGTCCTGTACTGAGATTCATTTGTTAAGGATTGGTTTCCAAGACACTTCCATCATGCCAAGGAACCCTTGTGACACGTGTTAAGCATTGGGTTTTTAACTGGAAGGTTAATGGTTTGAACCCACTAGCTAGCTGCTCATTGGGAGAAAGACGAGACAGTCTGCTTCCATAGGATTGACAGCCTTGGAAACACTATGGGGTAGTTCTACTCTGTCCTACAGGGTTTCTGTGAGGTGGAATCGACTCCATGGCAATAGGTTTGGTTTGGGTCATGTTCCATTGGTTTGCTTGTTTATTCCAGCACCAGCAGCATACTGGAACCTTAATTACTGGAGCTTTAGGATACAACTTTTGATTTTGCAGGGCCAGATGCCTCCCCATATTCCACTTCTTTCAGTGTCTGACAACTTAGCTCTTCTTCAGTTTGTCAAGCACCACAAAAAACTACTTAGTATTTTATTGCACTTGTATTGATTCTACAGAATCAGTATAGAAAACTTGGGGAAATGGATGTTTTTTACAATTCAGAATTCTCTAATACATGATCATAGTAACAACAAACCAAACCATCCACTGAGGGGACAGAATAAAGCTATAGGGTTCCCACGTTATAATCTTTACAGAAGCAGCCAGCCACATCTTTCTCTTATGGACTGGCTGGCTGTTGACCTTTCAGTTAGAAGTTAAGCACTTAACAATGCCACCAGGGCTCCATTTGTATATGACCATAAACCTAATCTACTGCCATGCCACGGTGTTGATTCCAACTCAGTGACCCTATAAGGCAGAGGAGAACTAATTCTTAGGGTTTCAAAGTAGAAGTATTCCTTAGGGCAAGTAATCCTTACTGAAACAGACAGCCTCATCTTTCGCCTGCTGCACATCTGGTGGATTCAAACTGCCGAATTTTCAGTTAATAGCCCAATGTTTAACCCACAGCACCCCATGGGCTCCTCCACATGATCATGAAACTCAAAAGCAAAACCCGATGCCATTCAGTCAATTCCCACTCAAACAGGCCCTGCATTGGGTTTCTGATGCTATAAATCTTAACAGGAGCAGAAAGCCTCATGTTTCTCCCAAGGTGGATTTGAACTGCCGACCTTGCAGTTAGCTGTAGGACTGCTGCCAGTGCTTATCCTACAATACCACATCAGGACTCTGGGCTAGAGGAAGAAAATTTAGGAGTCAAGTAGAAGCAGAAGCAGGTTCCAGATCATAAGAGTGAAGAGTCCCATCCTACAAGACAGGAGGGACATCATTCTGTGATTTTCACAGAAGCTTTAATAGGCTCACTGAGTTGGAATCAACTTGATGGTAGTGGGTTTGGCTTCGTTTTGGTTTTCAACTTGTAGACGAGCTGCCGTCAGTCACTGCCAAGCCTTGGGCTGAATGGAGGGAGGGGCACATATAAGGCATGGTGGGGCCACAGGCCCAATGCAGGGACCTCAAGATCCATTTGGCCCTGGCTAGCTGGGGAGGGGTGTGATTCTGCGTGCTTTTCAAATTCCACTGGTTCAGAAACAACAACTCTCAGATTCCGTTTATCTGAAAATATCTTTCTTGTACCCTCATCCTCCAATTTTACTTCTGGTGAGTTACTTTCTCCCAGGACTTTGATGACATTCTGCCCTTTCTGGCTGTAACTGTTGCTATTCAGAGGCCAGCTATTTGCTGTTCTTCTCTAAGTAGCTGCAAGAGCTGCTGATCTCTCTTATTTGTTATTTTATATCTGTAGTTTCATTACAATATGTGTGACTCTTATTGATTAATCCTGTTTGGTATGCTATTATACTCCCTGTAACTACGATGTTGTTGTTAAGTGCCGTGGAGTCAGCTCTGACCCATAGCAACCCTGAACAGGGTGTCCAAGGCTGTAAATCTTTACAGGAGCAGAAAGCCTCATCTTTCTCCCGTGGAGCAGCTGGTAGTTTCAAACTGCTGACCTTGCGATTCGCAGCCCAATTCGTAACCACTATACTAACAGTGCTCCTTTTTACAGTAGTGGTCTCATATATTTGTCCTTTTGTAATTGACTAATTTCACTCAGCAGAATGTCCTCCAGGTTCACCCATTTTTAAGATGTGTCACAGATTCACCATTACTCTTCAGTGTTGTGTAGCATTCTATTGTGTGTATATACCGGAGTTTGTTCAACTGTTCTTCCATTGATGAGCATTTAGGCTGTCTCCATCTTTTTCCAGTTGTGAACGGTACTGCGATGAACATGGGTATGTGTACATATATATACTCACTATGGGTTATTCAACTGCCTTCTTTGCCATGACCACAAGAACAGGATGGTGCCCAGCTACCATAACTGAACATTTTGACAAAAGATTCCACAGAGAGAAATCAAAAGGAAGAAATGTAGAACAAAATTTCAAATCATCATAGACTCCAGATATTCGGGAGCCATGGAAATTACATGAACCCCTGAATCTAGTGCCTTTAAACTTTAAACAAAAAATATCCCCTTAAGTCTTTTTAAAACTAAACAATAATGTAATAAAATAAGATCTATCATGAGCATCACGAGGAGTGTGGTGGCTCCAATGGACTGTGAACCGCGAGGTCCGTGGTATGAACCTGCTCCACGGAGAAAAATGAGGCTTTCTACACCTGCAAAGATTTAAAATCTTGGAAACCCTCAACAGGGTCACTATGAGTCGAAACTGACTTGACGACACTAAACAACAGTGAGCATTATGCTTTTAAGAACTATCTCAATAGGCTCAAATAAACAACAGCAACTCGAAAGATCAGACAGGAACCTTAGGAGGTAGTGAGTTTATGTCAATGGGAGAATAACTCAGAAAAGAGGGCGAGAATGACTGCAAAACTTGGAGAGTGTAATCATTGTCACTAAATTGTACATGCAGAAACGGAAATTGGTGTATGTTTCACTGCGTATATCCTCAACAACAAAATAAATGTTTGCTTTTCAATTCAGTGACTATCTCTTTAAAATACCAGCACTCCTCCATTCTCTTCTGCTGAAGTTTCCATTAAGAGTATGTCTGACTTTCTTTCTCATCATCTTCAATCTCCCCATCTCTCCTTTACCAACTCGTCTTAATAACTCTTAAGTTATTTCTCCAGATTCTTCTTCCAGTCTATTATTCCTTTACAACTGTCTCATCTGGTATTTTAAACTCTACTTTTCAAATTTTCGTACTTATCTTGCTCAGTTTTCCATGTTTTAATTTCTTTGAAAGTTTTACACATAACGAATGTGAACTGTACTAAAACATTCTAACACTGATTTTCTTACGATTTAAAATCTGCTTTTGCTGTTTCTGCTCTGGGTGTCAGGTGGTCTTTTAGGAAGGTCCTGCTCTACCCAGTGGCTGAGCTTCTCACCTTCTCATTGTAGTTGATGGCAATCACGTCCCCGGTGGTCAGACATGCAAAGTTTCTCAATGCATTTTCTAATCTGCAGGTACATAATTGTCAAGGTAACACAGCAAGCTGGGTACCTTAAAAGTGGAACAAGTTTCTGGGAGGGTTTTCAGAGGATGGGCACTAGGTGGACATAAGCCACCATGCTGATACGAAAAACAAATAGCTAGATACAATGAACAAATTCCTAACATACCCAAAGATATGGATGCATCCAACAATTAAGGAGCCCTGGTAGTGTAGTGGGTTATACGCTGGGCTGCTAACCACAAGGTTAGCAGTTCGAATCCTCCAGCTGCTCCAAGGGAGAAAGATGAGGCTTTCTGCTCTCATAACGATTACAGCCTAGAAAACCCTACAAAGGCTCATTACAAGTTGGAACTGACTCAACAGCACAAAGCAGCAGTAGCAGCAGCAGCATCTCACAAATGTTGTGCTGAGGGAAGAGCCAGCTACAGCAGACTATAAACTGTAAGATTCCACTCACTTAAAACCATAAGAAAGACTGATCTATAAAGATGCAAAGAGGCCAGATGATGTTGGGGCCCAGGGGTGGGATGGAAACTAACCTGGGAGGGGCACAAATAGGTCTTTGAGAAAGATGGAAACATTTTGATTATATGGGTGTATACATTTAACAGGGGCTCTCATGGCACAGAGGGTTATGCATTGGGCTGTTAACCACAAAGTCAGCAGTTCAAACCCACCAGATGTGAGAGACAGATGAGGCTGTCTGCTGCCATAAAGATTTAGTCTCGGAAACTCTAGGGAGCAGTTCCACTCTGTTCTGTAGGCTCACAATGAATCAGAGTCAAACAGACAGCAGTGATCTGAAGTTTTTGATGACTACTAATCAAAAGGCTGGCAATTTGGACCCACCTAATGACTCCTCTGGACAAACACCTAGTGGTCTGCTCCCATACAGAGACTAGCTTAGGAAACCCTATGGGACTGTTCTAGTCTCTTATATGGAGTTACTATTGGTCAAAACTGACTCAACAGCACCCAACACCAACTTACATTTATCAAATTCAGAACACTGCATTTTATAGTCTGTAAATGATGCCTTCATAAAGTTGATTTAAAAGTCTATGGGAACAGCCAACTGATTTTTAACCAAGTACCTAAATATGTCGCATGAGGAGGAGATAGTCTCTTTAACAGATGGTGGGGCCAGAACTGGAAAGCAATATGTAAAAGATTGAAACAAGACCTTTATTTAACTCAAGCCTTATACAAAAACCATGGATTAAAGACCTAAATGTGAATCCCAGAATTATGAAGGCCATCAACGAAAAAATAGGGACAAATGTGAGGGCTGTAATTCAGGGAATACACAGACTACCAAAAATCTTGAAAACTACACAAACAAAAGTAGACAAAATAGATGATTGGGACATACTAAAAATTAAAAACTTATGTGCATCAAAAGACTTCATCAAAAGAGTAAAAAGGAAACCTACAGAATGGAAAAAAAACTTTTGCAATGACTCATTTCTAAAATATATAGGAAATTACAACACCTCTACAAGAAAAAGACAAGTAACCCAATTTAAAAACGTGCACAGGACATGAACGGGCACTTCACCAAGAAGGAGATCCAGGCAGCCAATAAACATATGAAGAAATGTTCTTGATCACTAGCCATTAGAGAGATGCAAATCAAAACAACAATGAGATATCATCTCATACCAGCAATAACAGCAAAGATCAAAAAAGTAGAGTGCAGTAAAGGCTGGTGGGTATGGGGAGACTGGGACACTCTTGCATTGCTGGTGGGACTGCAAAATGGTCCAACCTCTCTGAAACACAACCTTCCTCAGAAGGTTGGAATTAGAAATACCTTGTGATCCAGCAATTCCTCACTTGGTATTTACCCGCAAGAAATACGAGCCATAACATGAGTAGATATATGCACACCAATGTTCATAGTAAACAAACTGTGGTATATACACACAATGGAATATTATGCTACCTTGAAGAACAAGGAAGCTGTAAGCTAGCACATAACATGGATGAACCCTGAGGACATTATGTTAAGTGAAATTAGTCAGTCACAAAAGGAGAAATACTGCACTGGACCACTATTGTAAAAGACTAAGAAAAAGAACCCATACTAAAGGGGCGGGGGGCGGCTCTTTGCTGGTTACCAGCATGTGAGAGGTGATTTAGGGAAGGGAAGGGAAGGTGAAGCACATAGTAGGGAATAGACACAGGATAGTTTGGGTGCTGGGGAGGGGGGCAATACACAAGAAGAGGGAGGAGAATGGAAGAACAAAGTGGATGGAAAAACAATTAGGCAGGTTTGCATGGGCTAAGTGGGACAGTGGTAAAGAATGACGTATACATAACCTTGGAACAACAGGGCTCTGGGATACAGGGATTGAGACATGGTTGAATGGGCAAAAGGGGGGAAATAATGTTAAGATACTTGGTGTCTTTTGAATCTTGGTTTCCTGTTGCAGACCGTGTAAAACTAGTCAGAGGTTCGAGGCCCTCTAGGGCTGAGTGTAACAAATGAGGCCACTGGCGGTTAATGGAAAATTGCTTTAATCTTAATATTCAGGTATATATATTAAATTAATACACTGGAGCCTTTGAAAATCCACAGATAAATGTGATATTTTCCTAAAGCCAAGACTAAAGGTTGCAAGGTTAAACCTTTCTCCAAAGGATTAACTAAAAATATCTTAGCTACTTCTCGGTTCTTTGTTCTATAGACAAAGAACCCATCCTCCCTAATCCCTTTTCCAGGTGCAGCCCATTCACCTGGGAGTCTCCTGCAGAACTCTCAACTTCCCCCAACTGACCTCAGGGGCTATAGATATGTTAATTGGGCCTGAGAATCCAAGTTGCTGGCCTGGGATTCGAACCAGTGAAGTACAATGTAAAGTTACCTGAATGTCTGGAAAATTACTGATGTTAGCTGTATCCTGTTTTAGTCCCTCCCAGCTTGGTGTGAAACTCCTCCCCTAAATAAAACAGAGGCCCGAGCCTCCCCAGGTGTGCATTACTGGTTGGAAGGCATGGAGTAAAGATTGTGGTGCATTACGGGTTGGAAGGCATGCATTAAAGATTGCAGGGCAGTGAGTCGCTGCCTGCAGAGGCCATGATGCCTGTAGTCCCAAGCCTGCCCACCAGTGATGTATCCACCCTGGCTTTGGGGTGCCTCATTGTCTCCCTTCTTCTGTTTGTCTGTGTATTCTTTCACTATCCCTATCGCCGCTGGATCTCCCCTCCTCGTGAACCAAACACGCGTGACAACTATGTCGAGGTCAGACCCCGACAGTTTCCCTGGCATGCCATTATAAAATAGACACTTGAGGGGAAGAGAAAGGAATAGCCAGAAATATCACCATAGAAAGCTTCTAAGTCCGTCTTCTGCTTATAATTGATTGGAATACCTAAAATGGGGCCACAACATGCCCAGTGAAGGAGGCTTCCTGTGGAGCCTCTGCATTACATAAGCCCATAGGTGGAATTCGGAAACCCATCCAGATGCTTCTGAGGTGGGAAATTTCCACTGGAAAGGGCAAGCAGACCAGCTTGGAGTGGCTAGAACAGAAGATACTTTTTGAAATAAAGACTGACAGGAAAAATACAAAACAATAACGGCAGTCCGACTGACTACTACAAGAACAAGCAAGTTGCTCACCTAGGAGACATTGAGCCAAGTGGTCGGGTTCCCTCAGGGCAAACCCCCTTCCAATCCAAGACTGAGACTCAATGGGAATACACAAGCAGACACGTTCTCTGACTGGTGACCACGTTGGTCACCGATAAGGGGAAGTAAGGGGAAAAAAGCAATGAAGCTGCAAGCTAAGTCCAACCAAGTTTAACACTCCTGTGATCCTGGGTGGAGACCTGGTTGGCCAGCAGTTTGGCAAGACCTGGGGAACTCCTGGGCCCAGAGTCAGTGACACAGCCACAGAGAACTAGAGTGGAAATGAAGCATCCAGCTGATAAAAAAAAGAGGGCATATGCACAAGAACACCCACACTTAAAGATAATACCCACTTGACCTAGTTTCAATGGCTTGTCAGAGCTCAACTAGAAGAAAGGAGGAAAAAAAAAAAGAGTAATCTGATATAATTTGATGAACTTGACCTACACCTATGGATGCAGTAGCTCAAAGGAAGGAACAAATCTTTACAGCAAGGATCATTCCCACTCCCTCAATACACAGGATAGACAGGACTGGGCAACTTGGACACTGGCTACCCAAAATGGGGGGTGCTACAAAGGCAAGAAGTGACTGGCTTATAAGCTTTCAAGAGGGAGCTTAGATCCAGAGGATGGTAGAATCTCCACTGAGTAGTATCCAATCTGTCTGGGTGGGACTGATGAAAGGAGATGTGGATAGCACTCATATGGTACAATAGTGAATAATTACTATCAGGAGACTGTGAGGGTTAGAAATATAAAGGTAGACGTTATGTAGCAAAAGGAGAGGAGTGGTTGACTTTGCAGTCCAGGAGCGGAGGGCCCTGGGACCATCAAGGGAGAAGAGCAGAGTGTGGGACCCTACCAGAGAAACAATGACGCCAATGATGGAGGCAGAGATGACAACGTGAAGAGATGGAGTGGCTTGGGATTCTAGACTCAGAGAGGGAGAGGGGCTGTGTGCTGAAGACCAGAGAGCAGGCCTGCAAGGTGTACCATTTGGCTGGTTGATAATGCATGGAGGGAATTGTAACTTGGCAATGTAACGATAGACGATAGGATTAATGTAAAGCTAATGTTCTCCCATGTAAACTATCACATAATTCACAGTAAAACATGGAAAAAAAAAAAAAAAAAAAGTCTATGGGAGCAGAGAGGAAAACAGAAATGAATGAATTATAGGTTCATTAAAACCACCTAAAGAGACAGCCTTGAAAATAACCAGTTCAGTTTGGATCCCAACACATATAAAACCCGAGAAAACCAGAGGGGCGCCCACTCTGGCCACTGACAGACCACCAAGTGATCCAGAGGAGAGAGCTAAGGACACGTCAGCCAGACTTCCCACAGGACAGGAAGCCTCCATTGCCAACCATGACACGAGCAGAGTGGGCAGCTCAGCCACTCTGTGTCCAGGTCAGGGTCAGCCTTGGCTTCCTCCTGGGAGTGGGCCTGGGGAGATTGTACAGGCAGGCATTTTCTTTTTTCCTTTCTACCTCTGTTGTTAAATTATATTGTGTGTGTGTTTTTTCCAAGCATGAATTAAAAAAAGGAAGTTAGATGGAAGGCTACTCTATACCATACTCTCAATAAACCCAATTGGGGCCTCCTAAGCTCTGGTAGTATAGTGGTTACGAATCGGGCTGCGAGCTGCAAGGTCAGCAGTTTGAAGCTACCAGCGGTTCCGCGGGAGAAAGATGAGGCAGTCTGCTCCCGTAAAGATTTACAGCCTTGGAAACCCTGTACAGGGTCGCTATGAGTCAGAACCGACTCCACGGCACATAACAACAACAACAACTAGAGATTTCAATCTTGGTGCAAACATAGTACGTTCCTTACCCAGTTTCCTAAAATTGCAAATATACAAGGGGGCTTCAAAAAGTTCGTAGAAAAATAGAATTAAAAGATAATGGAATTTCCCCATGAACTTTCTGAAGCCTTCTCTTTCTTACAAGTAGGGCTTAAGTTTTGTTGTTATTAAGTGCCGTCAAGTTGGCTCTGACCCACAGTGACCCTGGTGTTTCCGAGGAGAAGCTAGGAAACAAAAACCATTAGAACCCCAAACGTTTGATTTCTTATTGCTGAGACAGAAAAGATGTACTAGGTCAATTCTACCTAGTTTGGGAGTGAACCAACCCTGATCTTGGGCAGATGCTGCAACTGGACAGTTAATGGCTGAGCAGAAACACCAGGAGTCCCACAAAGGAGAAGAAGTGAAAATGAGTGGTCCCTCCTTCTACCAGAACTTATTTGCACACACCTTGCTTTATGCTAGATTTTGCTTCTAAGAGGGGTTCAATTTTCCTCTACCAAGGAATGTCTACAAAGAGAGCCAGAAGAGGTCTGGGAATCAAGTGCTTTTGTTTAGGCCCCCAGCCCCACAGCAGACAGGCTGGCTCGAAGCATCACTAACAGATCTTAACTTCAATCACAAATGTGTGGTCACCAAAAGAGGCACACAGTCAACAAGAGCTTCTGTGGAATGCCCATCAGCCTCCTTTCCTAGAGGGATCCTCCTTGTTTGAAAGGATACACTGCTTTGGGGTTAGTGATGTCCAAGAAGTCAGGGCTCTGAGGCTGAAATTTGGAGTATGTGGCCACTTGTAGGTTAACGCTCTCCACCTGAACCAAACCCCCTTCTTCCAATAGTAGATTCTGCATCATCTGAAAAGTAAAAAGAATGTGCCATGAAATGAAGTGGCCACTTCCCAGCACTACCACCTACTGACACACCCAACCAACAACATACCACTGCCGAGTCAGTCCATTGCATAGTCACACTACATAGGGTTCTGAGGCTGGCAAACTTTATGGAAGCAAACTGCCTCACCTTTTCCCTTGAAGTGGCTGGTGGGTTCAAACTGCTGACCTTTTGGTTAGTAGCCAGTGCCTAACTCACTGTGCCACCAGGGCTCCTTCAGGCAAATATAAGGGCTTTTAACTGCTCACATTTATAAGGGACTGATCTGAGGGGTATGGGGGTATGGGCTGAGCCCAAAGGTCTCACTTGTGTGCCCTGGGAACATGGTCTGCCCCAGCACAGACCCAACTACACTCCTGTGTGCTTTTCAAGCATCCATGGTACGGGGGTGGGGACGGGGATCACACCTTGTATTCTACCTGACTGATGGCCCCTGAAGAGCCCTCCCTAAAATGCTGGCCTCTCTGAGGCACTGTTCCCATGGCAATAACACTGTATGCTTCAGGATTGAGTTCAGGCAAACAAAAAAAGAAAAACGCTGAAATAGAATGAGGGGAGAAAATGGCATGTGGTGGGGGCACCCTACAAATCTGTACTAGGATCACTTCAAAAACCCATGACAAAAGCCTGACAGGAAATCACAGGTTACCCAGTACGGCTAAGGGGACAATCCTCAGGAAAACAGCACGAGAGGGGACATCTGTGTACTTACAGTGAAGACATAAGGTATAAGGAAGGAACACAGCGCCGGGCACAATACCCTTCTGACAAATGTCTCTGACTGACTAAGTCCTTGGAGTGCTCTCACTGTTTCACCCCATCTGACATGAGAAACAGGCCACACTGCCTAGTGGCAGGCAGAGCCAGGATTTCATGCTCATGGCTGGGGGACGACCTACAACAGGCCATGTAGGGACACAGCCTCACAGAGACCTACAAGCGCCACTCACCCAGTGCGGAAGGTAGCAGATACCCTCGTCAGCCACAAACTCCAGCACGCCGCAGTGCGTCATGCGGTCTGAATTCTTGTTGGTCAGTTTGAACAGCATGGGGTAGGTGATGTTAAGTCGGCCTAAGAAGAAGACAGTTGTGAGCACAGACCACAAAGGCTCCACTCCCATGGTCTCCCAAGGTGACTCCTACCCCTCACCCACCCACCAGAAAGCAGCCACCTCGTTCCCCCAACTGGTGTGGTACTCAGACCCTGATGTCTGCCCACCTACTAGTTCCCCATCATATCCTGACAGGGACAAGTCACTTGTTCCAAGAGCACCTTGCCTAGCCCAGAGTAAGAACTGGAATGCTTGGTAACTCTCTGGAATGTGGCACTGGCTTAGGCTGGTGACTTTTTGAAACACAAAGTTAAAAAGTATCATGTACTTTTGCTTATTGTTTCAGACAATCCCTGCCTTTGGAGATACGTCAGCTAGAAAGGCAAGAAGGAAAACATATGGAGTGCACACAATGCTGTTGGTCTGGTGCAAAGACGGTGTAGGGATCCCAGCCAGCGGGAGAGGGCACACAGCTCTGAAGGATGAATTCTCAAGGCAAGCCACTGGCCAGGGGACCAGGGGGACCCGGCGGGAATTCCAGACAGAGGAATGGCTTAAGCAAAATCACGGGCATATAGACTAGCCAGTTAGAAAATGGCTGGCAATTAGGTGGTAGTGCTGTGGGTTAAACATTGGGCTGCTAACAAAAAGACCAGTGGCTCAAACCTACCAGCCACTCTGCAAGGGAAAGAGGAGGCTGTCAGCTCCCACAAAGACTGACAGCTTTGGAAATCCTGAGGAGCGGTTCTCTTCTATTGTATATGGTCCTTATGAGTTAGAATCACCTTAATGGCAGTACAGGGGAAGAGATCAGAGTGGGGAGAGGAGCAAGCCAGAATACCACCAAGGGGGGAATATAGCCCCACTCCTCCCAGCTTCCTGCTCTAGTGTGGGCTCTCAGCAGGGTCACAAAGTGATAAATTGTCTTGATCCAATGATCCATAAGTTGGGCACACAGAAAGCTTGGGTCAGGCAAATAGGACTGCTGGCATTCTGAGTTGAGGGGGCAGCGTGGCACTAAAGGGGAACCCAGGAGACTTGGGGATGAGCTGAGAGAGGTCTGAGAGGGTAATGACAGTGTTGGCCATGGACCAGGACCTTGGGGGATCTTCCCCTTCCCAGAGCAGTGAATCAGGCATTCCCATCACCCCTTTTACCTACGAGGAAGCAAAGGCACACGGATAAGTGATATGCTGAAGATCACCCAGCTCATGAGTGACGATGTTAGGCTGCTGCCTTTAGTCTAGGTAGTCTTTAGCTTATAGGTTTAAGTGAACAGATTAAGAAACGTTCCATTCCAAGATAGGAGGTACAACAGACTCCATTTGGGGCCTCACTACAAATTCTACACCCATCCAATCAAGTTGGGATGGCTTGGCAGGAAGCTCCTGATAGGTGGGGAGAGCTTCCAGAAGCAGCACTGCCCTGTGCTGGAACTGGGGACCATCCCGAGTCTCCAAAGGCAATAACTGCACTGCCTCCATGAACATGGTTTTCTATGTCTGAGTGGTGTGGGACTGGCGTCTCCAGGATGGTTGAGGAGTGGAAGGAGAAAAGAAGAGAGCCACAGTTCTGACCACCTGTGGACCTTTCTCACTTCTAAGAGGTGGGGACACACCTTCCGGGTGGAAAGCAACAGCTCAGGTTTGGGCATACTGAAGGGAAGATGTGGCAGTTCGGGGAGAAACCCAACCCTGGGGTTTAGGATCAATGTTCAATGTGGAAATGAGAAACTGCCTCTCAGCATCCTCTGGCCACCTGACCTCCAGTCCTTTGGGAGAAAGCCTGGGAGGTCCAGGCAGCATCTGCTGTCCTGAGACTGGGTAAAGAACTGGATACTCACATCGACTTTAATCCTGCCAGGATCCTGCTTTCCATACATGGGGGCAGTGGGGACAGGAACCTGAAGTGCCTCAGGCTGTGGTGAAACTGAGTGCTCTCAGACCCTGCCTGTCCTGAACAGATGGCCACTATACCATGCTGACCTTGTCCTTGGGCACTCGTGATCAAGCTCACCTAGCCTCCAGGGACAATCCCTGAGCCAACAGAGACATGGACCTACACATACTGAGGAGCCTGGTGCCATCATCAAGTCACTTCGAAAATACTTACTGAGCTGATCCAGGGCAGATGGTGGCATGATTACTGCAGAAAGAACATTCGAGATATTGTAAAACAAAACCCAAACTGTAGATTCTATTACATCCCACCCCTATACATACAAAAAAATTTAAACAATAGTTGAGGGCAGCTGGACATTTCATAACGATATTTCATCAATATTGCACTTAATTTATTTTGGGGAATAGAATGGTTACTAGGAGGCCTGGTGGCACAATGAGTTAAGCATTGACTGTTTGCAGCAAAGTGAACAGTATGAACCCAGCAGGTCCTCCATGGAATAAAGATGAGGCTGTCTGCTTCCATGAAGACTGACAGTCCCGCAAACTTAGGAAGCACTTCTATGCTGTCTCTCTGACGTGAAATTGACTGGATGGCAGTGGTGGGATGGCCACCAGACACTAATCTAACTAGGATGGGAATCCTCCACCTCCCCCATTAACAAGCCTGGGATGAGTGACATCTCCCTGTCCCTTAACACTAGATTCTGGTTGGAGGTACGAACATGGGACTTAGGGGCAGGAGAGGTTTCCATACAAAATTATAAAAAAGCACATACTCTTCCCTCCTTTCTCCACATCTGACCTGTCATTAGGCCCTGCTAGCATGGACACGGAGAAGCAGCGGTACTGCGTGGAGAAGCGGTTCTGGAAGACCCGGGGAATCGGGTGGTCAAACATATTGAAAGAGAACTGGAAGGAGAAAAGACATGCGAGCATAAGAACGGAACAAAAGCACATTTCATGTCAAAAGCCAAAATGCATAAAGATAATTAATGCCGCTACATGTCAAAGGAGCCCTGGTGGCACAGTGGGCTAAGTGATGGCCTGCTATCCATAAAATCAAAACCACCAGCTGTTCTGTGGGAGAAAGATGAAGCTATCTATTCTCATAAAGATTTACCATCTTGGAAACCGCAGGAGTAGTTCGACTGTCCTATAGGGTCCCTGTGAATCATAACCAACTAAGGGTCATTGTTCTTGCTGTTTAGTGCCGTTAAGTCAGTTCTGACCCATAGCAACCATGTATAGGGTTTCCGAGTAGTGACTGGTGAGCCTGAACCATTGACTTTGCAGTTCAAACGGCTTTGCAGTCTAGCGCATTAACCCACAGCACTACACCAGGACTCCAAGGGTCATAGATTAAATGGAAATATCAAAGAACAAAATATACAAAAATCTTGACGATCCCTGACTGCTGTTGGTTGCACTGATTTGATTCCGATTCCGATTCCTGGTGAACTCACATGAATGAGAGTGGTGCTGTGCACTATGGGGTTTTCAAAGGCTGACATTTTGAAAAGAGAATGCCAGGCCTTTCTTCCAAAGCACCTCTGGGTGGACTTGAACCACCAACCATTCAGTTAGTAGCTGGGCACTTTACTGGAAGTAGAGCGTTCAGACAGAAGTACTTCTCAGGTAGTAGAGTGACTCAAATTTCTGTGATTAAGCCCTAGTTCTGGTCCTCAAGTTCAGTCCCCACCGTTCCTGGAAAGTGTGACCTTACTGAACTACGCAACTGGTTATAGTAATCCTTCCCTCAACCTCTCTCAGCAGGCACCCCTCCTAAGGATCCAGGCTGACCCCGCAGGCTGTTCCCAAGTACACTCACTGGAAGACAGACCAGTTTCCTGATGGTGGTGATGTTAGTGCCATAGAGTCGGTTCCGACTCATAACAACCTTGTATAAGATTACCAAGGATCGGGCTAGTGGGTTTGAACTCCCGACACTGAAGAGAGCAGTCCAGCACTGATCCCTACAGAGCCACACCAGGATTCCAGTCCTATTTTAACTCCTGCCTGGCTCTATCTGGAGCAATTTTCTATTTCTGGTAACTTAAAACCACACTTCTAGTTTAAAGATACCTATTTACTGTATAACCACTATCTGGCACTACCAGGTTCTGTTCTAAGCATGGAGGAAACATCAGTTACTAGAGCACACATAAACTCTGCCCTGTGAAGCTGCCTGCCAAGGCAAGCGATGGGAGCAAAAGTGAATGTGCCATGTCAGGTGTTAATAAATGCTCTGAAGACAAGAGCAGAGTCAGGGGCTCAAGAGCACAAGGGGCTGCTATTTTAAACAGGTGGTCATGAGACCTGAATACCAGGGAGAAAACCAGGAAAGACATTCAGGCAGCAGGAACCCTGGTAACATGGTGGGTTGAATGTTGAGCTTCTAACCTCAGGAACAGTGGTTCATACCCACTAGTCAGTCTCTCTGTAGTAGAAAAATGAGGTTGTTTGCTCCCATACAGGTTGACAGCCTCAAAAGCCCTATGGGACAGTTCTACTTTGTGCTATAAGGTCTCCTTGATGAGCAGGAAATGACTGGACAGCAGTGGGTTGATTTTGTTTTTTTTTTACCTGGCTCCCCAGGATCATCCTTTTCTTCTTACAGGAAGCCTTTCCTGCTCTGTTCAGAGTTAGGGCTCCTGCCCTGCCAATGTGCTCTCACAGCTCATAGTAGCCACACAAACTACTACACTGCAGCACTTGCTCACAGTCAGTAACTGGAACCACAGCAAACCAAGGAAACCCACAGCCATGGAGTGCATTCCCACTGCCACCTGGGCTTTCTGAGGCTGGGAATCTTCATGGAAGCAGGCTGCCTCATCTTTCTCCAATGGAGCAGCTGGTGGATTTGAACCACTGACCTTTCTGTTCCAAGCCCAACATTTAATCCATTGTGCTACCTTAAGTCATATGTGCAGAGTCCTGGAATGGTGCTATAGTATAAACACTTGAACACAAGGTCGGTTTGAATCACAAAATGGCAGTTCTAACAAAACCCTATACAGGGGTCTCTATGAGTTGGACCCAACTCAAGGGCACTTAACAACAACCACCCCTGCTGTAAATCTTTACAGGAACAAACTGCCACTTCTTTCTTGGGGCAAATGGTGGGTTTGAACTGCCAACCTCATGGATAGCACCCCAATGTTTAATCCAGTAGCCACCAGGGCTCCTAATGGCAAGAATGCTGTTGTTATTAAGCACCATCGAATCACTTCTGACTCAATTCATAGTGAACCCACATAAGGTTTTCAAGGCTGTAGATCTGTATGGAAATAGAAAGTCTCATCTTTCTCCGACAAGCAGCTGATGGATTTGAACTGCTGACAAGCAGCCCAACTTGTAACCCACTAAGCCACCAGGACCCAATGATAACAATTATTGTTGTTAATTGCTGTCTAGTCGGTTTCCAACTCATAGTGTTCCTGGGTTATTGGGTTCCTGGGGCTTTTTCAATCTGAAGGAGCAGAAAGCCTCATCTTTATCCTGAGTGGCTAGCAGCAGGCTGAAACCGACAAGCAGTAATTACTGTATGGAGCCACAACGCTCCTTACAATAGCTAATATTCGCTGACACTTTGTCTTTACATACTTTTTTTTTTTTTGGTTCTTTCTGTCATACCATTTAATTGCTGTAATCTCCTTGGAGGCCTGGATGTTATCATTTTAAACCTTGAGAAAACTAAGTTTTCAAGAGGCAGATCACTAACTCAAGGTCACAAATGTGGGCAATGTGCCGTCTCATCTCCACTGACAGCACTGTCTCAGTCTCACCGGCTTACTTTAGTGAAAAACAATATGTGGCTAGTAGATTTTACCCTAAGTATGTCAGTGTTGCATTAGGCAAATTTCCTGCACAAGACCTTTTTAAAGTGTTAAGGAGCAAAGATGTCAGCTTGAGGGCTACTAAGGTGCACATGACCCAAGCCATGGTATTTTCAATAACCTCATATGCATACGAAAGCTGGACAGTAAATAAGGAAAACTGCAGAAAATTGATGCATTTGAATTATGGTGTTGCAGGAGAATATTGAAAGTACCATGGGCACCGAAAGAACAGATTTGTGTTGGAAGAAATGCTCCTTGGAGGCCAGGATGGCCATACTTCGTTTCTCATATTTCAGACATATTGTCAGGAGGGATCAGTCGCTGGAGAAGGATATCATGTTTGGTAAGGTGGAGGGTCACAGAAAAAGAAGAAGATCCCCCGGCAAGATGGATTGGCAAAATGGCAGCATCAATGGGCTCAAGCGTGGCAACAATTGTGAGTTTGGCCCAGGACCAGGCAGTGTTTCATTCTGTTGCATAAACGGTCGCTATGAGTCGGTACTGACTTGATGGCACCTAACAACAACAACAAATTTCAGGATTGAATCACAATTCTCTTCCCAAGTTCATCCACTTAACAGCCTCGAAAACCTTATACAGGGTCAATATGAGTTGAGTCAGAAGTGACTCAATGGCACTTAATAACAACATTGTTATCATTATGAGCCTTGGTGGCCACTAGGTTAAACATTGGGCTGCTAACCACAATGTTGGTAGTTCAAACCCACCACCTGCCCTGTGAAAGAAAGATGTGGCAATTTGCTGCTGTAAAGATTTACAGCAGGTGTGGGGAAACTTTTTCTGCCAATATTTATAACATCATTCACAGGCCATACAAAATAACCAATTTAAAAATTAGCCTGCTATATTTGGTCAGGAGTCCTGGTGTGGTACTTTGGGATAAAGCACTGGACCCCAAAGTTAGTTTGAACTGCAAGGTTGGCAGTTGTGCCTCAGAAACCCTACACAGGATTGCTATGAGTTGGCATCGACTCAGTGGCACATAAATATTTGGTCAAGGAGTCTGGTGTGGCACTGTAAGATAAGAACTAGACTGCAATGTTGGTTTAAACCAGAAGGTCAGTGTTTCAAACTTACCAGCCGCTCCTAGGAAACCCTAAACAGGGTTGCTATGAGTTGAATCGACTTGACAACACTTAACAACAAACATGATGGCTGGAACAATGGTTGCCTTGGCTGGGCCAGACCAAATGATTTCATGGGCTGGCCATTCTCCACACCAGATTTACAGTCTTGGAAACCCTAGGGAGCAGTTCTACTCTCTCCTATAGGGTCACTGGGAGTCAGAATTGATTCCACAGTAGTGGATTTGGTTTTGATTTTTGATATCATTACTGAACTTAACACTTAACTTAGCAGTCCTGGTGTGGCACTGTAGAGTAAGTACTGCACTACTTACTAATCACAAGGTCAGAGATTCAAACCCATCAGCTAGCTGCTCCTTGAAAACCCTATACAGGGTCGCTGTGAGTCGGATGCCTCGGGAACACAACCCAGGCATTAGCCAGGAGGCATAAATGCTGGAGCATAAGCATCTGCGATGTGGAACCCCTGATTTCGCTCCGCACTTCAACAACCTGTCAGTTAATTGTTGAGGAACGCCTGCTGGCGCCCTGGTAGTGCATAGGGCTAAGCACTCAATAGCTAACCAGAATATGGTTCAAACCCACCAACCGCTCCTCGGGAGAAAGATGAGGCAGTCTGCTCCCGTACTCTGTCCCATAGGGTTGCGATGAGTCAGACTCGGTCCGACGGTGGCAGTGGATTTGGTTTGGTTTGAACTTCTGTTACATGTCCAGTTTGAGTGGACCCAAACA
Source organism: Chrysochloris asiatica (assembly GCF_000296735.1). Classification (NCBI taxonomy): domain Eukaryota; kingdom Metazoa; phylum Chordata; class Mammalia; order Afrosoricida; family Chrysochloridae; genus Chrysochloris; species Chrysochloris asiatica. Next base: position 2,487,730 of record NW_006408858.1, on the reverse strand, counting down.
GAATGCTGAAGGAGTTCACAGTCCAACTAAGAGAAAACGCGAGCCATGCCCCCGACCAACAGAAAGAGACCCGGCCCAGGTCGGGTGACTTAGCATCTCCGCTGCCATCCCGCCCCGTCCCACCGCCTCCCGGCACCATTTCTGGGGTCAGACCCGGCCGCACTCACCATGGTTGACACCTTCGCCTCGCAGGCGCCGCTTCCTGAAGAGAACGTTATTATGAGAGCCCAACGATCTGGCACAGCCTCGGCGTTCACAACCACCGACACTACAACAGACGCGACGCCACAGAGGCTCACCGGAAGTGACGGACTTGGAATCCGGACAGCGGAATGCCGAGGTCAGGGGTCGACTGCAAAAGAGAAAAGAGTCATATCAAAGAGTCTGGGGTATCAAATTTCACAGAAATAAACACTAGAAGGCCATTTAATAACTGGATATCAATTCGAGATTATTTTTCTTATTAGTCTAAATTACATCTTGATAATACGCCCCTCAAGACAAATTTGGTATGACCCATTCCCTTTCCTGACTACACTACCCAGATTTCAAAGAGACTTCCGGCCTATGAGTCCGTCATCGAAAACACAGATGTAGTGAACGCTACATCCTCCTTTGACTTAGAGGTGGAGCCTATTCGAAATGTAAAAAGAACGCACTCATTCTATATATAACTAATTTAATATATTCATGAAAATGTTTTTTCCTGAAGTTCCAGTGAGAAATAATAGTCCTCTCTTCCCAAGGTAAACATATCTACCGAGACTCGAATTCCTGGGTAAAAGGGCAGTCAGTGTTTGCGTCCAGCCAAGTTTTCACGCTCCGTGGGGGAGGACCGGGTCGGGTTTCTCCGACTACGAATGGTGGGGCCTTAGTGGTTGCCCCCAGGATGGCCCAATCAGAAAGGAGGGCGGGCTAAGACCTGAGCAGCAATTGATTGGCGGCCCCTTGACCAATTGGAACAGTCCTACTTTGGCGGGAGTCTTGACCTCCGTCAGGACTCTCAGAATCACAGTTCTTGTGCAAGGGGTCTGGCCACCGTGGACATGTTTGTGTCTGATTTCCGAAAGGAGTTCTATGATCTGGTCCAGAGTCAGGTGAGATCTTGTTGGGAGCAATGGTTGAGGGGGAGAGGCCGCAACTCGGGGCGCCCAATTTAGCCTGTATTTTCTTCTTCCCGGACAGAGGGTCCTTCTCTTTGTGGCCTCAGACGTGGACGCTCTGTGTGCCTGCAAGATCCTTCAGGTAAGCCCCGCGGACCCGGGGATGGAGGGGATAGGGCGGGCTGTGGGGAGCAGAATAGAGAGGCCCCCCTCCATTAGCCCCCAGGTGACAACAGAGGCTGGGGTGGGGCTGGGGCCACAACAGCTGCAAACTGAGGAGGTCACCACCCAAGCTAAATGGTGAGAGGTAGTTTAGAGGCGTATTGGTAAAAGGTGGGATGGCTAGTTAATATTTTTACAATAACCTAGGCGAAAAGTAGTTGAATTGGAGCAAAACATAAGATTTAAACTTAGAGTGGTCTGTGAAATGTGAGATTTGACAAGAGACCCATCTGACAACTGAGGGCAGGGTGGTGTTATAAATGATGCTGGAAATAAAAGATGAGTGGTCTATTAGGAAGGAACCTGGTGGTGCTGTGGGTTAAGCATCATGCTCCTAACTGCAAAGTTGGCAGTTGGAATCCATCAACCCTTCCCAGCGAGAAAGATGAGGCTGTCAGCTTCTGTAAATATTGATAGTCTCAGAAACCATAAGGAACAATTCTACTCTTTTTTACAAGGTTGCAATGAGCTGGAATGGATGCCAGGACTCTAGCCTTGGGTTGTTTTTTGTTTTGTTTTTTTTTTAATGGCTTGATCTTATTAGTTTAGTCCTAATTTAAATATGATGGCACATTTGCATAAGCGTTGGTCAAGTCCTTTAGTCAGAAGCTTCTCAGAAGACCTGGAAGTAAAATTGGGTTTTTCTCCTATATATTACTTTTGTAATTTTCAAACTCTCAGCAAAGTGGACAGAGGGATACAGTGCACACTCATAGGCCTACCACCAAATTTCTCCTATTATTATTTTGCTAACCTTGCTCTGGAGTCTCCAGGTGCTAATGGTTAAGCACTCAGCTACTAACTAAAAGGTTGTCAGAATTCACCTAGTGGTGCCTCAGAAGAAAGGGCTGGCAATCTAGTTCCAGAAAATCAGCCACCAAAAACCCTGTGGAGCACAATTCTACTCTGACATGTGTGGGGTTGCCATGAATCTGAATCAACTTCATGGCAACTGGTTTTAACCATGTCCTGGTAGTTTTGTGGGTTAGGTGATGGACTGTCAACTGAAAGGTTGGTGGTTCGGACCCATCAGCTTCCTCAAGGACCAATAGTTTCGGGAAACCTGGAGCAGTTCTCCCCTGGCTGGGGTCACTATGAGTTGGAATCAACTGGACGTCAGTGGGTTTTTAACATGCCATCTCTCTCTACTAACTGTATAACCAATCTTGGTGCTTTTCAAAGGAACTTACAGACATCCTAAACAAGACACTTTGACAATGCTTTTTCCCCAGGCCTTGTTCCAGTGTGACCATGTGCAGTATACGCTAGTTCCAGTTTCTGGGTGGCAAGAACTTGAAACTGCATTTCTTGAACACAAAGAACAGGTAGGAAAGATAAATTGTGGCATAATTAGCCTTTGTTATTCCACTGTTTTAACATTTTTTAACACCTAGCATTCTCTCTGATTCCATAATAGAAAGAATGTATATGGAAGTGTCTACTATATTGCGCAAAGCAGAAGAGAAATATATAATGTCTGAGGGGGCTTCAAAAAGTTCATAGAAAAATGGAAATAAAAGATAAGAGAATTTTTCCACAAACACTTGTGTGAAGCCTTTTCATGTACAAATAACTTACCTTTAAATTGTGGAATCACAGTTTTAAAAAGAAGAAAGAATAGTAAAAATTGATTACAGAAATTTCACTGTGAGGGACATGAAATTTAGCAGTTTTTCATTTGACTGAATTAAAACTATCTTAGGATATACTACAATTTTTCATTATCTCTCCAAGTGAAAGTACCCTAGATTCCAACTTGAAATCTAACAACTTATCTTCTACCTTTGTAACTTAGGCAGTAGAGGCCAGGATTCTGTCTACCTCCATATGACCACAGGCGAGGTGGGCCATCTTGGACCACACAGGAGGGGACTGGGATGTGGCAGAGGGCCCCTTTGTCCCTGGCCATGTGACACTGCTCTGGCAGAGAGAAATCCTGGCCTGGTTTCTCATCATCATATGAGAGACCTTTGTCAGTGCAGTATTTGTAAGGAAGGGTTAATGTTGGAAGAAGTACAGCTGGAATGCTCCTTAGAAGTGAGGTTGGCGAGACTTTGTCTCACATTCTTTGGAGCAGTTCCTGCAGCAGGACATCATGCTTGATAAAGTAGAGGTCAGTGAAAACGTGGAAGATCCTCAATGAGATAGACTGACACAGTGGTTACTACAATGGGCTTAAACATAGCAACGATTGTGAAGCTAGCAAGGACCGGGCAATTTTGTTCTGTTGTACATGGAATTGCTATAAATTAGAACCAGCTAACATAGCACCTAACAATTGTTGTTGTTGTTAAGTACCATTGAGTCAGTTCCGACTCATAGTGACCCTGTATAGGGTTTCTAAAGAGTGGCTGGTGAGCTGAACCACCAATCATGCAGTTCAAAGCAACTTTGAAGCCCCCTCAAGTGTGGCAACAGTAGTGAGGTTGGCCCAGGATCGGACAGTGTTTCATTCTGGTGTGCATAAAGTTGCTGTGGGTCAGTACCGATTCGATGGCACCTAACAACAACGACAGATATTATTAACCTAACAATAACATGAGAGTATAATCATCGTGGTTGTTAGGTTAGTGTGCTCAGCACCAATGAGCCAGGAGCATTCTTGGAGTCCCTTCTGGTAAGTTTGATATTTCTCAGCAGAAGGCCTCAGATGCCTACTGCAGAGAAGGTCAAGAACCTCCTTGGTAAGCTGACTTTATAGTATGCTTCTTCTTTCTGTTTGCAGTTCCGTTACTTCATCCTCATAAATTGTGGAGCTAATGTAGACCTATTGGATATCCTGCAACCCGAAGAAGATGCCATATTCTTTGTGTGTGACACCCACAGGCCTGTCAATGTTGTGAATGTGTACAATGACACCCAGGTAACAAGGCCTTTGGGCTTGGTATTGGTCCCTACCCCCTCAGTTTTATTCCATCCACTCATCTGTACCTTTTTATGCCATGTACAGAGTCCTGTCTTGTGTTCTTAGCAAGCTTGTATCTGTCTCCCCTGTGGGCATGTCAGCAACCTAAGGATGAGGACCTGGTCTTGTTCATCTTAGATGAGACACATGACACCTGAAATGTGAGGGCTCTCAGAAAGTGTGTGTGCTATTTTTGACCTGGGAGGTGTTGAAGGAGCCTTGGTGGTGCTGTGGGTTAAGTATTGGACTAGTAACCGCATAGTCAGTGGTTCACGCCCATCAGCTGCTTGATGGGACAAAGATGAGGTTGTCTGCTTCCATAAAGATTTACAGTCCCAAACCCTAGGAAGCAGTTCTCTCTGTCCTATAGGGTCTCTATGAGTTAGGATTGATAAGATAGTTTTGGTTTAGAAGGTATCTCCCTATGAATGGGGCTAGGCCCAGTTGTGCATACCCAAGGATCATGTGAGAACCAGCAGAGAGGCTGATGTGAGAGGTTCCAGTGACCCTAACACAGCTCTTAATGATCTGACCCTGGAACCCCTCAACACCCTCAGTTGATTGTCTCAGTTTACAAAGTGCTCAGCATTCGATTCTTGGAGCACTCCTCCAAGCAAGTCAGCTCAGCATTGCTTTTAGAGATGAACGTTTTATTTCCATTAGGGCTTACACCTCTTCCTGATCTCCATCAGAAGCCCAGTTGTGGATGTTCATTTTGTTGGCTTGGTGTGTGACATGAGAGGGATTGACAGCGGTAGTTCTCAGATTTCCCTAAGTCCTCCATAGAGTGTGGTGCCAGGCCAATCGTTCACTGAGTGGAAATCCACACACATAAAATGCCAGCGAAGTCTGGCACTCAGACAGAGGCATTTGCAGATACAGAAAGCCTACCAGTCAGCTAGCCAGGAAAGGAAAAGATTCTGAATTCTCTGTTGAGAGACTTGTTGTTTTTTTTGTCTTAAACATAGATCCAACTACTCATCAAACAAGATGATGACCTGGAAGTTCCCGCCTATGATGACATCTTTAGGGATGAAGAGGAGGATGAAGAACACTCAGGACATGAAAGTGATGGGTCAGAGCCCTTGGAGAAGCGCACACGGTTGGAAGAGGTGTGGTTTGGGACTTTTTACAGGGATCCTGAGGTCAGGGGTCCATCCCAGTTGGAGCGTGAGCTTGACTGGGCCCAGGCATAACTTGGGGGCAGCGGACTCAGTGCCGAGTGGTGCAGGCAATAGCTTGGACTGAAGGACTCTGTCTTTCCCTGGCTGCATGGCCTTGACAGATGACCCAGTATCTTTTCTGTGTTGTAGAGCCCCATCAGAATGAAACAGAATGTAGGAAAGCCTGCTTCTACTCCTAGAGAACAAGTGATGAAGAGAAACATAGGAGCCCTGATGGCATAGTGGATTATATGTTGAGCTGCTAACTCCAAGGTCCATGGTTCAGACTCACCAGCTATTCCACAGGACTAAGATGAGGCAGTCTGCTCCCATAAAGATTGTTGTCATTGTTGTTGAATGCTGTTGAGTCATTTCTGACTCATAGTGACCTTGTGTAGGGTTTCTGAGGAGTGACTGGTGAGTTTGAACTACCGTCCTTGTGGTTCAAACCAACCTCGCAGTCTAGTGCTTTATTGTACAGTGCCACACCAAGACTCCCCATAAAGATTCCAACCTTGGAAACAGTAGGGAGCAGTTCTACTCAGTCCTTAGAGGGTTGCTATGAGTCCAAATCAACTTAGTGGCAGTGGGTTTGGTTTTGGTTTAGAGAGACAATAGGGAAATAACAGTTACCACACACCATCTGTCCCTACTACCACTTCGTTCAGGCTGTGAAGTGACCGAGTGAGAAGTTGTGTGGCCACAGTCTTCAACTGGGCCGTGTTCCAGACGGTCACTCGGGAAAGCAGCTTGTATGCCAAGATGTGAGTGCTATGTGCCACATGGGCTTGGGTCCTAGCTGCTTGTCGACCTGGGGCCAAGCCTGTGGAAGGGCACTGCTCAATACTGGCTGCTGCTGCTTTTGGAGGTAGAATTGCAGGTGGGAGGCCATTCTTCCTCAGAAAGGAAGAAGATCTTTATTCTGGCATTCTTTGGTGCTGTTTGAAGAAGTTCAGGTTCCCATTCAACAGTTTCTACGTACTACTTAGTGACATTGATGATGTCCTTCACAGTGCATGAACATTCTCATGATTTCTATTCAGGTTGTTCCATTTTCATTCTCATCTTTGTTTTCAAGCCATTATTGGCTATTTGGTCTCATATAGCTGATATTTTAAAGGAACACAGTACTTATTGGTGATATTTATTATTTCTTGAGTGCGTCTGTTATTTACCTACAAGGTGACCTCTGGGGTTACCTTCAGTTCCTAATTTGAAGAATATCTCAGGGAACTAGTGTTGGGGAGTCCTCCATTCTCAGCCAGTATGGTAGGTCTGGTTTTATGTTGTTGTTGGTAGGTTGGTTCTTATTAAGATTCTGTTCCACATTTGTATCCCATTGTAATGATGAGTATAGGACCAGACAGTGTTTATTTCTGTTGACCATGGGGCTGCTGTGAGTTGGAACTAGAAGTAGCATCTCATTCTGGTCTCAGGGTAGTGAGGCCATGGTTTGTATAGACCAGACATTGTCCTGTGAACCAGTTTCATTTGTTAGTGAACTAGTTTCTTCTTTGAGTTTTTGGTTTCTTTCTTTCTCTTTTGCTCCAGATGAATCGAGGTCAATAGATGTATATTAGATGGCCCTTTGCAAGCTCTTAAGACCCCAGATAGCACTCACCAAACTGGGATGCTGAACATAATTTTATGAACTATTTTAATGTAATTGACCAAAGTGTTCCATGAGACCCTGGTCCTCTCCTTCACACCCAGGTGTGTGTTTATATCTAAGAAGCATCCATAACTACTCACTGTGTGCTTTATTGTATATCTGAACTTATATGCATACGTTGCTATTATGTGCCATCAAGTCAGTTTCAACCCACAGCGACCCTATATAAAGTTTCCGTGGAGCAACTGTTGAGTTTGAACCACCGACCTTGCAGTTCAAACTGACTTTTCAGTCCAGTAACCCACAGCACCACACCAGGACTCCATACATGCATATATTTCCGTAAATACACATACTTGTGCTATCAACTTATATACGACTATGTTGTTGTTGTCAAGTGCTGTTGATTGGGTTTCCGAGGAGCAGCTGGTGGGCTTGAACTGCCAATCTTGTGGTTTGAAGTCTAGTGCTGATCCTATAGCGCCACAACAGGACTGTTGTTGTTGTTAGGTGCCATGGAGTCAGTAGCAACTCATAGGGACCCTATGCACAACCAAACGAAACACTGCCCGGTCCCAGGCCAACCTCACAATTGTTGCTATGTTTGAGCCCATTGATGCTATCGCTGTGTCAGTTCATCTTGCCAGGTGTCTATTACTATAGTCACATTTATTTGGTAGTTTTCGCTTATGTTTTCGAATTATTATATGCTATAGCAGCGACTCGACGGCACTTAACAACAACAACAACATAGCAGCTACCAACAGGCTTTTTCGGTGTTATCTTTTTTCTTTGCATATTTTACTGACATCTTTTACCTTCATCAGTCTGTGTACACATCACTCTCACTTGTTACCTTTTCCATCACCAAAAATAGTAAGTATCTACTGTCTAGAGAGTGAGCTCTTCCCAGTCCCTGGTAACTACTAATCATCACTAGTTTCTGTGTATTGACCTGTTCATATGAGTTCATATGAGTCATTTCATACAAGTGAGAACACAATGCTTGTATTTTTGTGATGAACTCAACAGAATGCCTCCAGTTTCATCCACATTCTAAGATGTTTCAGGAGATCAGTTTTCCTTATCGCTGCATTGGGTACCATTGTATGTATGCACTGCATTTTTCTTGACGATTCATCCACCGATTGGCACTAGGTTGTTTCCAACTTCGTGCTGCTGTGAATAATGCTGTCATGAACACAGATGTGCATGCATCTATTCATTCTTCACTTTCTTGGGAGTCTTTTGATGCATCAAGGTTTTTCATTTTAATGAAGTTCTGTTTATCATTTTTTTGTTGTGGCTTGTTTGTGTTTTTGGTGTCATAGTTAAGGTCCATTGTCACAAGTACTCGAAATTTTACCTCTGTGTTATCTTTGAAGAGTTTTATGGTTTTAGCTCTTAAATTTATGATACGGTTCTCATATATAAGGTAGGGGTCTTATTTGTAGTGCTTTTAAATGCACCTTATTTAGATTTTTTAGTGACAGTTCTAGATATTAGGAGTCTTGGAGGCACAATGGGTTTAGCATTGGGCTGCTCACTGAAAGGCCCGCAGTTTGAATTCACCAGCCACTCTGCAGGAGAAAGATGAGGATGAAGCAGTCTGCTTCCATAAAGATTTATAGCCTGAGAAACCATATAGGACAGTTCTACTTTGTCTTACAGGGTCACTGTAAGTCAGAATCAATTCTGGCATTGAGTTTGGATTTTTTGTTTTGTTTTTTTGATCTGGTGTGGTAGTTGTATGCTGTGGAGTTGGTTCCGACTCATAGTGACCTCGTATAGAGTTTGGTGGTTGTGTGCAGTGGAGGTGGTTCCAACTCACTATGACCCTGCCTGTATAGGGTTTCCAAGGTTGTGAATCTTTACAGGAACAGAAAGCCTCATCTTTCTCCCACAGAGCAGCTTGTAGATTTGAATTGCTGACTTTTCAGTTAGCCCAATGCATAAGCACTACACTACCAGGGTTCCTTTATATAGGGTTTCTGAGGCTGTAAATCTTTATGGGAGCAGAAAACTTATATTATATGCAAAATTTATCTACTGGTGTCCTCATTTTATTGGTTCAAATAAAATGTAGAAACCTTACTTCCCCTTAAATCTCTTTATGCCCCCTTGTTTCTGATATAATTTTCTCAAATATTCCCTCTACATAATTTAGAACCACATAGATTTATTGTTTACTTCAACCATTAAACATATAACACAATCTTACTGTACTACCCCACATTTTATTATTATTATTATTATGTTCATCTTTTCTTCACATTCCAAAGTTTTCTTTTTTAAAATACTTTTCTTTCTGTCTGCATCATTTCCTTTAGCTGTTACTTTAAGGTGAGTTGGTACCAATTTCCATTTTCTTTCTGAGCATGTCATGATTTTCCTTATTGGGCATAGGATCCAGGGTTGACAGTTCCGTTATTTTAGGAAATGTTGTGTCAATTCTTTTGGGTCTCCGTGGTTTCTGATAAGAACTCTGCAGTCATTCACATCGTCTTTGCGATTCAGGTAAGTTATTTTTCTTTTGCTCTTGTCAAGTTTTTTGTTTATTGTGGTTTTTTGTTTTGACATAGTTTTTCAGAGTTCACTTACAATGTGTTAGTGTGGATTTCTTTGGGCCTTTCCTGTTTGGGGTTTGTTCAGCTCCTGAATACACCAACTCCTCACTCATCAACCATCTTGTCTGATATTTCACATTTATGACAACAGTAGAAAATCTATTGTCCAACTATTTTGCACATTAATGACATACATTTGGAAGTAATAAGTGTCAAGGTGTTAGGTAAGAAGAATGCTGGCTGTCATTGCCATGGTTGGTTATTTGTCTACCTGGCTGGGTCCTGAGTCTTAGTACTTGGGAAGTTATGTAATTTAGCAGCTATGTTATGATGTGATCATCTTCCATTGTGAAATCTGATTTGGTGGTGGTTGTGTGTTATCAAATCAGCTCTGACTTGTATAGGGTTTCTGACACTGTAAATCTTTATGGAAACATAAAGTCTTATGTTTCTTCTGCAGAACGGCTGGTGGACTCAAATTGCTAACCTTGTAGTTAGCAACTGAACACATACCCACTCTGCTACCAGAGCTCCTTGTATTATCTGTTTTTTTATAACTCTGATTTTCACATAAAAGCCTGGTCTCTAGAACCAGGTTTAGGTCTCTTGCCAAAATTTCAGCCATTATTTCTTTGTGTACCTGATCAGCCCACTGTCTTTCTTTTCTCCTTCCAGGGACCTACAACATAAATATTACATCTTTTGTTATAATACCACTAGTCCTGAGGAGTATTTTCAGCCTGTTTTCTCTGTTGTTCAGACTGGTAATATCTGTTGTTCTCTCTTCCAGTTAACTGACTCCTTCATCTCCTCATTTCTGCTCTTGAACCCATTCTCTGAGCTTTGGTTTTGATCATTGCATCTTCCAGTTCTCACATTTTCATTTGGATCCTCCCATCTTCTGTTTCTTCACTGAGACTCTGTTTCATTGCTGAGGCTTTCGGCATCTTCATTTGCTTCAAGTGCATTTATAACTGCCATGGAAATGATGTGATCATGTTGTTGTTAAGTGCTGTTGAGTCAGCTCCAACTCATAGTGACTCTGTATAGGGTTTCCGAGAAGCAACTGGTGGGTTTGAACTGCCGACCTTGTGGTTTACAGTTCCTCACCAGGAGTCATGATTGTCATCATGACTGCTTTAAAATCTTTGTTGGAAGACTGACATTACTGTCATCTTGGTATAAGCACTTATTGATTATTCTTTTTACTCAGTTTGAAGTCTTCCTTGTTCTTGGTGATTTTTTCTATGAAACCTGAATGTGTACATATTATGTGATGAGACTCTGGGACTTACTCTGTTTTAGCTGGGGGCAGGACATGGACTCTTCTAGCAGGTGAAGCTAGAAGTTCAAGTTCCCTACTAGGCCTTTATTGACACTGGGTGACTCTTCATTACCAGTGAACAATAAAGGTTCTAGCTCCTCAGGCACTATTCTGGTGGAGTTGGGAGATGTCACAGCTCCACATGAATGGAAGCCCAGGCTCCTATTCAGCCTTTGCTGTTGGGTGGGGATGGGGCCCCAGTTTTTTAAGTGTTTGCCTGGACTAGAGCAGTTATTATCTAAAACTTTTCTGTCTTGTCTGGCTGTCCCCTTCCTCAGCCTGTGACTAAAGAAAAAAGACTTTGTTTGTGGCTTTTGTGTCTGTATCTGTCAGTACTTCCACGTTGTCGGCTTCTTCAGTTCCAAGTCTGGGATACATGAGGCAAGAAGAAAACTAGAAGCTTGTGCCCTCCAAAGCCAAGAATTTCCTTATATTCTGATATTTCTTTGTCTGCTATGAACTCACCACTGTGCCTGCCGTTTCTTGGGTCCTGACATCTAGCTGGTCTGCCTCCATCTCTCCATCTTGCAGGACCTTCTGTTGTTTGCTTTAAATATAATGTCCAGGGTTAGGGTTTGTGTTTAGTGGGAGATAATACATCTACTCCTTAGTCTCAAAAGCTGAAGTCTTGAGACCATGGGATTTTTGTTTTTGTTTTTTTTCTTATTTTATTAATTTAATTTAATATAGAAGACAGATAGAAAAACAAGCTATTTATATAATGTGACATAGAATAATTCATCTAAGACCGCTAAGAATGTGGAAGAAATAATTACTACTGATTACACTATAGGATAAGCACTGGACTGCAAATCACAAAGTTGGCAATTCAAACCCATGAGCTACTCTGTAGGAGAAAGATAACCTGTCTTCTCCTGTAAATATCTACAGCCTCAGAAACCCTATGAAAGGTTACTGTGAGTCAGAATCTACTAGATGGCAGTGGGTTTGTATGATTTTTATACATTATCTTGTGCAGTGGACACCTGGTGTGGTACTGCGGGTTAATGCACTGGATTGCAAGGTGAGGCCATGGGTTTTGAAAAACACGTATGCCCTCATCCTTTGTTTAGAAAATTAAATGAGACAATTTGAAGAGAGACCGGCACATGGGAAAATGTAAGAAACGTTAACCATTTTAGGCAGTTGCTGGTAAGTCGATTCTGACGCCTGGCAACCCCATGTATGTCAGAGTAGAACTGTGCTCCATGGGATTATCAGTGACTGGTTTTCCAGAAGTAGGTTGCCAGGTCTTTCTTCTGAGGCCCTTCTGGGTGGACTTGAGCTGCCAGCCTTTTGGCGAACACTCAAGTGCGTTCACTGTGTGCACCACCTACAGATCCCTAAGGACCATCTGCTCTTGATTAATTCTGACAAGGACACTGTCACGAGGCGAGTGAGTGGCTGGTCCTAGGTCACATGGTGATGGGTGGCAATGGAAAGCACCCTGAGTGTTTAGCCTGGAGCCGAGACTTGTGGAGCTCGTTCCTTCCTCTGGCCACTGTCTAGGAGCCAACAGCACTCAGCCCCAAGATGATCCAAACTTTTCCTCAGGAGTCTGAGCTCAGTGGTCTCTACCAAATCAGACCATTCTCAGACTGTGAGGCTCATTCCCTGGCATCTTGTTCTCTTTGTTCCCGGGCCAGGAAATAGCCGAGCAAACCATGAAGAGGAGGCAGCGAAGAGCATGGGAGGCCCAGAGGTGAGTTAGCACCAGACAGTTTGCTTCCCTGCATCTGATAGCAGTACCCTCACAAACAGGAGCCTGCTCTTCCTAAAGGACTGTGCTTCCACCCTTCCCTGTATCTTCCCAGGAGATTGTGCAGTTTCTTCATTTGAGAGTAACATCTAGTTTAGAACCCAGAGCTCTGGCTTCTGGACTGAGTATTTGGCCGCTGCATGTTGAAGGCTCTGGGTCACCTGTGCCTGTACATGGCTGGCCTCGCTCAAAATTGTCCCACATATGAGGCATCTGTTAGGGGTGATGGCCTCTGGTTCTGATTCTTTAGAAAGTTTTCCAGATGTAGATGCATGAAATAGTGCCAAATGGGTAGAATTTTTCATAGAAACCTCCGCAAAGGGAACTAAGCTATCCACAACACAACTTCATATCGCACATTATAAAATTGGAGCATTTCAAAATAAAAGCAGGGGAGCAATCATTCTAGCTCAATGTGAGCCTGCTACAGTGTCCTTGGGCTGTGTATGGCCAGTGAGGGGAGACAGTGCCTTCCCAAGTCCAGATTCCAGATCATTTTTAAGAGTGTACAGGTGGGGTTCAGAAAGTTCATGGAAAATTCTGTTATCTTTTCATTCCATTTTCTTACACATTTTTTACAGACCCTTTATATAGTAAGGATCTGTGTTCTACAGGCTCGGGAAAAATACACCTAGGTACAATCCCTACTGGAGCCACATATTATATCAGAAGTTCCCAATGTGGGAAAATGTGTATATTGGAAGTGTTTAGTTAGTTTTTGTTTTGTTTTTTAATTTAGTGGGAAATTCCAACACAGAGCAACAACCAGCCCCTGTTGAGGTTACAGACCATACACTAAGTTATTCTCCAAGCACTCTTTGAAAGTAAATTCTTTTTTTTTTTTTTTTAACTTTTTATTGTGAGGTAAAGGTTTACAGAGTAGGTCAGTATTCCATTCAGCAATTCAGAAACATTTTGTTTCCTGTCCTGTCCTTGATTGCCATCCTCTAATGTGACAACCCTCATCCCATTTCCTCCCTGTGTTTTCTGTTTCCATTCTTTCTCTTCTAACCCAACTGATCTTTGACTTGGGCAAATGCTGCCCTTTTGATCTCACATGATGGATTATTCAAAAGTTTGTGTGCCCACCGCCCCAGTGTTATTATTCCCCTTAGAGACCTGTCTGTTATTTAGCTGAAAATTGAGCTGTTGTGGTGATTTCATTTCCAGACCTGAAAGGTGACTTAGGGCCACAGAGTCTTGGGAGGTTCCACCAGTCTCCATCTGACCAGTAGGCAGTGACTTTAATTATGTTATCTTTTCATTAAGACAAATCTATTGATTTATCTTAATGTTCTGGTCACATGGTGGGTTATATGTTGGGCTGCTAATTACAAGGTGAGTAGTTCAAACTCACCATCCACTCTGTGAGAGAAAATGTTTATTTTTGTAAAGATCCACAGCTTTGAAAACCCTAGAGGGCATTTTACTCTGTCCTGTTGGGTCTTTTTTTTGAGTCAGAATTGACTCAGTGGCAGTGGTTATGTTCTTTTTACTATCATTTTTCTATGAATTTTTTGGATCCCCTTCATATGCATCTGATTTTGCCTTTTCCCTTAATGTAACCATTTTACACAGTTCTTAATTGGCAAACGCTTCTGAAACATATACTAATTTGGCGTTTGCACACCAGGCTGCAGTGAATCACTCTGCCCTTGGATTTTTTTGTCTTGGGGTTCTGGGAGTTTTACGCAGCCACAAGTAGTATATGTCCATTTTACTGTGCCTTTTCAGCGCTACAAATACACATTCAGCCAGAGTCAGTGAGTGAAGGATTGGTTATTGCTGTCTGTTGCCATTGAGTCAGTTCCTACTCATGGCAACCCCATGTCTGACAGAGTAAACTGCTCCAGAGGACTGTCTTTTTTTTTTTTTTTTAATTTTTTATTGAGAATTATGTGATAGTTAACATGGGAGAACATTAGCTTTACATTCATCCTATCGTGTTGCCATGGTTACAGTCCCCTCCATCAATCAACCATCCAAAGGGTATACCCTGCAAGCCTGCCCCCAGTCATCAGCACACAGCCCCTCTCCCTCTCTGGTACTAGAGTCCCCAACTGCTCCATCTCTCCACATCATCGTCTCTACCACCATCTCTGGCATCACTGCTTCTCTGGGTAGGGTCCCACACTCGGCTCTTCTCCCTTCATGGTCCCAGGGAACTTCCGCTCCTGGACTGCAAAATCAACCATTCCCCTCCTTTTGCTGCAAAACGTCTACTTTTACATTTCCAGCCCTCACAATCAGTCCTGAGAACAATTATTCATTATTGTATTACAAGAGACCTATCCCCATCTGCTTTCATCAGCCCCACCCAGACAGATTGGATACTACTCAGTGGAGATTCTATCTTCCTCCACGCCCCCAGAGGGCTTTCTTGTCTGTCATCTTATCAGAGGCATTCTGGCTGGCACAAACAACCTGCTTCCAAAAAGTCACAGCAGTTCTACTATGCACCCGAGTTCCCATGAATCAGGATCTACACAATGGCAACTAACAATCACAATCTTATGGGAAAAGACCACCAGGCCTAGCTTCCCCATCACTGGGTGGTTCAAACCATCACCCTTTAAGGTAGCTTAGTGGTCAGACACAAACCATTTGCACTGGTCAGGGGTCGGTCAGAGCCATGATTTAATTTGCATTTCTTTTAATGTTGTCAAGTTTTAACATTTTTTCGAAAATATTATCCTTACTCTATTGTCTCCTTTTGACCACATGTATTTTATATCATTACAGAAGAGAAATTCTCTTTGACTATGAGCAGTATGAATACCATGGGACATCAGTAAGTATGAATATGTGTTTTTTTGTTATTATTAAGTGCCGTGGAGTCATTTCCCGCTCAGCAACCTTGTACAGAA
This sequence comes from Chrysochloris asiatica, assembly GCF_000296735.1. Lineage (NCBI taxonomy): Eukaryota > Metazoa > Chordata > Mammalia > Afrosoricida > Chrysochloridae > Chrysochloris > Chrysochloris asiatica. The sequence goes on along the minus strand of NW_006408858.1, from coordinate 2,472,208 downwards.
TTTCTGAGGCTGTACATCTTTTTAGGAGCATAAAACTTCTTTTTCTTGCAAGGAGCAGCTACTAGGCTCGTACCATCCACTGTGGTTCACAGTCCATAGTCTACAGAGCCACCTCACTCCCCATGAATATGTATAATTTACCATAAAATTCTAGCTTTGGGAGTAAAGTCCTGAAACCTGAGGAATGAACAAAGGTTTTGGACCTATGATAGCCTGTTTGAATTCTAGCTTCACAACTTTCCACTATGTGACCTTGGATAAGTGTTGTAGCCTCTTTGAGCCAAACTCTTCCCTCTAAAATGAAGAGAATTGTCCTCATTTCAGAGGCACCCAGGAGGCACTGGGTTTTTGCTCCTGGTGACCCCACATGTGCACAATAGAACGTAAGGTGTTCAAGGTTGTGATCATTTGGAAGCAGATAGTCAGGCTTTTCTTCTGAGGCATCTTTGATTAATAGCTAATCCCTTACCCTTTTGGGCCACCAGGGCAATTAGAATGAACTCAGTGGTAACTGGATTGGTTTTGGGTTTATTGTTTTTGCTTATCGTCAAGGAGACAGAGTACCACAGTTGACAAGTCTGTACTCTTCTCTGTGGAAGACGATAAGCTCTAGGTGTTCCATGGCCCCTGGTGGTGTATCTTCTAGAACAGGGTTTAGTGCAGAAAACCTACCAGTTGTCAATCCAATCAATGTTGGACTTGATGCAGGGACTAACGTAACCCTGTTGTTGTTAGGTGCCGCGGAGTTGGTTCCAACTCATAGTGACCGTGTGTCCAACAGAAGGAAACTGACAGTGGTTGCTGTGTGTGAGCCCATTGTGGCAGCCACTGTGTCAGTCCATCTCATGAAGGTCTTCTCTTTCGCTGACTTGCTACCTTACCAAGCATGGTGTCCTCTACAGACTGCTCCCTCCTGGTAACATGCCCAGGGAAGATGACATGAAGTCTCACCAGCTTCATAATCGTTGCTATGAACCCACTTGTGGTAGCCACTGCCCTGATCCGAGACAAGTAGCCTTAGAAAACAAGTTTCCAATAAAACACCCTGTGTTTAGTGGAGACTTGTTTTCTAGTGCTGTATGTCTGGTGTCCCTGTTATTGTGATGGTTGCATTGTCCTCTGAAGGTTCATCCTTTTGCCCTAACTGCATCTGAGCAGTTAGGTGGGAGGGTACTGATGCTCACTCAGAGAAGGCCACCCCCACAGTCCATCTTCCTCTTCTCGCCTCAACTTTTTTACACATGGCAACAGATACCCCTCGACCTCCAGACAGGATGCGGGTTCCCACATTTCAAGTCAAGGAGACTTCACAGTCTTCCCATCAGACACTGATCCCCCTTGTGGGCTCCCACCAAAACTCAGACCCTCTGCTCACAGGGAGTGAAATGCTTCCATCCAGACAGCCCTGTTAGGAAGAACTAACTCCCAAGTAGTCCCGAGACTTCTCTCCACCTCTGCTACTCAGATAACTGAAACAAGGCTCCCATCACGCTTGGCCTTCCTGGGAGTGTGTGCAGGCCATCAGCCAGCTGTCAGAAGGACACAGGGGCAGTGTCTGGGAGATGCCAGGATCACTGAGGGACCACAGAACTGTGTGTAGAACACCATCCCAGTCCTGCTGCTACCCTTTCTGTAGGGAGGGCACAGAGTTACTCAATCTTACTCTCCTTGGGCAAGTGAGTACTTGGTCCCACATAGTGTTCTGACTCAGCAGTTCCCTAGTGTGTGCCCCTCTGCAGGTGTGGCTGTCCCTGGTCTCAGGCTTCTGTGTTTTCTTACAGTCGGCCATGGTGATGTTCGACTTGGCGTGGATGATGTCCAAGGATCTGAATGACATGCTGTGGTATGTAGTAGCCCCTTGCTAGTGTCAGTAGAGATTAGTGCCCCCTTGAAGCTTCCTCCTCTAGGCAGCTCTGCCCTGCAGCAGGGACAGGGTCCTGGAGGAAGGCATCCTCATCCTTACCAGGCACTCCTGACATTGCCCCGTTCTGGGAATGCTTGCAGCCCCAGTTTTTTCCTGATGGTATGATGCTAGGTCATGCCACATAGAGGGTATGTGATGAGTCGGGAGCTGGGACTCTGATGCTGCTTCCCTGCTTGCTAAATTTGGGTAACCACACAAAAATGAGATATAAATAAGGCATCCACTCAAGGATTTGCCATAAATGGCAGTAGCATCTGCTCCATGTCTACTTGCCTGCCAGCAATCTGGAACTGGGAGACAAGAACACAGGACCTGGCTCTGCCACCACCTGCCCTCTGCTCTGGGTTTTGTGAGCTAGCAGCCTGCTAAGGCCCGGCCCCTTCTGACTGCCCACAGAAGAGATCATGGTGGAAGACATGTTTTAAGTGTCTTTTTTGTCCCACTGTGTACCCACTGTGTTCACACTCGGGGAACGACCATTCTCAGCTCAGAAACCATCAGGGAACACACCAGGTGACACGAGTCACGCTTGTCATGGGTTGATCATCATTGTCTGAGCTGAGTATGGTGTTCGGGTTAATGTGCTGGACTGCAAGGTCAGTTTGAACTGCAAGGTGGGTGGTTCAAGCTCACCAGCCGCTCCTTGGAAACGCTATACAGGGTCACTTTGAATAAGAACCAACTCAATGGCACATAACAACACCAACATAGAGACAGATTCATCTCAAGACCATGACTAACAAGGTTGTAGAGGCAAATCCCAAGTCTGTGGTCAGACATCAGGCTGGAGTCTTCTCCTGACTCACATAGCTGCAGAGGAGATGAAGCCAAGATCAGCAGGTCAGACTCACCAGCTACAGAGGTTAAGGACTCCCAGGATCAACAAATAACATGGCTTATCTCCAAAGAACTGGAGGTTGCATGATGAGCCAGATCCAACAAAAAGCAAGAGAGCTCTGCCAGAGTGCCCAGATATATAAGAAACAGGTGGCACACCCCAAGGAAACCCTTTCAATGGATTAACTACTCAGCAGACCTCATGGAGATGATGACGTGGTGACTGCCAAACCACTGAGAATCCTGGTCCAGCCAAGTTAATGCACAACCTTAACCATCACAGTCGTCTTGGGGAGGTCAGGTTCCAACCTGGCTCCTTGTCTTCTTATTGAGAAAATAATTGGTCAGTGACCTTTGAAGACTTTAAAGAGACCAGCATAATGGGTTAAACATTGAGCTGCTAACCACAAGGTTGGTGGTTCAAATCCACCAGCCCTTCCCCGGGAGGAAGACAAAGCTGTCCATTCCTGTTCTACTCTACTCTACGGTCAATATGTGTCAGAATTGCCTCAATGGCAGTGGGTTTGGTTTAAAGTCTGTCATTCTGTGTTCCTGACATAAGACATTAGAATAAGTAAGTGGACATAGCAAGGGTCTGCTTGGTTCAAAGCAGTGGGTGGAGAATTGTCAGGCCAGCCCAGGCTCAGCCAACACCTCAGTACAAGTGTGTAAGTGCAGTCCTGCCCTGGTCCTCTCGTCACATTCTGGGACTGGAGGTGCAGCCTAGGCAGGACTCAGGCTGAGAGCGACAGGGAACCAAAACCCAGAGTGATGAGTGCCTGAGGGCCAAGGAGTAGTTCTGTTACAGCGGAGGTAGCTGGGTGGTGACAGCTAGAGCTAGGTTGGCAGCCTCTTGTTCTAAAAGTGCCCCATCTTTGTAAGGGGTGGCCCTGTGCTGGGAGCTCAGAGTTACCTCACTGAACCTCTCCACCTTCAGAGGGGAGACTGCCTGTGTCCAGTCCCTGCTGATGTGCATGCTGGCAGGACGTTCTGTGGATATCTGGCCAGCCATTACTTTGGGCTCTTGCTGCTCAGCTGACTCATGGCTTCCCTTCTCTGTCCAGGTGGGCCATCGTGGGACTGACGGACCAATGGGTTCAAGACAAGATCACCCAGTAAGGATGCACTCACTGTGGGCTCTCGGTGATTGCCTGTGCTGTATAGCCCAATGTGGCACCCTCACTATACTGACAATGTGCTTGGTAGTCCTGGGAGGAGGGCCTAGTGCCAGTGCTTTCTGGTGAAGTGTAGTCGGGAGGATGCCCTTCCACCCTCAAAGGGTCCACCAGGTGGAGCCAGAGGTGAGAGGAAAAAGCCACAAGAGTCCCTTTAGTGCCAATTCTTCGGTGAGGCTAGGAAAGTAGCTCCAGAGCCAGCAGGAAAAGGGCCCTGCTGTCTGGCGAAGGAGTTTGGGCTGGATGTTGAAGATAAAAGGGAAGCCAGAGAAGGCTTGAGGGAGGGAGGAGGGCTGTGTGAAACCAGCTCTTGGTGCTGCTGCTGCTCCTCATCTGTAAGAACGGGAGCCACACAGGCCTATTCCAGCCCTGCCAGGGTCTCCTCCCACTGCCTCACCAGGCAGCCCAGTCACTTCTGATGGGGACCTCCACCCAAGACCCGTTTGTGGGAACCAAGTCACAACTTACACTTAGCACCAGGACAGATGATGTGGCCTCTTCCTGCCCCATCCTGGAACCTCCCAGACCGGGGCCGCTTCCTGGGCATGTCTCTGCAGGGGTATCAGAGTGTGTGCACAGAGAGCAGGGTTTGTGGACTCGGTACAAGCTTTGGCAAATGGTTGTCCCTCAGGTGAGTAAGTACCCTTGGAGACTGGTCTAGTGACACTTCTCCAGAAGGCCACCTTTCCTTGTAGCACTTGTGGGCTCCGTCACCCTCCAGTCAGGTTATTGTCAATTACCTGGGCCTATCTCACTTGATAAGGAGCCATAGTGGCACTGAAGGTGAAGCATTAGGCTGCTAACCTCAGAGTCAGCAGTTCAAGCCCACCAGCTGCTCCAGGGACAAAGATGAGTCTGTCTACTCCTATAAAGATTTACTTAAAGCTTCAAAAACCTTATGAAGCAGTTCTGTTGTGTCCTGTAGGGTTGCTGTGAGTCACTTGAAGGCAGGGAGGTTTTGTGGGTCTCTCTTGATTGTTCAATGGAGGGTGGGGCTATGCCCACCCCACAGTGACGACAGTGCCACTAATGCCTTGGAAGTAGGGTGAGGGTCAGGGCTGACCCGCCCAAGGCGGTTGAGTAAAGGCTATGAAGCTTCCTTAGTTTTGCCACAGGATGCCGTGTGTGTGTGTGTGTGTGTGTGTGTGTGTGTGTGTGTGTAGATATGTGTGTAATGGGCAGGCCCCCGAGGCTGTGTGTGTGCATGTGTGTCTATGTGTAGTGAGTGGGGCCTTGAGGTGCTGTGTGTGGTGAGCAGGGTTCCTAGACTTTGTGTGTGTGTGTGTGTGTGTGTGTGTTTGTGTAGTGAGTTAGGGCCCCGAGTGTGTGTGTGTGTGTGTGTGTGTGTGTGTGTGTGTAGTGGGTTAGGGCCCGAGCCTGTGTGTGTGCATACATGTGTGTGGTGGGCAGGGCCCCAAGGCTTCAAGGTAAGAGCTGCCCAACATGCTGTATTTCTTCCAGAATGAAGTATGTGACTGACGTTGGCATCCTTCAGCGCCACGTGTCCCGGCACAACCACCGGCATGAGGATGAGGAGCACACCCTCTCTGTTGACTGCACGCGGATCACCTTTGAGTATGAGTATCCTTGCAGTCCTGCCCTTGGTTGAAGATGGGCTTTACTGTCACATTTCTCGGGGCCCTGACCCTGAGGAACACGGGTGGCTGGCTGCTCACCAGGTGGGGAGCCAATTGTGGGTTGTGAGGTTGTGGTTGCCGTGTGCTTAGAACTGGGAGCCAGTGGGATGAGAGGCTTTAGGGAGGGGAGAGGAGAGTCCTGGAGCCAAGCACGGAGCTACCGGGTCTGCAGTCCAGGTCCTAGAGGCCTCTTGCTTCCCAGCTCCTACTATAAGAAGAGCTCCCTATGGTGGGTGCACACGGGCAGCCTCAAGTCATTTGGAGGGTAGGCACCTATTGAGATAAGAAAGAAGCAGGCCAATACATGATGACAAACTGCAACATTTCTGTGAGGAAAGCATGGGCACCACTAGGGTCATTGGGCACACTATTGGGCCTGGAGTGCTCTGGAAGGCACTGGGCGGTAGGTGGTACATCTCAAGCCTATTCTCAGGCCTGTGAAGTGGAGGGAAGAGCAGCACAATCAGAGGTGAGCTTGAGGAAGGGCCTGAAGGTCAGAGGCCAGAACAAGAGCCTCACACCCAGTGATCCCAAGATCGGGGAGACCAGGGAATGACCCACATCCAGCTCACATGTTTTGAAAGGTCTCTGTGGTTGCTGGGTGGGAGGTGGGGTGAGGATCTGTGAGGAGCATGACCAGGGTCCTCTGCTTCAGCAGTGGGGATGATGACTGAGCTGCCCTGGTCCTGAGGTAGGGCATCCAGGAGGAACAGATGTGGGTTTGGGCAGGCTAGGTTCCAGGTGGCTGTGAGTCTCTGAGGAGGTACTAGAGGCTGGGTGGCTGGCCCACCTGAGGGGAGGGACCGACAGGGAGGTGCCACCTGACCCAGGTGCTGGCAGGAGCAGGTGGCTGTGGGAGAGAGTGACAGAAGAGAAGGAGTCACAGAGCTGAGGTCAGGCCCCATGGCTCAGACATCTGATCATGACCACTGTCCTTGTTGCTGCCATGGACTCCCACAGCCTCTGAACCTCCAAATGTCAGATGGGCTTATACGTACCTGCCACTTTCCAGGCTCTGGTCTGGATCAAATGAAATAAATACTGCTAGAGTGCTCCCATTACATTAACGATGACTGGTTTCACAGATGAAGCAAGAAATGGCCAGGTGCCACACAGGCGATCCACCAGGGATTCTCAAGGGGTAGGACTGCAGTGGTCCCGTGCACCGCCCTGGGTGGGCCTGGGTGTGCCAGTATGCTCCTTGACCTCTGCCCCAGCCTCCATCTGGCCCTGTACCAGCACTGGTCTCTCTACGACAGCCTTTGCAATACGTGCTACACTGCCTCCAGGTTCAAGATCTGGTCTGTGCAAGGCCAGAAGCGGCTCCAGGAGTTCCTGGCGGACATGGGGTAATTGATTCTCCCTAGCCCAATGCCCCCAGAGGGAAAAGTTCACCCCTTCTCCCTGGGTTTTGTTGTGATGAAATTGGTTGTAAACTATAACTGATGCCTGTTTCCACCTGAAGTACTTTACCACTGGATCCTAGAATACTGTTGTTGTCATGGGCCATCCAGCCCTATGCACACAGAATGAAACATTGCCTGTTCCAGTGCCATCCTCACATTGTAGTTATATCTGAGCCGTTGTTACTGCCACTGTGTCAATTCATCTCTTAGGATCTTCCTCTTTTTCACTGACTCTTTAATTTACCAAGCCTGATGTCCTTCTTCAGGAACTGGTCCCTCCTGACAGCATATGAAAGGTGAAAGGTGAAGTCTCCTCATCCTCGCATCTAAAGAGCATTCTGGTTGCACTTCTTCCAGAACTGATTTGTTTCTTCCAGCAATCCATGGTACATTCAATATTCTTTGCCAGCCCTGCCCTGTATTTCAAATGCATTGATTCCAGTTTTCCTTATTCATTGTCCAACTTTCCTATGCATATGAGGTGACTGAAAATACCACCTTAGTCTCAAGTGTACCTTAGTCTTCAAAGTCACATCTTTGCCCTTGAATACTTTAAAGAGGTCTTGTACAGCATATTTGCCTAATGCAATATGTTGTCTGATTTCTGGACTGCTACTTCCTTGAGTGTTAATTGTGGATCCAAGCAAAACGAACACTTTGACAACTTGACAGAGAACTTCCACAGTTTCAAGCCAGTTTCAGAAGAGGACTCAGAATGAGGAATATCACTGCTGACGGATGCTGAAAACAGAGAATACCAGAAAGATGTTTATTTGTGCTATATTGACTATGCAAAGGCTTTCGATTGTGTGATCATGACATCCTATGTGATCATGACAAGCTATAACTCATACGTTGCAAAGTATGAGTATTCGAAGCACTTAATTGTGCTCATGAGGAGCCTGTACATAGACCAAGAAACAGTTGTTTGAACAGAACAAGGGAACACCGAATGGTTTAAAATTAGCAAAGGTGTCCGCCAGGGTTGTATTCTTTCACCATACTTATTTAATCTGTATGCTGAGCAAATAATCTGAGAAGCTGGATAATAAGTGGATCAGAATTAGAGAAAGACTCATGTGATATGCGGATGATCTTGCTGGCTGAAAGTGAAGAGGATTTAAAATACTGATGAAGATCAAAGACCACAACCTTCAGTATGGGTTGCATCTCAAACGTAAAGAAAACAAAAATCCTCACCACTGGACCAATAAACAATATCCTTATCAATGGAGAAAAGGCTGAAGTTGTCAAAGATTTCATTTTGCTCAGATCAACTATCAACACTCACGGAAACAGCAGTCAAGAAATCAAATGATGCATTTGCATTAGGCAAATCTGCTGCACAAGACCTTTTTAAAGTCTTGACGAGCAAAGATGTGATTTTGAGAACTAAGGTGCACCTGACCCAAGCCGTGGTATTTTCAATAGCCTCATATGCATGGGTAAGTTGGACAGTGAATAAGGAAGACCATAGAAGAATTGATGCATTTGAGTTATGGTGTTGGAGGAGAATATTAAAAGTACCATGGACTGCCAAAAGAATAATTTGTGTTGGAAGAAGTACATGTAGCCACAATGTTCCTTGGAAGCCAGGATGGCCAGACGTTGTCACTCATACTTCAGACATATTGTGAGGAGGGACGAGTCCCTGGAGAAGGATATCAAGTTTGATAAAGTGGAGGGTTGGAGAAAGAGAGGAAGAACGCCAATGAATGAGATGGATTGGCACGTTGGCAGCAGTAATGAGTTCAAGTTAACATTTGTGAGGATGGCGCAGGCCTGGGTAGTGTTTTGTTCTGTTGTGCATAGGGTCGCTATGAGTCAGAACTGACTCCATGACACATAACAACAACAACCATTCCAAAGTCGTCTGCCTCTCCTTTTTCTTTGTCAGTCTTAGTCTGGAAGCTCAGCTGAAACCTGTCCACCATGAGTGACCCTGCTGGTATTTAAAATATAAGTGGCATAACTTCTAGCATCACAACAACACAAGCCACCACATAACAAACTGACAAATGTGTGGTGGCCTAGAATGTTCTCTAAGAGCAAATAGATAGCCCTTGCTTTGGTATAGTTGTCCACCTACAGTTGTGATCCATTCATGTGGGGTCTTTCAGTCCAGTGAAAGGCTTAATGATTTTGTCCTGAAGTCAGCTCACTCTTGTGGGGATTGCTGTCTTTGTAGACTTCCGTTGAAACAAGTAAAGCAGAAGTTTCAGTCCATGGATGTTTCCTTGAAGGAGAATTTGCGAGAAATGATTGAAGAATCTGCAAATAAATTTGGGTAAGCATCACAGTCCTAAAATAATGCAATAAAGAAACATGATGAAAATGAACTTGACCTATGCTAGCCCACTTCCTACGTTTTGAGTTCTTTTGGAAGAGCTGAAGTTCCTCTCCCACTACCGTGGAGTCCATCCACACTCATAGCGACCCTATGAGACAGAGTTCCCGAGGCTGTCCGTCTTTACCAGAGCAGACTGCCTCATTGTTCTCCCATGGAACTACTGGTGAGCTTGAACCACCAACACTTAACCCCCTCCTTTGGTTAAAAATAGGAGTTCAGGAAATCCCCACAGGGTTTAGAATTCTTAAATCACAAGGTTGAAGTTCGGCCCTTGGGGTGGTCATCTCACCAATCCCTCATTAAAGATGGGGTGGCATCTCCCACCCTCACACCTGCTCAGAACCAGACACAGCTGTGTCCTGCTGATTGGCACACCTGTGCGCCCTGTACAGGGTCAGAGTTGACTGGTATCTCTCCTCCTCAGTTGCAAACCCTAGATGACATAACAGGTGGTGGCTGTCCCTCTTGTTTGTTCCTAAGAGGCAGCTGACTTGAGAGGAAAATGTTTCTACACATCCCAGCACCAGGGACAGTAACTACACCACCCCTCCACCTTATGAACTTGAGGGCTGGTGCCTGAGCCTGTCTTACCATGCCAGTCATGGTGGGAGCATCAGTGTAGTGAGTGGCCCTGTCGGTGTGTCTGCCAGTCTGGTGATGAGAGCCACTGCAGGGCCATCGGTAGGAGACATGCCACACACCATAGGGTGACAGCAGCATTGGCTTCTTCCCTGGGACAGGATGAAGGACATGCGTGTGCAGACTTTCAGCATTCACTTCGGGTTCAAGCATAAGTTCCTGGCCAGTGATGTGGTCTTTGCCACGATGTCACTGATGGAGAGCATTGAGAAGGTCAACACTGGGACTGACAACTTCACCCAGGCATTGGACAGTCTCTCCAGGTAGTGGGTAGAGCCGTGGTCTGCAACCCTCTCTGTCCTGCCTGATCCTTGGGCTGTGGGGACCACAACAACATGTGAGTGGCTTTGTGCCACCCTACACTTGCTCAGTATAAAATGGACTACTACCAAGGTGGGCCTGACACACTTTTCTGCCTGTCTTCAATATTTGTCACTTTGCTCTCGAATCTTGTTCTCTCTCTTCTTTTTTTTTTTCCTTTTTGGTTTTCAAATGTTTCTTCTTTCTCACCCCCTAGATCTCTTAAGACATCATTTGTTGTATTTATTCTAGTTTTAGTCTTCATCACTCAGTGGCTTCCTTTTTTATTTCTGACTCTTCTTTCCTATTTCCTGAGATAGTTTGTATTATTTCTGTCATGTCTTGCAGCTTGTTGCACGATAGAATGTTCCGGTTTCCATCTCTTCAGCATGTCTGTCACTGCACTTTCCTTATCAGTAGGGATGTTACTCAGCTGCTAATTTACTTCTCCCTTCCAGTAATGTTGAGTGGGATTCGACCTTGGTGCTTTTGTGTTGTTCATTTTAATGTGGATTTCATTTCCTTAACTTTTAGGAAGGCAGCCTTATTCAGCAGCTTTTTCTAGCTTCTGTTTTTCTGCAGTAGTAAAAAAAAAAAATGGCAGCCTGCCTTCTGGGGTTTCCCAGTCCTGCTTCCCCACTGTAATTAAAACAAAACAAAACAGCTCACATGTTACTGGGATACAGCTTGTATGTCATGCAGTTTACCTGCTTTAAAGTGTACAGTACAATAGCTTTTAGTATATTCATGGAGTTGTGTAACCATCCTGCAGTCTACCTTTAGCATGCTTTTATTACCTAATAAACAATCCTGCACTCCGTAGCCATCAACCCCCAAACTTCCATCCCTCACGCCATACCCGCTGCGACTGAATTAATTCCGAGTCATAGTGAGTGACCCTGTAGGACAGAGCAGAACTGCTTCATTTGGTTTTTCAAGACTGTCATTCTTTACGGGAGCTGACAACCCCATCTTTCACCTGCAAAGGGACTGTTGGAATTTAACTGCTGACCTTGTGGGTTAGCAGCCCAACGCTTCATCCACTGTGCCACCAGGTCTCCGTCTCCAGTAATCTACTTTCTGTCTTAGACTGGAAGCCCCACTGAAACCTGATTACCATATTTGAAATACAGGTGGCCTAACTTCCAGCATCACATCAACCCGCAAGCCAGCACCACAGTACGGCACAGTGACAGATGAGTGGTGGCCTCTTATCAGGAGAAAGACAGCATTCTGGGTGCTCTTCTTCCCAGACAGATGCATTAGCTCTTCTGGTACCCATGGTATACTCAATAGTCTTCCCAGACAGATGTGTTGGCTCTTTGGCACTCCATGGTATACTCTGTATTCTCAGACAGATGTGTTGGCTCTTCTGACACATCGTGTTATATTCAGTATTCTTCACCAACACTATAATTTAGACACATCAATTCTCCGATTTTGTATGGTGATCTTGTATCCAGCAACCTTGATGAACTTGTTCATTAGCGCTAGTAGATTTCGAGTGGATTCCTTAGGGTTTTTCTGTGAATTGTTGTTGTTAAGTACCAGGGAGTCGGTTCCGACTCTTAGTGACCCTGCACAGGGTTTCCGAAGCTGCAGATCTTTACGGGAGCAGAAAGCCTCATCTTTTTCCCACGGAACTGCTGGTAGTTTCAAACTGCTGACCTTGAGGTTAGTAGCTCAATTCATAACCACTGTGCTACCAGAGCTCCTTTTTGTGAATAAGATGATGTAATCTACAAAGTGAGACTATGTTCGCTTTTTCCTTTCCAATTGGAATGCCTTTTATTCCATTTTCTTTCCTTACTGCCCTAATTAGAACGTCAAGTCAAATCCAAGTTTTGTTGGACTCTTTCCTTTTCTTTATTCCTATCCTGCTCAGTTTTGGTTCCCTTCTCAGGAGTTGCACCTCAGTGAAGGATCCAATATAGAAAGGAGTCCTGATGGGCCAGACATGACTGCCTAAGGACTAAACTACACTTTACCACAATCCCTTATTCTCACTGCCCCTTTTGTTATGGTTGTTGTTGTTAGTTGCCATCAAACCAGTTTCAATTCATAGTGCCCCCATGTAGAACAGAACCAAACCTTGCCCAGGCCTGGGTCATTGTTGTGGTTGAACTCATTGGTGTATATCTGACAGTGTCTTTATTTTACCCTCCTCTTATTGCTGGTTTTACTCTGTATAGAGGGCAGGGTTGAAGCTCATTTTCTGGTGATGGGTATTTTATCCCTCTACTGTATTCTAGCAGAACCCTGGTGTGGTTGGAGTCTGGATGTGGTGCTGTGGGTTAATGCACTGGACTACAAGGTTGGTTTGAACCAAAAGGTAGGTGGTTCAAGCTTACCAGCTACTCCTTGGAAACCCTATTTAGGGTCGCTGTAGATTGGAACCGACTCAACAGCACTTAATAACAACTGTATTATAGCAGTCAGTGCTACCCATGAAAAGTCTGAGCCGTTGTGATTCTTGCTTCTTGGTAAATGACCATCCACCCAAGAAGCTTGTAGGGCCTCGTGTTTTATTTATCCTCAATGTTCCTGCATTTCTTCATGATGTATTTATAGGTGGGTCTAGCTCCTGGTTTACGCTGGCTTCTTAGGTGAGCCCTTTCAGTCTTTCAGCTTGGGTGTGTTTTCATTGTATGTCTTGGTTAGGTCCCACGCATGTACATCAGTGTTGCTTATTCTTTCTTTCTAGGCTTCCTGGAGCAGGACTCAGTTCTTTCTTTACATTTCCCACATCTTTGTCTTCTTGTTGATGAAGAAGAAAGAAGCTTCTCCTGACTCCATTCCCTAGTCTTGGAGTTACATTTTTAACTTTTTGTATCATTATAATTTCTACAAAGGCTTCATATTTTCTGGTGTTCCTTTTTCATAGCATCCTCATAGCATCTTGTTGTTGGTTTAGGATGTAAGTTTCCCAAACTTTTGTGAAGATACTAACTAGAGTTCATATTAAGTTTGCATTCATTCTCAGGATCATCTCGGTTTTCTCTAGGCTCACTTTGTCAAGGCTACAGGCACTACACAAGTTCCGGTGGTCTTGCTTATCTAACAAGGAGCTGTGGAAGCCAGGCTGAGCTGGGGGCCTCGACACACCCGCTGACTGGAAGACATTGCTGTCTACTGGGCACCTTCCTTTGCTCTGCTGTGTAGGCTCCTCTCTCTCCTGATAGGTAGCAGCACCCATTCTCACCTCTTCTTCCATCACTGCTGCTATTGTTAAGTGCCATTGAGTCAATTCTAACTCATAGTAACCATATACCAGGGAGTGCCTGGTAAGTGTGAATCACCAAATGAATGGTTAGCAGTCCAGTGTTTATCCTACAGTGCCACACCAGGACCCTTCACTAAGGGTCTGTGAATTTTTTGTGCATCTTCCTTTTGTGTTAAAGGGACTTTGGAGGGAGAGAAATGTTTTCCAAGAAAAACATTTTCCAGAACCACCTTCCTCATTCAGGAACCACACATTCCACCAATGACTTGGTTACATTATACCAAGAAACTCTGACAAGCCAAGCCAATACCACATGTGTCTTCTTGTTGCAGAAGTAACCTAGACAAGCTCTACCACGGCCTAGAACTCGCCAAGAAGCAGCTCCGAGCCACCCAGCAGATCATCGCCAGTTGCCTGTGCACCAACCTGGTCATCTCCCAGGGGCCTTTCCTCTACTGCTCCCTCATGGAGGTCAGGCTCCCCTCACACACACTCACAGGTGCTGGGCCTCCCTTGATGCCATTCCTCTCCGACCATCTCTGTGTCCTCTCTCCCAGGGCTCTCCAGATGTCTTGCTCTTCTCCAAGCCAGTATCCCTGAGCCTCCTCAGCAGACAGCTGCTCAAGTCTTTTGTGTGTTCGGTGAGTTCCCCTCTAGTGCTAGTGATGGCCATCTGCCAGCTGTAGGGTGGACGTAGACTCCTTGCTTTTTCTTCAGTCTGTCATTAGGAATCTGTAGCTCACAATCCACTGCCACCCACTATTGTCTAGTTGACTCTGATTCATAGTGAGCTTAAAGGACAGAGTAAAACAACTCCCTAGAGTTTCTGAGGTTGTGAATCATTTATGGGAGAAGATTGCCTTATGTTTTTCCCATGGAATTATTTCTTGTGGCAATGGTATGTGTTCCTTGGTGTAAGGGACTGCCCTGCGTGTGACCCCTGAGCTGCTGGAGGGCCTGTCATATAGAAGCTGGGGCCACCCCAAGTGGACCAGTACTAGGAGGAATGGTCACACGGAATGAAGTCTATGGTGCATATGGATGGGCTGCAGCCTCGTGGAGAAGTCTCTGCAACACAGTCATCAGAAAGGCCTCTGCTAGCCTATGGCCATACTGCCCTGGATGCTCCTGAGCTGGTCTGATCTCAGAAATCAAGCAGCAAGGTCGGGCTTAGTTAGTCATGGGCAAGGAGAAAGGCAACTACAGAGAGTGCTGGGCCTGGTGTTGGAGGTGGGGTACAGTGATAGACACAGAGCTGCCAAATGTGTGGTCATGGCCTGTTAACAATGATTCTTCTATCAGGCGTGTCTGGAACCATTAATGGAGAGAGACTAAAGGCATTCCCTTTACAAAGAAGAACCAGACAAGGATGCGCTGTATCACCTCTCCTGTTCATTATTGTGTTGGAAGTCTTAACCAGAGCTAGAAGACAAGAAAGGGAAATGAAAAGCATCCGAATTGGCAAAGTAGACGTAAAACTCTATTTGCAGATGCTAATGTAGAAAATCCCAAACACTCAGCAAGAAAATTATTTGGACCTAATTGTAAGATTCAGAAAAGTGGCAAGATCAGCACACAAAAAATCCGTCTGGTCCTTTACACTAACAAAGAGAACTATGAAAGGGAAGTTAGAAAAGCAATACTATTTGCATTAGCCACCTCAAAGATGAAATGCTTAGGAATAAATCTAACCAAGAAACAAAAGGCCTATACAAAGGAAACATGTGTCTCATCATATGTTTCATCATCCATAACCAGGTTCGAGTCCCAGCAATGTGCCTCATGCACAGCCACCTCATATGCAGTCTGTCACGGTAGCTTGTGCGTGGCTGTGCTGCTTAACAGGATTCCACAAAACTTCAGTTTAAGACAGACTAGGAAGAAAGGCCTGGCAATATTGTGAAAAACAGCCCATGAAACCCTATGGATCAGAATGGTTCAATCCACAATCGATCATGGGGATAACACAGCACCAGGCAGTATTTTGTTCTGTTGTGCATGGGGTTACCATGAATCGGGATTGACTCAGTGGCCTCTAACGACAAGCATCATTGTCCTTTCTAAGTAAGATGAGAAGTGTCTAGAACCCTACCAGCGAATGCTACAGAAAATAAGGCTGTCTTCCTGTGAAGATTTACAGTCTCAGAAACCCAAGATGGGGTCTCCATGAGTAGGTCTCTATGAGTAGGCAGTGGTTTTGGGTGGGACTCTTAAAGATTTACGCCTGTAGGTCATTTAAGAAATACACCCAGAAGTGCCTTATCCAAGAATGATATAAAAAGTTACCAAGGAAAGGGGGACTCTGGGTGAGGACTAGCCACATTGTGGCATCTGCCAGCATGCCCGTGAGAGAGGGGCTTGGTGCTGCAGGCTCTCAGGGTGAAGTTCTGGGCGGGTGTCAGACTGACAATTTTCCTTTGCCTCCTCAGACCAAGAACCGGCGTTGCAAGCTGCTGCCCTTGGTTATGGCTGCCCCCCTGAGTGTGGAACAAGGCACGGTGACCGTAGTGGGCATTCCCCCGGAGACTGATGACTCAGACAGAAAGAAGTGAGCACGCTTGTTGGCGAGGGCTGTGAGAGCTGTGGGTTGACCCTCGGTCCCTTCCTTCTTAACTGGAATTAAACTTTGCAACAGTTCACAAACCTTCATAAGTGGCTTCAGCAGCGAGCCCGGCCTTGGTTCACCATCTGAGCAGGATGCCAGAGGTGGCCGTGTTTGGGTCCAGCCTGTGGGGTTAAGGGGGCAGGTGTTGGCAGAAAGGGTAGGCAGGCATGCTCCCAGCAGGAACAAGGGAGAGGGTAAGCACCAGGCACAGAGACAGAGTGGCCACAAATGTGGCCTTTGTGGTGCTGTGGGAGCCAGCTGCAGTAGCCAGGGTACCAGAGGCCAGGCGGGAGCCTGCTGAGGGGTCTGTGACCTGCCCTTGGTCTGCTCATCAAAGGGTTTCTCTCGGATCCCAAAGCAGATCCTCAGAGCCTCGTTCTTCTGAAGGTGCAAGGGAGAGGACAGTGGGGTCATCTAAATGAAGAGTTGTCCATTGGACTCCAAGTAGTCCAGGTTTTTGTTGATGTGAACATGTGGCCCCTTAGCCAACCTCATCCCAGCATAGTGTAGGTATAGATGAATTTAGGATGAAGTGCCTGCTCTGCCCCCAGCTCTGAACAGGAACAGATGGCCTCAAAATACTGAGGATGGTCTGTGTAGGCAATGATATGCCAGGGGTTCTGGCTCTTGTGCAGTCTCAGGCAGGACCTCCAGCCCATCCTGGGCCAGGACTAAGAAGGGCCTATCGGGGCGCAGGGAGACAGTGGTGGTGGAGCTCTCGGAGGGCAGGACCCAGAGAGCAGGGCAAGAGTTGATGGGGACTGGAGGACTTTGGGCCCATTCTTGGGTCAGTTGTGGAGGTTGAGCATGGAAGGAAGGGTTGGTACTGGTGGACTGATGTGTCTGTCTCATGCTGGCAGCTTCTTCGGGAGGGCATTTGAGAAGGCTGCAGAGAGCACCAGCTCCCGGACGTTGCACAACCACTTTGACCTGTCTGGTAAGAGCTCCCTCTCCCACCCCCTCCACAGACACGCACCACTATGGTGGCCACATTGCCCTCACCTGCCCCTCCAAGGCCAGTGCTCCCTGAGGAGCCTTAGTGAGTCGTACCCTCCTGCCTGGGCCTACCCCACCCCCATTTGATCCAGTCTTTTCAAGCCCCTCTGTTAACATGTCTGGACAATCCCATGATCTCCCAGATCTGCAGACCCACTGCCAAATCATATCCACTACTGTTGAGTCCATTCCAGCTCAGCGGCCCTGTAGGACAGTGGCGAACCTCATCTGCCACCCGAGGAGGGGTTGGAGGGTTTAAACCCCCATCTTGTGGTTAGCAGCCAAACACTTTAACCACTGCACCACCAGGGCTTCTGCAGAGGATGAGCCTGGAGTTCCTGGGGCTGCGGTCATGGCACTAATAATGGCAGTGGGACCACATAAGCCCCTCGTTTCAAGTTCGCCCTGCTCATGTGATGGCCCTCAGAGATGTGGCAGCATGCCCAGGTCTCTTTATACTAGTGAGGAGCCCCGGAGCCCAATCCTGACACAGGGTGGGAAGGGCCATCCATCTCTGTCCAGATCAGTGACATTCTGAGCTGTTGTATCCCCGAGTTGGCCTCCAGCAGTTGGTGTGTGAGTACCCAGCGAGCCAGCCTGTCCTCCCACAGATCTGTCTCTGAGCTCTGAATGTGGTGAGGGGCAGAAATTCAGCCTCCAATCCACAAGACTGGTCACTGGTGTGGCACTGTGGGATCAGCACTGGACTGCCAACCACAAGGTCGACGATTCAAGCCCACCAGCCACTCCTTGGTATACATATACAAGGTCGATAGGAGTCAGAACTGACTCCACATCACTTAACACCAACAATCCCCAAGACTGCAGGCGGGGCAGCCTGGTAACTTCTGAAGGTGTCAGAAGGGGGGCTCCCTCTGGAGACGGTCAGTGAGAGGGAGTCACGTCACATGTCCAGAATAGTTCTCGCTGCACATTCACTCCTACGCACTCTCCCCCACACGGCCACCCTCCCAGCTTACAAGATGTTTTTCTTTCATTACTTCAGTAATTGAGCTGAAAGCAGAGGATCGGAGCAAGTTCCTGGACGCACTTGTTTCTCTCCTCTCCTGAGAGTGAGTTGTCGGTGGGGAGGGAATTACTGGCCGAGTCCATGTGGGGCCGTTCTTGCTCCTCCCGGGAGATTTTCCCAAGACCATCTTGTCCCTGGCTGCCCATAGTGACATAATGGGGCATTTTTGAGGAAACTAATTTCATTAGTGATTTCCTTCAGAAAGAGCTGGCATTTTACCCCCTCCTGCTGCGCCTTGGACTAGGCGTCTGCTTGCAGGCAACGTGAGACACACAGACTTGCTGGCACTGTGAGAGCAGAGGCCATCAAGAGCCCTCCTTTCCTTCAGGGTCACCTGTAGGGTCAGAGGTGCCAGATGCAAACCAGGCCTCTGTGTGGTGGGCTGTTAGATAGCAGCTCTGATGAGGGCTACTGGTGTCAGTTCTGGGGCCACCTCCCCCAGTGCTCATTTACAGAGGCTTCATGGTGAGTGCATGATGCCTCCCACACCCCCTATTTCTTGGGGACCCAGGAAGCAGGCTAGTGTGGACACAGCTCCAGGGTACAGTGATGGACAGCTCTGTCAGGCAGGGTGGTGCTGATGTCAGCCCCACTCCTGTCCATGTTGAGCTAGAAGCTGTGGGGGCAGGTCCCCCTCCCCATCAGGGCTGGGTGAACACTACTAAGAAGGGCGTGGAGACCCCAGGGACTTGGAAGGGACTCTGAATCAGGCCTTGGGGTCTATAGTCAGGTCCCTGAGCCCCTCAGCTGCGTGGACCTGGGCAGCACTTAGCCATCCCAGCCTGTTCCTTCCTCATTAGACGAGGAGTGTCCAAACAAATCAAACCCACTGCCATCGAGTCAGCTCTGATTCAGAACCCCCCAGGACTCCATCTTTCCAAGACTAAATCTTTTCAGGAGCAGCCAGCCTCTTCTTTCTCCCACAGAGTAGCTGGTAGGTTTGAACTGCTGACCTTGTGGTTAGCAGCCAGCCCAGCACCCAACCCACGGTGCCACCTGGGCTTCTCAAGGAGTGTCCAGTCCAGTCTTTGCCTGGCTGGGGCCTGGCCTAGCCCCTGTTCCTTGGGGTGGAGGCAGAGGTTGTGTTGAGCGTCAGCTTACAACCGAAACCAAAAGTGACATGTGGAGGCATTCCTGCAGCAGAGCTGCATCCAAAGCCCACAAGCCCTGCAGCCTGCTCAGCGAAACAGGGACCAGGTGGGACAAGGAGCAATGTATGGGGTTTGGGGCAGATAAAGTACTCCAGGCAAGAGGAGGAGAGTGTATGAGGCTCTGCAGACCCGAGAGCTGGCAGGGGGGCTGTGAACGCACACTTGGGGCCAAGGGACAAGCAGATGGCAAGTCAGCAGTTGAAAAGGGGGCGCTACCCTGGAGTTGTGGGTGTTGGGGTTTCTCCACTGGGTGGTAGCCTGGTCCTGGGTGGGATGCCTTTCAGGGGGCCCAGTACCCTGGGAGGTCCTGGAGTGGCACTCTACCCATAGCACCCACCCTTGCCCCCATGAGGGGTTGAGGTGACTCAGCATCAGCCTCAAAGCTGGGGTAGCCACCCAGCCTGGTAGAGGGCAGGACTGGGTACTTCATGAGCTGATCTGGGGCTGACATAAAAAGTGATTGAAATTTTTCACACATACCCCTTCTTTTTCAGGGTCTGCTTCCTTCAGAAATGACCTCTTCCTCCTCCTTATTTATATTCGCTGCTTTTATTTAGACTAAATTATGAGTTTTAGATGCAGGGCAAGTTTGCTTTTCATGAAATAAAATGTTATTTTATATTTATCTCGTACACCTGGCACCGGGCCAGAGGTCTGGCAGGCAGAAGGTTTGTGCTGGCCTCTAGGGGCTCAGTGCGATACAACTCCTATTCCAGACAGCAAACACACAAGGACTAGGGCTCTCCTGCTCCATCCCCAAAACAAACCCCCTACTCTGTCCTGGTGTGGCACTGTGGGTTAATGCATCAGACTGCAAAGTCATTTGAATTGCAAGTTCGGCGGTTCAAGTTCACCAGCTGCTCCTCGGAAACCCTATACAGGCTCGCTATGGGTTGGAATTGACTTGATGCACTGAACAACAACAACCCTGTCCTCAGACTCTTGGGTCATTCCAGAAGCTAGACCCTCAGTACCCCTGCCTAGCAGTGCCCAGCAAGGATGAGCTCTATTGTCCCTCCCTCTACTTCCTCCCCAGTTACTCCCTGCCCCAGGCTGACCTGAGCTGGCCTCCCCACAGCCTTCCTCCCACCATACTGTTCCCTGGAATGACTGTGTGTCCCTCAGCATGAGCCTGTAGACATGTCTGGTTTCTCTACACTTCAGCAGGATGGGGGTGGGGACAGCAAGGGGCAAGCTAGGGTGAGTCCAGCTGGTCAAGAGGGTCATGGACAGTCCAGTAGGTACTATACCCCTACCTCCCGAGGCCTTGCAGTTAGCACCACCCACATCCTGGTCACAGAAGGTTCGAGCAGGACAGGGCCACAATTCTGAGGTCAGTGTTCTCAGCAGCAAGGACTTGCCCAGTCGGGAGCCTTGGGATGGAGTGTTGAGGGGGATCCAGAGGTGAGGGGACATATAGGTCCCACCACACCAGGGTTGAGGTGGTCTGTGAAGGCCACTGCCTGGAAAAGCAAGGGACCTGGAGGGAGAACCCCTATGAACCAAGTGGTGGTGTCATCAGGCTTTATGTGGGTACAGAGAACGTGTACAGGAAGAGCCCAGAGAGGGTGGCCTGGAGGGGGAGTGTACGGGGGGGTGGGAGGTGGAGGGGAACAGTCTCCCTATACCCCAGAGCTGAGCTTCAGCATGACCCTGTAGGAGAGCAGCTTCAGTGGCGGTGGAGTTGGTAGATTTGAGGCCAGCTCCACTCCTGACCTCTTGGCATTTCCCACACACAAGTTGGGGTTGGCATGGGTCCAGCTGACAGAGTCCTCATGCACTCACCTGACCATTTGATAGTCCAGAGGCTATGCCGATGCCTTTTGGATTCAGCTGTGCCCCCCAAAATGATGATACCCCACTGGCAACCTACAGATCTGGCTCCTCAGCCCAGCAGCAAGAACACCTTGGATGTAGACTCACATTCCTCCCTGGCTCCGGTAGAGTTCTTACCCCCTTTGGCTTCACTGACTCCCAGGATCCAACCATTGTGTTCAGAGGCCGCTGTCAACTCTCTGAGTTAAGCCCACCCCCACCACAAGGAGTCTGGCCGCTGGGAAGACTCCAGCTGCTGGATGTGACCCAGGCATTTCTTAGAGCCCTGAGGCCAACTGGGAGTGGGACGGATGCCAGCCCTTCCCACTTCTATCTACTCAGCAGCAGCTGGTCCGCCAGCAAGAAGTAGCTGTGGGAAGCCCCATGCTTCCTACCTGCATGTAAGCAGGAAGGTGGCGATGCAGTGGAGGGCCAGAGATGAGGTCATCAGACTCCAGGCACCAGGGGCAAGCTCAGGGAGGGGTGAGTGTAGGAGGGCAGCACAGATCATGAACAAAGGACAGGACACTAGGTAAAGGGTGTTGAAACCATTTACTAAGCAGATTCTATCCCCACTTGAGTTGTGGGGGAGAAAGCACTCCAGGCCCACAAGGCTCGCTGGGGAGCTGCTGGGCTGAGGCCAGAGGCCCAGGTCAAGTCTCATGGTCACCCTGCCTCAGGCCCCACTGATGGAGTAAAGGCTGCTGGGCATATCCCTTGACAGGGTTTGGCAGCGTCGTCAGCAACCGCTGGGGAGGAAGCAGCATCTTCAGTCTGGTGCCCTCGGGTTTCTCGCACCCGAGCCCCACCCACCTGGGAGCCAGTGCTGCGCAGAGAAAGGAAACCCAGTCCTTACGGGGTGCTCAGCAGGGTCCTTGGGGCCGGCGGCCTCAGACGTAGTTTTTCTTGTCATAGTCGCCCCCTGCCGCAGGGCGCCGGGGCGCCGAGTACTTGACGGGGAAGCTGAGGTCAGGGCGGCCGGCACAGGCCCAGGCACCGCAGCATATCAGGCCACCACCGCACATGAGCAGCGCCGCCGAGGCCCAGCCGATGTACAGAGCGGCGCCCAGCTCGTACTTCTTGGACATGGGCACAGCCGGGTCGTAGAACTCACGCACCACGATGTTGGCGAACCAGCAGAGCGGTATGAGCGCCAGCAACCCGCAGAGCGCGTAGAGGGCGCCGCCGGTGAGCGCCACGCGCGCCTTGGCTGGGCCCGGGGCTACGCAGGTAGTGCACTGTGCGCCCGCTAGGGTCACGAAGAGCGCCACCAGGGCCAGCAGCACTGCCCCCACGGTGAGTGCGCGTGCAGCCTGGACTTCAGCCGTGAGCGCCAGAACGGAGTCGTAGACTTTGCACTGCATGTGCCCCGTACTCTGCACCACGCACGACATCCACAGCCCCTTCCAGGTGGTCTGCGCCGTCACGATGTTGTGGTCTAGGAAGGCGGTCACCTGCCACATGGGTAGCCCGCACGCCAGGATCAGGCCCACCCAGCCCACCAGGCACAGCACCAGACCCAGAATCTCCAGCGCTGCAGACCCCATGGCTGGAGAGACGTGCGCCCGACGGCTCTCGGGCCTCTGCGTGCCCACTATCCGCCCCGGTCCAGCGGCCCTGCCGCCCCGCCTCGCGTCTGCAGGCGCCGGTTGGGGTTCCCCATTTGAAGGTTCTGGGGGTGGGCTTTGCCCTTGGCCCTGCCTCAAGCAGCCAATCCGTGCAAGGGCCGTCTCCACAGCCAATGGCACGCCCCTAGACGCTTTAATTCGAGAAACGATGGCGCGGAGAGGAGGGTAGTAGGGGGCATTAGAGCCACTCCCCGGGCGTACCCTGGCCCCCACCCCTCCGCTGTCCAAGCAGGCTCTGAGGGCCACCTCCCTGAAAGTCTCGTGCCACTTTAGGAACAGCAGACCCTGGACCTGGGCCACCACTCTCGCCCCCACCCCACCCCCGGCCAAGCCTTAGCTTCCGGCTACGTACGGTGTTTCTCCCAAGGTTTGGCCAAAGCCTTTGGGTGCGTTCCCCTCTCACTGCTGCCTGTGGTACAGAGGCCGCTGTGAGGGCAACATCGCTCTACCTGTTCCTCAGGAAGCCAGTCACCAGGGTCCTGGTACTGCACTCCAAGCTGTGCCGGGCAGGGGCGCCAGACAGTCCCGTGGCCCTAGCCTCCTGATCTGGGGTCCTGCCAAGCACCATTACTCACCCAACCTACTGACTGCCCAGGACCTGAGTCCCAGCACCAAATGTGGTCGGGAGGGCAGGTCCTCACTGCATGGGGCTTCCCAGACCTGGAAACCTTTGCTCAGTTGCTCCTCTTCCTGTGATGGAGCCCATCCCCCATGTTTTGAGGTCCCACTCAGTAAGGGGCCATCAGGAAGTCCTCAGTATTCCCCATTGGTCCTCCCAGAGGCCTTCGTTGACCCTCGGAGAGGAGAGACACAAGGGACCCTCCCACCCGAAGCAGTGGTGCCCCTGGTGCCCCAGCCCCCAGACGGCCTTCCGGAAGCCAAGTTGGAGTTTCCTGGCCAGGAGGAAGAGCCCCCATCCTCGTTAGAGGCAGGAGGCGCGGGATTTCCGGGCATTCTTTTGCACAATGGCCCAGGAGTTTCTCGAAAGGTCCACTGGGGTGGACGTTTAGCGCCCCCTGAGGCTCGGGTGGGGGCACCAGACTCCACCACTCACAGCCCATGTGGGCACAGCAGCCGGATGCCCATTCCCAGTCAGTCCCTTTGTTTCCAACAAGGTCTGGACTCCTGGCCAAGGCACTGAGGCTGCTGCGGGAGCGCCTGTTCGTTTTTCTGGCCCATGGAGCTGGTCAGGTCCCTCCATGGAGAAGGTACAGCGTTGAGGCAAACCACAGAAATGGAGTTCGGACAGCTCTCTCCTCCTAGACCTGGACCTGGGTCCTTTCTTGTCAGATGGCTCTTGGAGATTAAAGTCACTAAAGCTGGCTTGTCCAGCATAAGGGGGGACAGGTTCTCCGGGTGTCAGCTGGAGTGAGGGGAGTCCACTGCTCCTCCTCGTAACCTCACCCCACCCTCCCAAACCAGTGAACCACTGCCTCTTCCCAAGCACCATCTTGCACTGCTTTCCATCTGCTGTAGACCTGAGGACCACCTCCTTCTCCAAACAGACCCTCCTCCATTGAATCCAGAGATCCTACCTTGTCCTCTGCGGTCTCACCAGAACAGTTTCTAGGGCCTCCACTCTTACCTGCTCGGGCCATTCTCCTCAGGGTTGCTGGCCTATCCTCCTGGTAGAACTCTCTTCAGGGCCACACCCTGCCTAAAGCCTTCTGTGGCTCCCACTGTCTGTAGACAAAGTGCTAACCCCCAGGAAAAGCTCAGCCTGCTGTGATCTGCATGCATTCGGACTGGCCAGCCTGGTGGGATCCACAAGCCCATACAGACACACTCCATGCTACCTTGGGCTCTCAGATTGGCCTTATTTGCCTACAGCACCTTGAGCTGAGTCCTGCTCAGCTTCTGTTTTGTTGCCAAGGTAACTGCCTCCAGATGCCTTTTGTCCCATCCCCCAGTGATGCTCCCAGGAGCCTGAACTGGAATAGTTGGTCAGTTTGCCCCCACCAGTAGTCAGGACAACTCCGGAGAATGAACCACAGCATGATGGAGATCCCCATGTACCTGTCTAAGGCAGGAAGTCTGCCTGTGGGGAGCTGCAGAGCCATGCTGACTTCTCACCACCTGAGCCCCTCTAGCTAGCTGAGGGGCTGCAGCCTACCTGCCCTCTTTCTCTCCTTCACTTTGGTCCAGGCTCCCTCTGAAGCCTGGGGTGCTATGATGGCCCCAGCAAGCCCATGGCTCTTTGGGGACAGATTCACAGCATCTTCTGGGCCTTGTAGAGAAGTCTTAGGCTTCACCTGTAACTGTCTGATCTACACCCTAATCACTTCTGGGCTATCTTCAGGGCCTGGCCACTGTAGGTCTAAAACAGTCTCCACAAATCTACCCCAGATCCAGGTGGCCTCAAAGTGACCCAACCCAGGCCCAGGAAGGGCTGTGTACCCGCTGGTAAAGGAGTTCCTGACCTACTGTCTCTGATTAGAAGACCCATTTCAGAAATTTCCTGCTGGTAAGCTGCCAACAAATGAAATGAGTCAGCAAGATCAGTTCAGGAGTGGGACGGATGTGCCCTATCCTGAGGGTCTCTAGAGCGGGTATTTCAGCAAAGATCTCATTTCTGGTAGAACTGAAGAAACAACCAGTGCAAGAGCCCAGCAGTGGGGAGGTGCTTGGTGTCCAAGGGGCAGAAGGAAGTCTGTGGTTGGAGCAACAAGGCTGAGAAGGCCTGCAGGCCATAGTCAGGGGGACCAGAGCAGGGCAGGGATGTGAAGCCCTGGATTTAGGCTCTCAGGCCAGAGCTCTGGCCAAGGCCACCTGCTCTTTTACTGCTATTGTTTTGTGTTCCCATGGGAAGTGGAACAAGATTTCATTAATTGTCTGAGAGAAAGGGCTGAATCGGCAGAAAAGCAAAGTTTATCTTGAGCAGCTGCTGGCTGACCCTGCCCCAGAGTGATCCGGTGACCCCCCAAGGACAATCTAAATTTAGGCTCCAGGTCTGTGATTTGAGTTTTGGGAAACTTCTAGAATTCATTTCTGGACATTAAAAACAACATTCCTTCTATCTTTGGGCTTTGAATTAGTAAAAATTAAATTGACCTCCAATTTAGGAGATATTTGCAGAAACCTCTGAGTACAGAGCATAGCTGTACCTTTCTTGGTGTGATCCAGTGCTCCTATGGATTCAAGTAGGACCAATGTGACCTTCTTTCTAGTTCATTAAAAACATCCTCCAGCCCTTACCTGCTATTGCACTGGGCACCTCGTGGAAGTGCTGAGAGTGGGTACCATCCAACCTTGGCCCTTGTTGTCACTGTAATTTCTTTTTTTGTGGTCCAGAGTAAGGCATAGTGATCCAACAGTCCATACCTCAGTTTCACCACTGACAGGGAGACTGGGAGGTAGCAGGGGAGGCTGACACCAATACAGGCTCCCTCTGTGGCCATTCTGAGCACTGCCCAGGTTCCTGGCTCACTCTGTCAGCCACTGCAGCCCATCTGACCTCAGTCCTGTCCCTCAGCGTAGGCTCACTGGCTGGCTGTCAGAATTAGAGGGCATCATGGCTTTCACTTCCACAAAGGGTCAGGGATGGTAGGGGACTCTAACTGACAAGAGTCCCTGAGTCCCGTAGACCTCTTGCCACTTCTCGAAGAGTAGTGGACAGTGGCCCCTCTCCGACCATCCAGGGAAGCTAGCCAAGACCCTGACCAAACAGTAGTGTAAGTAGAATTGGGTCCTGCCGATTTTCCCCCACTGTCCCCAGTTCCAGCTCCCCCGCTTACACTGCCTTTGGCAGCCTCTTGGTTTATCTTCCTTCCCCCATTCCCTTCTTCCTGGTTTCCTTTCTTTTCTGCATGCTGTGTTTTGGAAAAATTTTGTACTCTTTTTCATTTTAGCCTCATGTAGTGATTCCAGATCCTTTTTCACTTAGCAACATGTTGTAAACATCTTTCTGTTTCATTAAAAACAGCCTCATGAATGTGTTTGTAGCTGCCAATCATCAGTCATCTATATAAGTTTGTCATACTTTGGTGACTTTAGTGTTCCTATGATGCTGGAAGCTATGCCAGAGGTATTTTCAAATACTAGCAGGGTGGACAGGTTTTAGAAGAGCTTTCAGACTAAGTAAGGCCTAGTGCTCTACTTCTGAAAAGCAGTCAATGGAAACCTTATGGATCACAATAGAGGCCAGACTCATTTGCTTTGGACATGTCATCAGGAGTGATCAATCTCTGGAGAAGGACATCATGTTTGGTGAAGTAGAGGAGCAGTGAGGCTGAGGGAGATAGATTGGCACGGTAGCTTCAACAAAGACTCAGATATGCTGGGGACAGGAGAAGGAGGCAGGATCAGGCAGTGCTTTGTTCTGTTGTACATAAGGTTGCCTTCAGAGTTGACTTGACAGCTGCCTATCTATCTGTCTTAGTCCTCTAGTGCTGCTATCACAGAAATACCACAAGTGGATGGTTTTGACAAATAAAATTTACTAGTATTTTCTCCTAGTTTTGGAGGCCGTAAGTCCAAATTCAGGGGGTTAGATCTAGGAGAAGGCTTTCTCTCATGTTACCTCTAAGGGAAGGTCCTTGCTATCAATCTTCTCCCGGGTCTAGGAGGTTCCCAGTGCAGGGACCCTGGGCCCAAAGGATTTATGTACTCCATTCCCAGATGTTCTTTCTTGGTGGTAGGAGAGCCCTCTGAGCTCTGCTTACTTCTTTAATCTCTTTTATATTTCAAAAAAGATTGACTCAAAATACAACCTAATCCTGTAGGTTGCATTCTGTCTCATTAACATAACTGCCACTAATCCAACCTCATTAGTATCATAGAGGTTAGGATTTACAACACAGGATAATTACATCAGATCACAGAATGGAGGATATTTACATGATAACAGAATCAGGCCTAGCCAAATCCAATCCATAACATTATCTTTCTATCACTGCCAAGAAGATGGACTTGGAGGTTGAACAGACTAGGATGATGGAACATGCTTCTATCACTCACGGGGGCAGGATACGATCATGGACAACAGATTCTGAGGTTCTATGAAATATGGTTGATAATAGGTCTGACATCAAAGGATTGGTAAAGGGCTTTGTACAAAGTACTTCCTGGCACAAATTGGATGCTGATGATTCTGGTAATTAGTCAACCATCCTTCATGACATAATTTTCTTCTTTGTTCATTTTGACAATTTCTTAGCATAGTGGTTATGAATTGGGCTGTGAACCGCAAGGTCAGCAGTTCGAAACTACCAGCTGTTCCTGCAGGAGAAAGATGAGGCTTTCTGCTCCCGTAAAGATTTACAGCCTGGGAAACCCAGTACAGGGTCGCTATGAGTCAGAACTGACTCCACGGCAGATAACAACAACAACAACATATTCAGTGTACAATTAATTCAATGACATTGATTACATTCTTTTTTTTAAAGCAACATTTCATTGTGAATTGGGTGGTGGTTTACAGAGCAGATCATCAGTTTTAAATTCAACAATTCAGACACATTTTGTTTCATCTCAATTATTTCAATTCCCTCAATATAAAATCAGTCCCCTCAATGTAATAGGTGTCCTGGTGTGGCGCTGTAGGTTAAGCACTCAACTGCTAACCAAAAGGTTGGTGGTTCAAACCTACTAGCTGCTCCTTGGAAACCCTATACAGGGTTGCAACAAATCAGAACTGATTCGAAGACACTTAACAACAGCAAATGAACATCCCTCCATCCCACTTCCTCCTTGTGTTTCCTGTTTCCATTCCTCCTTATATCCTAACCCTTCTGAACTTTGTCCTTGAGTCAGTGCTGACTTCTTGATCTCAAATGGTTGTTTATTCTGAGGTGTGCGTACCTCCCTAGTGTTATTTTTCCCCTATAGATCTATGTATTATTTGGATGAACACTGAGCTTTAGGAGTGAGCCCATTTCCAGACCTGAAGGGTGACTAAGGGCCATAGTCTTTATGTGCTGTACAACCACGATGGCTATCATGTTCCAAAGTCTTCTACCACCATTAACATAAACTCAATGTCCTGGTGTTAGCACTGTAGGATAGGCACGAGACTGCATGGTTGGTGACTCAAACTCTCCAGCCACTCCTTGGAAACCCTATACAGGGTTGTTATGAGTCAAAATAGACTCGAAGGCATTTAACAGCAACAACAACAGTGATGGCCTATAAAGCAAAAATGTCCCATATCTTTCTCTTTCTCACCCCTGGTAACCACTAATCATCTAAGGGGATTCAAAAAGTTCATGAAAAACTCATGGAATTTTCCCACAAACAGTATTTGTTCCCTTGTGACTGACTTATTTCACACAGCACGTTTTCAAGGGCCCTGTATGGCATTCATTAGGACTCCATTGCTCTTTAGGACTGAGTAATATGTGAATATAGACTACATTTTCTTTATCCGTTCTTCTGTTGATGGACACTTTGGTTGTTTTTGCCTCTTGGCTATTGTGAAAAGAGCTGTAATCAACATTAGTGTGCAGGTTTCTGTTTGCTTTCCTGCCTTCACTTCTTCCAGGTAAATACCCAGGATGGTACAAACTGGGCAGGGTTTTGGTTTCTTGTCCACAGGGTCGCTGTGCGTTGAAACTTATTTGATGGTACCTAACAACAATAGGAGTCTCTGGATAGCACAAAAGGTTAAGTCCTGGATTTTTAATCAAAAGGTTAGTGGTTTGAACCTACCCAATGGCACCTTGGAAGACATCTGCTTCTGAAAACTTGAAGGAGTAGCTCTATTCTGCACACATGGGGGTCACCAGGAGCCAGAACTGATTCCATGGTAACTAACAACAACAAAGCCTCCAGGACTGGGAGACAATGCCTGTTCTTATAAGCCTTCCAGTTGGTAGCCTTGTGTTATAGCAAGCCCTAGGAAGATGCATTGTGTTTACCCTGAGGCAGGGAGGTATTGTGGCTACAACCCAGGTTCTGAAGTCAGGCTGCCTTTGCCTGTGATGCTAGGAAGGAAGACTAGTAACCTACAGAAGAAAGAGTAAGGACACCTTCCTCATGGGGTTACTGAAAAAATTAAACTTCTCATGTATTAGGGGGTTTCAAGAAGTTGTGGAAAATTACATTCTCTTTTAATTCCATTTTCCATAACCTTTTAAAGCTCCTGATATTTAAAGTGCTTAGAGTACCAATTGGTCTTTAAGACAAGCCATAAGATATTATTTTTCTTACATGAGGATAAATCAAAATATGCTGCTATTTGGGTTCCATACTTGGGTTCATACATGCCTGGGTTTATTCCAAAGAAACATGTTTAACCATGTCTCTGTGATCAGTGGCTGTCTGCAGACAAGTTTTCTCAAGAAGACTTTTGTCTTAAACTTGTTATGGTGCCTGTCAAAAAAAAAAAGAGATCCAATCAAAACAATGGCTTCAGAGGGGATTTGCTGGGCCAGTTAGATTCAAGGCAGGAAGGCCAGCTCAGATGGTTATGGGGACTAGTTTTTTTGGATTCCAAAGGGGTTATCTTGATAGATTTTCTCAAAGGACATGGAACGATCATGGAGGCTTATTTGGAAGAAGTTTTCAGAAAATTGAAAATTACATTGGTGAGAAAAAGAACAGGAAATTTACACTGAGAAATTTTTTTCTAACATGACAAAATGAGCAGGTACTCATTTTTCAAGAATAACAAAGGTTGTCCTATGAGAATTTCATTGGGAAACCTTATCCCATCCACCCTACAGCCCTGATCTTGCCCCGTCAGACTTCTCTTTGTTTCCAAAACTCAAAGACTATTTTAAAGGAACCCAATTTGTATCCCTCAAGGATGCCAAAATTGCCATTTTGATGGGGTATGAATTGAAGAGTGCAGACTTCTTCAGGGAAGGGTTAGAGAGCTGGAAACACCGCCTTCAGGAGGCTATAATAGGCCTAGATGGAGGATATGTCAAGAAACATTAGCTTTGCATTTTGATATTTTTATTTAATAAAAGTTTCTATGACTTTGTAGCCATACTTTTTGACTTACCCTCCTATTATAGGACTTGCACTTCTTAGTAAACTATATTTATTGTGAGACCCTTGATATTTCTGTTGCTGCTGTTGTTAGGTGCCACAGAGTTGGTTCCAACTCATAGTGACCCCGTGTACACCGAAGGAAACTGCCTGGTGCTGTGCCAACCTCATAGTGGTGACTATGTTCGAGCCCCATGTTGCAGCCACTGTGTAATCCATCTCATGGAAGGTCTTCCTCTTTTTCACTTACTCCCTACCAAGCATGTTGCTATTATTGATTGTATTTCATATTTTCTAACTAATCTTTGCTCATGTATAGAAATGCAAATACATTTCATCTTGGGTCCAGCAATCTTTTAAAAATTCTAATAATTGATTTGTAGATGCTTTTGGAGTTTCTATGTAAATTATCATATTATCTCCATATAATTTTTATTTTTTCTTTCTAAATACTTATACCTTTAATTTCTTTTTCTTGTTTTACCACACTGGCTAGAATCTCCAGTAACTTGTCCTCTAGAAGTCTTGATAGTGAATATTCCTGTCGAGTTTCTGATCTTTTGGTGGAATGTTATTCAACATTTCACTATTATATTGTCTGTTCTAGATTCTCAGTAAATGCTCTTTATTGTTTCTCTTTTTAAAATACTTTTTATTAGTGGTCTCATACAATATCTGTTCCTTTGTGATTTCACTCAGTATAATGTCCTCCAGGTTCATATGTAGTGTTTAAAGGATTCATTGTTATTCTTCAATATTGCTTAATATTCCATTGTGTGATTGTACCAAAGTTTGTTCACCCATTCCTCTGCTGATGGGCATGTAGGCTGTCTCCATCTTTTTGCTATTGTGATAATGCTGCAGTGAACATGGGCATGCATATAACTAGTCACATTACAGCTCTTATTTCTTGAGGGTCTAAATCAAGTAGAGAGATTGCTGGGTTTTATGCTATTTCTATTTCCAACCTTCTGAGCAAGTGCCATACCATTTTCCATAGTGACTACACCATTTTACAGTTCCACCAACAGTGTAGGAGGGTCCTATAAAATCCATACCCTCTCCAGCATTTGTTGGTTTTTGTGTGTGTGTTTTTTTTTTAACTTTGCTATTAATGCTGGGGTGAGATGGTATCTCGCTGTTTTGATTCAAATCTCCTGAATGGCCAGTAATTGTGAGCATTTCTTAGTATGTTTCCTGGCCATCTGAATGTCTTCTTTGGTGAAGTGTCTGTTTATGTCCTCTGCCCATTTTTAAATTGGATTATTTGTCTTCTTGTTGAGGTGTTGAAATGTTCTATAAATTTTAGACTGGAGTCCTGGTGTTGTTGTTGTTGTTAAGTGCCGTTGAGTTGGGTCTGACCCATAGCGACCCTGTATAGGGTTTCCGAGGAGCAGCTGGTGAGCTTAAACCACCGACCTTGCAGTTCAAATGGCTTTGCAGTCTGGTGCATTAACTTCTGGTGTAGAATCCTGGTGTAGAGGTGTAGGATAAGCACTGGACCTCTAACCAAAAGGTGAGTGGTTCAAACCCACTAGCTATTCCTTGGAAATCCTATACAGGGTCACTATGAGTCAGAACCAGTTTGACAGCACTTAACAACAACAACAAACAACCAATCCCTTGTCTGATATGTTGTCTTAAGCCAGGTTTAAAACCAGTGGAACATGTATATGTATATGTATATATGTACATATAAAGAGAAGTTTATTGTCTTACAATTGTAAAGTCCCAAGTCCCCCGTGGAAGAGAGAGTGAGAGAGTCCCTCCAGCATGTCCATTATATTGGGAACAGGCCACACTTCCAACGAAGCATCCCTTCAATTGGCTGGCTGCTAATAACTGTTCATCATAGAGCTAACTATGCATTGAAATAAGCACATCCCAACTGCTAAGGACCTCTGGTAGCGTAGTGGTTGTAAATCAGGCTGCGAACCTTAAGTTCGAAACTATCAGCTCTTCTGTGGGAGAAAGATGAGGCTTTCTACTCCTATAAAGATTTACAGCCTCAGAAACCCTATACAGGGTCGCTGTGAGTCGGAACCAACTCCTCGGCACATAACAACAATGGGTAAACCTCTGTATCTCTCTGCCTAGTCAAGTTGACACAAAACCCTTGCCATTACATATATCATTGCCAAAATTTTTTTTCAATTTGTGCGTTTTCTTTTTACTCTTGATGAAGTCTTTTGATGTGCATAAGTGTCTAATTTTTAGGAGGTTCCAGTCATCTATTTGGTCTTCTGCTATCTGTGTCTTATCAGTTATATTTGATAGTGCATTTATGCTATGGATAAAAGCACCTAAGTTTGTTCCTAATTTTTCATTGATAGTTTTAGATTTTATATTTAA
>NW_006408858.1:2416646-2433141 GCF_000296735.1 Chrysochloris asiatica | reverse complement strand
GTAAGGATTTACACCCTCGGAAACCCTGTACAGGGTCGCTATGGGTCAGAACCGACTCGACGGCACTTAACAACAACAACAACATACCACATAAATCTTAGGCTTTCTTTGGATATTTTCCTTCTTTTCTCTAATTGTTCTTCTAGTTCACTAGCATTAGGAGATTTATTTTTAATTTCTCTAATTCAGGCTTCCATTAATTCAAACCTCCTTTGTCCTTTGAGTGTATCGTCCATATCTGAAATCTTGAATTACTCTTCTGAATTTCTTCTTGTGGGTTTTGTGTTGTTTTAAAATTTTCACTTATTTTATCTCTTTGTTTTTGTAGTGTTTTCCTGATTTTTTCTGATTATTTTTTTTCCAGTGTTCTCCATATTTCCTCAATCTGTCTCTAAATTCATTGAAAATACTCAAATATCAATCTTTTGCGTTTTCCCTCAGGTAGTTCTGTTACCTTTTCTTCCTCAGAAATATTTACTGGCTGTCTCTCTAGGACATTTATTTAAGCTAGTCTCTTGTTTCTTCATGTGAACTGAAGTTTTCTGTTGTCTCTGAGACAGTGTGGTATCACTGTGTATGTATTTACCTGATCATTGTATGCTAGTGCATTCTTAGGGTCTCACCAACTGCACCCTTGTGGGTGTAATTAGAGAATAGAAGCGTGTTCCCTGTTTTCCATTCTCCCATCATGCAGCTCAATTTAGGGTGAGTTTGACTGGTGGTGGCTGCTGATCAGTTGGATTGCTCTCATCCAATGGGTGGTGTTACAGAGGGTACAGTTGTGTCTGGGCAAGCTGCAGTCTGTGAAACTCCTAGCAAAAGTTCAAAATGGCTGTGCTGATTCTGGCTGGGAGACTCATCACCTGTTTGTCCTCCTCCTTCATCACATCCCCTTCTGCCTCTCCTTCCAGAAAGTGTTGGCTCCACTTCTCAAACCTCTCCTCTGAAGCTCAGGGTTCCAGAATTATCTTTGGTGTGGGTTTTGTTTTATATCCCCTCGTGTGGTGCTACAGAATAACACACTGGATGGTAAGTTCGGTTTGAAATGCAAGGTCAGTGATTCAAACCCACCAGCCACTCCTCAGAAGCCCTAGATGGGGTAGCTATGAGTTGCAACCAACTTGCCAGCATTTACCAACAACAAAAACAATCTTTGTTGCAGAGGGTCTGAGTAGCATGTCTGTCTAGTCCATCATCTTGTCTTTTTTCTGACTTTATTAAAATATGTTTGTATTTTTCTCTTTATTCTGTTAATGTGATGACTTACATTATGTAGTTTCATAATATTTTACCAACTCTAATTTTCAGACAAATCCAAAAGACTGTTTCTTTTCTTTTCTTTTTATCTTTAACATTATTATCTTCTGTATGTAGTTATGTTCATGACTAAGATTTATTGGTAAGTTTATATCTGCTACTTGATGACATATCAAGGTTATGCTGGCCTTGTGAAAACGAGATAACACTGTTTCCTATTGCTCTATCCTCAGATATAATTTGTATATGATTAGAGTGATCAGTTCCTTGAAAGGTCGAATTTCCTTGCAAACTTATTTGAACATTTTGGTGGGGGAGGGGTAAAGAGAAGAGGATTTTTAAATGACTGATTAAATTTTTAAAATGATTTTGATTTAGGTTTTTATTTCTTCTGGATTCCATTTTGGAAAACTGTTTTTCCAAGAAATAATCCAGTTCAATTGTTTAAAATTTATTGACGTAAAGTTGACAGATTTTTATCTTCTGTTTACTAGCTATATTGTGGTTAAATTTTTTCTTCACTGATGTTCTCTATTTACATCTCCTCTCTTTTTGTTAATGTTTTCAGAAGTTTGGCTATTTTCAAACAATCAACTTTTGACTTTACTGACTTCAATTTTGTTTTGTCTGGTATTGACACAGCTTTCAAGTTTTCTCTGTTAGTCTTTGTATGCCATGGCTTTCTTTCTCTTGATCTTCAAGATTTTGTTTTCTTATGTTTCAGGAGGGTTTCCTATCATCACATACAATTGGATTTTGTGCTTCATACAATCTTGATCATACCCTTTTCTTTTTCCTATCTGCAGCATTTGGTCCCTTTATAGTTTTGTAGTTATAAATCTACGAGGTGGCTTCAAGGAGTTCATGGAAAAATGGAATGAAAAGATAATGGAATTTTTCCATGAACTTTTTGAAACCCTCAAATTTGGGTTTCCTTGTACTGTCTTGTGATCTCTTATATCTGGCTCTCTTCTATCTGGTCTTCCTTTGGAATAATTTTTTTGGTCTTTTTCTCATTTCAATGAATAAGGAAGACTGGAAAATAATTGAGCACTTGAATTATTGTTGTTGTTGAATGCTGTTGAGTTGGTTCTGACTCACAACAACCTTATGCATAACAGAAGAAAACACTGCCAGGTACTATGACATCCTCACAATTATTGTTACATTTGAATCCATTGCTGCTGCCACTGTGTCAATCTATCTTGTTGGGGTTGTTCCTATCCTTCGCTTACCCTTCATTTTACTAAGCATGATGTCCTTCTCTAGGGACTGGCACCTCCTGATAACATGTCCAAAGTACCAGAGGTGAAATTTCACCATCTTGGCTTCTAAAGAGCATTCTGGCTGTATTTCTTCTAACACAGGTATGTTTGGTTTCCTGGCAGTCCATGGCACTTTTAATATTCTTCTCCAATACTATAATTCAAATGCATTAGTTCTTCTACAATCTGCATTATTCATTGTCCAACTTTCACGTGCATATAAGGCTATTGAAAATGCCATGGTTTGGGTCAGGTACACCTTAGTCCTCAAGCTGACATCTTTGTTCTATTTAAAGAGGTCTTGTGCAGTTGTTTTGCCCAATGCAATTATTGTTGTTGTTGTTAAGTGCTGTAGAGCCAGTTCTGACTCATAGAGACCCTGAATGGGGTTTTTGAGGAGTAGCTGGTGGGTTTGAACCACCAACTCTGTCTAGTGCTGATCCTACAGTACCACAACAGAAGTCCAGTACAATGATAGTCTTGGTGAAAAATACTCAAATTGCAATGGACTGTCAAAAGAAGGAACAAATCTGTGTTGGAAGCAGCACAGCTTGATTGCTCTTTGGAATTGAGGAGAGTGAGACTTTGTCTCACATCCTTTGGACATGTTATCTGGAAGAAGGACATCATGCTTGGTAAAGTAGAAGGTTGGTGAAAAAGAGGAAGACCCTCAATGAGACGGATTGATACCGTGGTTGCAACATTGGGCTCAAACATAATAATTGTGAGGCTGGGGCAAGACTGAGCAGTGCTTCGTTCTGTTGTACATGGGGTCACTGTGAGTTGGAACTGACTCGACGACACCACAAGAACAAATTATTTGGAAATTTTATCTTTTGTACCTATTTCAGTGGTTACCCTACTTTTTTAACATCTAAAGGTATATTTTCTTCACTTATTCCTAGTCAATAACAGGCCTTAGAATATCTTCAGCCCTGTTACCACCCCTCCCCACCCCCATCAGTTCATAGACTATGATTGTCCAGTGCTCTGTATCTGGTGACCTGTGATTATCTCATACAGCCCAGTCTCATACAGTCAATGTGCAGGGTCACCCAGAAGCCAAGAGAGGATCTGCCCCACACCTCCCTGCCCTTCTCAGACTGTGGTCCCACCCAGCTTGCCAGACGGAAAGCCTAGGAGCAGGAAGTCGGTATAAACACAGGGCGGGCACCCAGCCTTTCCCAGGAACCAGACCCCAGATCCTATCTCCTTCTCCCTCTGCCTTTGTCAAGCCCACTGTGACCTGGCACCCCAACCAGGACTGGGTCAACATTTGTCCAAACAAGTAGTGAGCCAGAGCTACAGGGACATCCACATTTAGACCAGACTATACCAAGGACATGGGGGGGTGCTCTCCTGGGTCTGCAGCCCTTCCCAGAATCTACTCTCAGGAAGTCAAGGAATCTCAGGAGAAAAGGGAGTGATTCCAGCCCAACCAGACAAGAGAGACAGAGGCTAGAACTGAATTAATTCCTCAGACTCCCCTTGTGCAAGGGGCTGCCCTGTTTGCCACTGCCTTGGCTGGGTCTAACCCACTCAGTGGCAGAATAAATAGTCACATTGTAAGGGATGGATGCTGCTACAAATGTGCTTTTGCATGTCTTCGTGCCACCGTTAGAAGCACCATGTTTGGGCTGCCAGACTCCACAGACTAAAGTGATGAGGATAAGGATGGGTTGGTCAGAGAGGATCTGACCACTTACCTAGGAAGCAGGGAGTTAGTTTGTAGAGAGGAGTTGACATGGAAGTGGGTTTAGAGGAATGTTCACTGA
Source organism: Chrysochloris asiatica (assembly GCF_000296735.1). Classification (NCBI taxonomy): domain Eukaryota; kingdom Metazoa; phylum Chordata; class Mammalia; order Afrosoricida; family Chrysochloridae; genus Chrysochloris; species Chrysochloris asiatica. The sequence goes on along the minus strand of NW_006408858.1, from coordinate 2,428,844 downwards.
AGTGAGCAAGAATTCCAGGAAGGGGAAGACCAAGGCCAGCAAAAGAGCTGGTGTGACAGGGTTCAGCCTGGATGGAACACTGGAAGGGAGCTCACAGTACTGAAGTCAAAAGCCCGACTTGCTAGGAAGTTGAAAGAAGTTACCCGGAAACTGCCATACAATAGTCACATGACCATACTTAACTGCTAGGATGAGTGAAGTGTATGTAGTCTGATAGTTGGGTGAGCATGGACTCAGCCAAAAGTCAAGACTTCTACTCCATGAGGGAAAGGAAGTGTGCTGTTATAGGACACCAGTATGTCCTGCCACAGGCTGGATCTGACTGCTCGGCGGGCTAGGGCTAGATAGGCACAAATAAGTCCGAGGGTTCAAGAAGTAGATACTGGAGACCTGGCCAAGGAAGATATTTAGAAAGCATCACCAGAGGTCAGGGTTTTCAGTTCAAGACTGAAAGAACTGAAGAAGAAATTCAAGCCTCTAGTAATATTGAAGCATCCTCTGGACAAAATATTGAACAATGCAGGAAGCTTCAAAAGAAGATGGAAGGCATGTACAGAGTCATTGTACCACGTTCAATCATTTCAGGTGGTAGCATATGATCAAGAACGGATAGTATTGAAGGAAGACATGCAAGCTGTGTTAAAGGCATAGCAAAAAAAAAAAAAGCCTCTTCCAGAAATTGATAGAATGGTTGAGATGTAGGATAAGCACTGGACTGCTAACTACAAGTCAGTGGTTCACACCCTCCAGTCACTCTTTGGAAACCCTATACAGGGTCACTGTGAGTTGGAAATGAGTTGACAGCACTTAGCAGCAACAACATCATTAATATCACATGCAAGTAACATTTTGCAGAAGCTAATTTAAATAAAAATGGTTGCAGCAGTATATAGACAGGGAATTGCCAGAAATTCAAGCTGGTTTCAGAATAGGCAGTGGAATGAGGGATATCATTGCTGATGTCCGATGACAGCAGAAAATACCAGAAATATAAACATCTGTGTTTTATTGACTATACAAAAGCATTCAACTGTGTGGATCACAGCAAATTATGGATAACACCATAAAGAATCAACTGTGTAATCATAGTTATAGTTGTTGTTGTTAAGTGCCATCGAGTCGGTTCCAACCCATAGCAACCCTGGATAGGGTTTCTGAGGAGCAACTGGTGAGAGCTTGAACAGTCAACCTAACAGTTCAAATGGCTTTGCAGTCTAGCGCATTAACCCACCGCACCACACAAGGAACTTTGGTAGCATAGTGGTTATGAATCGGCCTGGGAACCTCAAGTTTGTCAGTTTGAAACCACCAGCTGTTCTGCAGGAGAAAGATGAGGCTTTCTGCTCCCGTAAAGATTTACAGCCTCGGAAACCCTATACAGGGTCGCTATGAGTCGGAACTGACTCCACGGCACATAACAACAACAGCAAACTATAAAAGAATGGAAATTCTAGAACACTTAATTGTGCTAATGCAGAATTTGTACATAGTAAGAACAGAACAATTGGAATATTCCAGGGTTTAAAATCAGAAAAGGTTTGTGTCCAAGTTGTATCCTTTCACCATACTTATTCACTCTATATCCTGATCCAATAATCTGGGAAGCAGAGCTATCTAAAGAAGAATGTGGCAATAGGATTGGAAGAAGACTCGTGACACAACCTTGTTTGCTGAGAAGTGATGACAACTTGAAACACTTACTGATGAAGATAAAAGACTACAGCCTAAGTATGATTGCACCTCAACATAAAGAATATTGAAAGTACCATTGGATTGTTCTTATTAGGTGCCATCGAGTCAGTACTGACTCATAGTGACCCTATGTACAACAGAACGAAACACTGACTGGTCCTGGGCTAACCTCACAATTGTTGCCATGCTTGAGCCCATTGATGCTGCCACTTTGCCAATCCATCTTATTGGGAGCCTTCCTTTTTTTCTCTGACCCTCCACTTTACCAAACATGATCTCCTTCTTTAGTGACTGGTCCCTCCTGACACTATGTCTCAAGTATGATAGACGAAGTCTGGCCACCCTGGCCTTCAAGGAGCACTCTGGCTGTACTTCTTTCCACACAGATCTGTTTGTTCTTTTGGCAGCCCATGGTACTTTCAATATTCTTCTCCAACATCATAACTCAAATGCATCAATTCTTCTACGATCTTCCTTATTCACTGTCCAACTTTCACATGCATATGAAGTTATTTGAAAATACCATGGCTTGAGTCAGGCATACCTTAGCCCTCAAACTGACATCTTTGCTCCTGAACACTTTTACGAGGTCTTGTGAAGCAGATTTGCCTACTGCAGTATGTCGTTTGATTTCTTGGTTGCTGCTTCCATGAGTGTTGATGGTTGATCCAAGAAAAAATGAAGTCTTTGACAACTTCAGTCTTTTCCCCATTGATAAGAATGTTGTTTATTGGTGCCGTGGTGACGATTTTTGTTTTCTTTTACATTGAGATGCAATCCATACCGAAGGCTATGGTCTTTGATCTTCTTCAGTAAGTATTTTAAGTCCTCTTCACTTTCAGCAAGCAAGGTTGTATCAACAAATAAGTCTTGGGAGAAGTATAGTCAGAATACTCCTTAGAAATGAGGTTGGCAAGACTTCTGACCGCAGAAGTGAATGAATCCAAGGTCAGCAGTAATATGGCAGACCAGTTTGGCAGGCAATACAGCAGGCTGGTGTTCAAAGAAATGGAGGCTGGATGACAAGCCAGATGCGGGATCTAGCCCCAGCAAAATCAAACAAGCTTTCTTGAATGTCCAATATATTGGAAGCAGGCCACAACCCTGAGGAAACTTCCTTTCAATTGATTGACTGTTCACAGCAGATTTCACCATGGGGGATGACTATATCTTAAGTGCTAAACTATTGAGAATCCTGATCAAGTCAACTTGACATGAAAGCTTAACCATCACTTGGTAGCATATCTTGAAAAGTTGAATGACTGCCTATCCCACGAGTCACAGAAACAAAGGCACATGTGTTTCAGAGTAGTTGTGCAAGAATGCCCATGGTGACATTGTTTGTTTCATTGTTATAAAAATATAAATAACACATTTGCCAATTCAACATTTTTCAGGTGTGTAGTATACATGGGTGACTTCGATTACATTAACCATGTTGTGAACCATCACCAGTATCTATTGTCAAATTTTCCATCACCATAAACAGCAATTCAGTGTTTCCTCTACAATTACCCTCATCTTTCCCCCTCACTCCTGCCTCTGGTAACCACTAATAAACTTTGGTCTTTACATTTCCTATTTTAGATATTTCATATGAGTGAGAGCAAACAAGAATTGTCTTTTTCTGACTTACTTCACTTAGCATGTTTTCAAGGTTTAGCTTTGCATTGAGGCTTTATTTCTTTGTGGCTGAGCCACATTCTATTGTGTGTATATATATGAAGGTCAGTCAAAAAGTATAGCTACAAAATCATTAAACACAAATATCAAAATGTGAAGCTATTGTTTCTTCATACAGCCTCCATCTAGGTCTATCCACATCCAGTTACAATTACAGAATGCATATTTCAGTCATTTTAGCATAGTCATAGAGTTTTACAACCATCACCACTATCTAATTCCAGTACATTATCATTGCCTCAAAAAGAAATCCTGTACTTCTTAGCAGTTATTCCCAATTCTCCAGACCCCCAGACATTTCAATAATCTGCGTTCTCTCTCTAGGGATTTACCTATTCCTCAGTTTCTTGGTGATCTTAATGTAGCCTGGAATCTATCTTCCCCCATCTGTATGTCCTTTTCTCTGCACCTAATCTGCTCTTTTTATAGCACAAATATGATTCGATTTAAGAGAAATTCTACAATGATGTAGCCTTGTTAACATAACAAAGACACCTCTATATCTAAATGGGCTTACATTCATAGGTGTGTTGTTGTTATGTGCCCTCAAGTTAGTCTTGACTCATAGCGACTTTACATATAATAGAAAGAAACACTGCCTGATCCTGCCCCATCCTCACAATTGTTATATTTAGGGGTTAGAATTTACAATACCTATTTGTTGTAATATGTTGTTATTAAGTACCATCGAGTAGGTTCTGACTCATAACAACCCTGTATAAGGTTTCCAAGGAGCAACTGATGGGTTTGAACCACTGACCTTAAGATTCAAACCTACTTTCTGGTCCAGTAATTATTCTACAGGACTATTTGTTGTTGTTAAGTGCCATCAAGTCGGTTCTGACGCATAGCGACCCTGTATAGGGTTTCCAAGGAAGAACTCGTGAGCTTGAACTGCCAACCTTGCCGTGAAAATAGCCTTGCAGTCTGGTGCATTAACCCACAGCGCCACACCAGGACACAGCACTATATGCAAAAGTACACACGTCAGTTCAAAACGTGGAATCATGTAATGCATCGTCTACTGATAATAGAATATGTAGTCTATTGTATCTGGACTCCTGGTGTGATAGTGTAGGATAAGCACTGAACTGCAAGGTTGGTTTGAACTGCAAGGTCAGCAGTTCAAACTCACCAGCTTATCCTTGGAAACTCTACACAGGATCACTATGAGTAGGAACTGACTTGACAGCACTTAACAACAATTGTGCCTGGTTTCTTTTACTCAGCACAATGTTTTCTAAGTTCTTCTGTAGCAAGTAATAGTGCTTCACTCCTTTTATGGCTGTGTGGAGTCCTGGTGTGGCACTATAGGATAAGCACTGGACTGAAAGGTCAGTTTGAACTGCAAGGTCGGCAGTTCAAACTAACCAGTAGCTCCTCAGAAACCCTGTTTAGGGTCGCTATGAGTCGGAACGGACTCAATGGCACTTAACAATAACAACAAACCCTACACAGGGGCACTATGAGTCGGAACTTGATGATACTTAACAACAACAATGTTCTATTGTAGGCATATACCACCTTTTGTTGATTTGTCATTAATGGATGTTTTTATTATCTATATCTCTATATATTTATGTTTTCATAAGCAGACTATGCTAATTTTTAAGTATGCTATGTTAAACTTTTAAATTAAAAAAATAATGTTTGATTGGTATAGCACACTTATGAAAATATCTTGCAGGAAGAGGGCGTGGTAGGCAAAAAAAACCCCATAGAATGAACACGTTACTTACATAAAATTGCAGTAATGCTTCTTTTAACATTCATGTATGCAGGTAAAAGAGCTGTATACGGGCAGCATCTAGGAAAAAACAGCAGAGACCAGGCTAGTGGAGCAGAGACAACAACATGTAAGGGGGGCCCACCCACCCAGGCCTGCCCACCCCAACAACCACCAGCCAGTGATTGACAGCTCAGCCAGTAGAGAGCTGTCCAGGTACTGACAAGAATACTTCTTGGTTGAAGTTTCCTTGGTGAGAGTAAACATCTGTTCTTGGGAAGGTAAGCAAGTCCCCTTGAGATGTTGAGGCTCTGTGCTGGGACCCATCTTGAAGATTGCCATGTGCATGCCTTCATTTATATCTTACTTAGTCTCGTTTCTCTAGAAGAACAAAACTAGTGAAGAGTATATAAACATATAGCGAGAAATCACTTTAAGAAAATTGTTCATGCAATTGTGAGGAAATGGTTCATGCAATTGTAGGGACTTGCGAGTCCCAAATCCATGGGTCAGGCAGTAGGCTGAAGATCTCTTTGGGCTCATATGACTGTAGGGACTGAAGAACTTGAAATCTATCGAAGAACTTGAGGCTGTAGGCCTCTGTTGGTTCATGTGGCTGAAGAGGTTAGCAAATTCAAAACGTTTAGGTCAGGTGGTAGGTAGGCCAGTGACTTCTAAGAACCTGAAGTCAGGCAATGAGAAGAGTGTAGGGCCAATAAAAGAGAAAGAGGTTTTCTGTAACATCCATTTATATACCAGAGGCAGGCCACACCCTCAGGGTAACTGCCCTACTCAACTGATTGGCTGCTCACACCAGATCACTAACAAGAAGGTGATTACACAGTGCCTACCAAACCCCTAAGAACCATAGCCTACTGGAAGTGACAGATAACATTAAGTATCATGAAATCCTTCTCTGTATCTTAGAATTGCTATTGCAGATATGGTGTTTTCATGAATTCTGTGTGACTATTGCAATGAATTATCAAACCCAGCAGAAAAAAACAAGTGGGGACATTAGGGAGCAGGGACATGTTTGACCTCCACTTCATAGGAACCAGCTTTGTGCTGATTCTTATAGTCAAAATTATGGTTTCAGATGTGTTTTCATTTACTTAGATCTTTAATTTCTTTCAAAAATATTTTATTGTTTTTAGTATACAGGTCTTGCACTTATTTGGCTAACCTTATTCTTAAATGTTTTATTATTTTTTATGTGATTTTAAAGAGATTTGTTTTCTTAATTTCATTTTCAGATTGTTCATTGATGCTATATAGAAATGCAACCAATTTTTGCATATTGATCTTATAATTTGCAGCTTTGCTGAACTCTTTACTTACTTCTACTAGCTCTTAATTTTTAAAATTTTAGCACATTCTTAGAGATGTACGATATGTAAGATTATGTCACCTGGAAAATGAAATCATTTTATTTCTTCCTTTTCAATCTGGAGGCCTCTAATTTCTTTTTCTTGTCTAATTACTATGGCTAGAACCTGTAGTACAGTGTTAAATAGAAGTGATAGCCAGCATCCTTATCTTGTTCCTCATTTTAGGGTGGAAAGTTTTAAGTCTTTCTTCATTAATATGATGTTAGCTGTTTGCTTTTTTAAAAAAAAACTAAGGAGCACTAGTGGCACAGTTGATAAAGCCTTGGGCTGCTAACTTATATGTTGGTGGTTCAAATAATCTACCATGTGTTCTGTGGGAGAAAGAAGAAACAGTCTGTTTGTGTAAAGATTCACAGCTTCAGAAACCCTATGCAGCAGTTCTACTCTGTCCTATGGGATCGCTATGAATTAGAGTTTACTAGACAGCAGTAGGTTTGGTTTTCATGTTTTGTTTTTTAAATAGAGACCCTTTATCAGACTGACAAAAATTGCCTTGGTACTGCTAGTTTACCAAGTGTTTTTATCATGGAAGGATGCTGGATTTTATAAAATGTTTTTCTCTATTAAGATGATCATGTGCTTTTTATTGATTCTATTTATATGGTGTATTACATTAATTGATTTTCAGGTGTTAAACCAACCTTGCATTCTTGGGATAAGTCTCCTTCGGTTTATAACTGTTATGATCTTTTTTCTGTACTACTGGGTTCAGTTGGCTAATATTCTGCCGAGGATCTTGTGGGGATCAGGGCTTCAAAGAATGAGTGAGGAAGTATTCTTCTACATTGGGAGACTTGAGAAAGATTGGTGTTAATTCTTGGTAGAAGCTGTCTTGTCCTGGGATTTTCTTTGTTGGAAGTTGTCTTTATTACTATTACTATTAATCAATTCCTTTACTTGTTAAAGATGTTCTGTTTCTTCAAGAGTCAGTTTTGGTAGTTTGTGACTTACTAGGAATTTATGTATCCTCAACACCTGTGGTGACTGGTGTGTCACTGTAGAATAAGCACTTGACTGCAAGGTTGCTTTGAGCCACAAAGTCGGCAGTTCAAACTCACCAACCACTCCCTTAAAACCCTATGTAGGATCGTTATGAGTCAGAACCGACTCAAAGACACTTAACAACAACAACAACAATTCAACATCTGTGGGTCCACCATCCCTTGGAGAGCTTCATGTGTCTTGGCATCATTCCTTCCCTGGATCTAGGGGATTCTTAATACAGGTACCTCAGGTTCTTTTTGGATTACAGCCCAATGCTTAATTCACTGCATCACTAGTCCAATCCAAAGCAAATGTCAGAGACTCTGCCAAAAGGCATTTCTTTCTTCTAAACATCCTGTGTTATAGGAAGTACCTCAGAACAGAAGAGTAGGAAAAACTCCTTGTCTCCTTGGTGGCCCAGAGTCCATCTGGGAAGACATGGGGAGGGAGGACAGCAATCAGGCTTCAGAACCCAAGCACCTTGACATTCCCAGCAAGAGATGACACTGTGCTTGGAGGAACTGAGAAATTGGTATTTGTGGGTTTACTCACAGTGTGGTTCAAACTCGTAGAATAAGTATACCTAGCTAACCCAAGATGATCACTCCAATTTAAGACCAGCTGAGATAACTTTATAAACCTTATAAAATCTTATAATTATAACCTGTAAAGTCTCTTCCAACAATACCTGTTGGAACAATATTAAATCCGTGTTTGATTTCATAACCAAGAGGTAAGAATCTTGGGGGGACAGCTTTAGAATTCTGCCTACTCCAGTAGACCTTTAGAAAATTAAGCCCAAAGAACACAAAACTAAAGAATTCAGAGACAGCAAACAAATCTGTTATTGTCCACTCAAAAAAGTGATCTAGTGCTGGCCATAAATGTGGACTTTCCCAGCAGTGGGAGAGGGCAGCATATTCAGAGTGGTGCACGTGATAAAAAGTGTGTGTGGAGGGGGGTGGGTGTGGAGTACTGGGCGTGGCATAGTGCAGGTTTTGGGAAACATAGATCTGGCATGAAGAGCCTGCAAACCTCCAACATCAATATGGTCACAAGAACAATGAGCTCTCTATATCAACAATAACAAAGAAGAAAAACATTCTGAGGAAAAAGCACCTTGTAAAGGTGGAGTCCTGATGTGGAACGCTAGGATAAGCACTGAACTGCAAACCTCAGGGTCAACAGTTCAAACCCACCAGAACTCCTCGGAAACCCTATACAAGGTCAGTGTGAGTCGAAACCAACTCAACAGCACTTAACAGCAACAACAAAAGTGGAGAGGGCAGAAATGACCCAAAACATGGATTCTATGAAAAAAGAAAAATATTCAAAGAAGAATGGGGTTCGGGTCCTGCAGGAAATGATGGCCCAGAAAGAATGCTTTCAAATTCTAGGCATTGAATCTTAACTCTTATCATAACTTGGAAAACCTTCATTTATAAAACTTTAAATTTCAAAATTGAAAACAAAAGACATCTCTTTTGATGAACCATGTTCTGGAAACATAAAAATGGAAGTAAAACACAGATTTTTTAAAATAATTGCTCAGTTTTTGTTTTAATTCTCCAGTGCTGGTTTAACAGAAACACCACAAGTAGATGGCTTTAACACACAACTGTATTCTCTTATACTTTAGAAGGCTACAAGTATTGTTGTGAAGTGCCATAGAGTCTATTTCAACTCATAGCAACCCTGTATAGGGTTTTCCAGGAGCAGCTGTTGAGTCTGAACTGCCAACCTTATATGCTGATCCCACAATGCCACACCAGGACAGTGAAACACTGAGTTAAAAAACAACACAGGCTTTCTTTTGCTGTTGTCTCAGTTTAAGATGAAGATCTTTGTCTCCCTTTTTCAGGATTTTTAGGCCCTGGATTTCTTAGGGGAACTTCATGTGTCTTGGTATCAATCCTCCTGGATCTAGGAGGTTCCCAGCACAAGGACCTGACTCTCAGATCGTTTTCTTGGCAGTAGTAAGTCCATTTCACTCAGCTTGCTTCTCTCTCCTTTTATTTCTTATAGGATAAAGGATGTTGCAGCCCATACCCAAGGAAACTTCTCTTACATTGAATGAGGATGATGTATCTATCCTACCAAATCTGCTACAGAAGACGTCTTTAAAGTAGTAATGAGCAAAGATGTCATTTTGAGGACTAAGGTGTACCTGGGCCAATCCATGGTATTTTCAATCATCATGTGAAAGCTGGACACTGAATAAGGAAGACAGAACAACTGATGCTTTTGAATGATGGTGTTGGCGAAGAATATTAAATGTACCGTGGACTGCCAGAAGGATGAGCAAATCTGTCTTGGGAGGAGTACAGCCAGAAAGCTTCTTAGAAGTGAGGATGTCTTATGTACTTAGAACATGTTATGAGGAGAAACCAAGCCCTGGAAAAGAACATCATGCTTGGTAAAGTAGAGGGTCAGTGAAAAAGAGAATGGCTTGGCACCATGGCTGCAACAATGGCTTCAGGCGTAGCAATGATGGTGAGGATGGAGCCGAACCAGGCAGTCCTTTTTGAGTTGTGCATAGGGTGGCTATGAGTCAGAACCGACTTGACGGCACTTAACAACAATAACAACAACAAGAAGAACAACATATAGCAGTTACACTTTTCATGCCACAAAAGTACGTTGTATTATAAAGTGAGGAATTCTGGAAAAGTACATTGTATAATTAAGTAATTATTAAGAAATAAAAGTTTTTAAAGAAGAGCGATAAGAAACAAGTACAAGTATCCAAACAGAAAACAACAACAACAACAAACAGCATGGAAAACCCTATGGGGTAGTTCTATTCTATTAGATGGGGTCACTATGAATCAGAATCTACTGGATGGCACCTAATGACATTGTTGCTGTTAAGTGCTGTTGAGTCAGTTCCAACTCTTATAGTCCTATGCAGCACCGAGTGGATGTTAATGTAAACTATGGACTTTAGTGAATAACAATGCATCAATATTGGCTCATCAATTATAGAAAATTGAAAAAAGGAAAAGGTTAAATATGAAATTATCATTCCACTGTCGAGTTGATTCCAACTCATAAAGACCCCTAAAGACAGAGTAGAGCTGTTCCCTAGGATGTCTTTTGACTGTAAATCTTTGCAAGAGCAGAGAGATAGCTTCATCTTTTGCTCATGGAGTGGTTGGTGGATTTGAGTTACCAACCTTGAGGTTAACTGTCCAACTTAACCCACTGTACCACTGGGGCTTCTTTCAAGTTACCATGTTGTTGTTGTTGTTAAGTGCCGTCAAGTTGGTTCCAACTCATAGTGATCCTGTATAGGGTCTCTGAGGAACAGATGGTGAGTTTTGAACTGCTCACTTTGTGGCTCAAACCAACCTTGCAGTCGAGTGCTCATCGTACAATGCCACACCAGACTCCAAGTTACCATGTTGCTGCTGTCAAGTGTTGTTGAGTCAGTTCTGACTCATTGCGACCCTGTAGAGGGTTTCCAAGGAGCGGATCAAACCAACTTTGTGGATCAAATGAACCTGAGGTCAAGTGCCTAATCCTACAGTGCCATTACAATTCCACTCTTAGGCACAGACCCAACAGAAATGAAAACATACCTTCACCCAAAAAACCTGTTCATAGCTGCCTTATTCATAATAGTCAAATGTAGAAATAATCAAATGTCCATCAATTGATGAATGGATAGACAAAATGTGTTATATCCATTCTATTATTCAGACATAAAGAGGAATGAAACACTGATTCATGTTACAGCATGAATGAACCATGACAACATTAAAGTAAGTATAAGGAGCCAGACACAAAAGGTGTAAATAATTCCATTTACATGAAGTTTCCAAGGCAGAGAAAATAGATCAGTAATTGCTTAGGGCTAGGGGAGGGGAGTGTAGTGGCTCTGTAGGATAAGCACTGGACTTTGAACCACAAGGTTGGAGGTTCAAGCCCACCAGTCACCCTGTGGAAGAGGGATAAGGCTTTCTATTCCTATGGAGATGTACAGCCTCAGAAACCCTGTACAGGGTTGTTATGAGTCAAAACCAACTTGACAGTGTTTAACAACAACAACAAGGGGCAGGAGAAATGAGAACTGACTAATAACACGGTTTCTTTATTGTAAATGAAATGTTGTAAAATTGATTGTGGCAAAGGCTGCACAATTCTAAATACTGCTGTTGTTGTTGTTGTTAAGTGCCATCGAGTAGGTTCTGACTCATAGCAACCCTGTACAGGGTTTCCAAGGCTGTAAATCTTTACGGGAGCAGAAAGCTTCATCTTTTTCCTGTGGAACAGCTGGTAGTTTCGAACTGCTGGCCGTGAGATTAGCAGCCCAATTTGTAACCACTACATTACCAGAGCTCCTTATTCTGAATACTAAAACCCATCAAATTCTACACTTAAAATAGGTGAACAGTAGGCATTTTACATTGTATCTCAATAAAGCTGTTAGGTTTAAAATACAGGTATCCAGTGAAAATCTCTCTCCCACCCTTATTTTCTATTTAATCATTTGTATCATTACCTCTCCCCTATACACACACACACACACACACAGAGCTATGGTTGCTAATTTTTTATGTGTTTTTCCAAGGTTCTTTATGTCTGTACAAGGAAACATACAAATTCTCCTCCCTCACCCTTTACATAAGAATAGCATATTATACACACTGTTCTGTTCTTTATTTACTTAAATAATGTATTAGTGTATTTACAATTGTCTGATTTTTCTTTATATTTGCA
>NW_006408858.1:2404875-2414336 GCF_000296735.1 Chrysochloris asiatica | reverse complement strand
ACAATCATAGTATGCTTTAATATACCAGGAAAGACAAATTGAAGAGGAATGACATCACATTCATCATCAAAAAGAACATTTCAAGATCAATGCTGTCTGATAGGATAAAATTCATTTGCCTACAAGGAAGACTAATTAATACCATGATTACTCCAATTTACAGCCAGTGATGATAAAATGGAAGAATTCTACCAATTTCTTCAATCTGAAATTTGTCAAACATGCAATCAAAATGCATTGATAATTACGGGTGATTGGGATGCAAAAGTTGGAAATGAAGAGGAAGGATCAGTAGTTGGAAAATGTGACCTGGCTGATAGAAATGATGCTGGAGATCACATGGTAGAATTTTGAAAGACCGCCGGCTTCTTTATTGAAAATACCTGTTTTCAAAAACATTAAAGAAGATTATAATTGTGCTCTTGAGCAACCTGTACACAGACCAAGAGGCTGAATAAGGAACACTGAATGGTTTAAATTAGGGGAGGTGTGGCCAGGGTTGTTTTCTTTCACTATACTTTTTCAATCTATGCTAAGCAGATAATCCAAGAAGTTGGATTATGTGAAGAAAAATGTGGCATCAGGATAGAAGGAAGACTCATTAACAACCTGCAATTTGCAGATGATACAACCTTGCTTGCTGAAAGCAAAGAGGACTTAAAATACTTACTGATGAGGATCAAAGATGTATAGGTTGCACCTCAAGGTAAAGAAAACAAAAATTCTCACCGTTGGACCAATAAATAACATTCATATAAATGGAGAAAAGATTGAAGTTGTCAAAGACTTCATTTTGCTCGGGTCAACCATCAACACTCATGGAAGCATCAGTCAGGAAATCAAATGAAGTATTGCTTTAGACAAATCTGCTGCACAAGATTTCTTTAAAGTATTGAAGAACAAAGATGTCAGTTTTGAGGACTAAGGTGCACCTGACCCAAGCCATGGTATTTTCAATATCCTCATATGCTTGTAAAAGTTAGACAGTGAATAAGGAAGACCATAGAAGAAATGATGCATTTGAGCTGTGGTGTTAGAGGAGAATATTAAAAGTACCATGGACTGCCAAAAGAACAAACCAATCTGTGTTGGAAGAAATACAGCCAGAATGCTCCCTGGATGGCCAGACTTTGTCTCTCATTCTTCAGACATATTATCAGAAGGGATCAGTTCCTGGAGAAGGATATCATGTTTGGTAAAATAGAGAGTCGGAGAAAAAGAGGAAGACCCTTAATGAGATGCATTGGCACAGTGGGAGCAACTATGGGCACAAATGTAGCAATGATTGTGAGGTTGGCACAGGACTGGGCAGTGTTTTGTTCTGTCATGCATGGGGTCACTATGAGTCGGTACCAACTCGATGGCACCTAATAACAGCAACTTACATGTGGACCTCACCAGATGGAAGACACAGGAATCAAATTGACTATATCTGTGGGAAATGACAAAGGAGAAGCACAATATCATTAGCCCAAACAAGGATGTGGTTGACTGTGGAACAGACCATCAATTGCTGAAGCTGAAGAAAATTAAAACAAGTCCACAAGAGCCAAAATATGATCTTGAATATGACCTGAATTTAGAGACAATCTCAAGAACAGATTTGATGCATTAAGCACTAATGACCCCAAACCAAAACAGTTGTGGGATGACATCAAGAACACCACCCATGAAGAAAACAAAAGATCATTTAAAAGACAGGAAAGAAAGAAAGGACCAAAATGGATGTTAGAAAAACTCTGTAGTTTTCTCTTGAACATAGAGAAGCTAAAGGAACTGAAATAAATGAGCAAAAAGACTGACCATACAATTTCAAAAGACAGCTTGAGAAGACAAAGTAAAGTATTATAATGAAAACCAAAAGAAAGAGTTAGAAAACCAAAAGAAAGAACACACTCTGCATTTCTCATGCTGAAAGAACTAAAGAAAAAATTCAAGCCGTGAGTTACAATATTGAAGGATTCTATGTGCAAAATATTGAAAGATGCAAGAAGCACCAAAAGAAGATGGAAGGAATTCAAAAAGTCATTGTATCAAAAAGAATTAGCTGATTTTTTAAACATTTCAAGAGGTAGCATATAATTAAGAACTGATGATATTGAAGGAAGAAGTCTTAGCTACACTGAAACCTTTGACAAAAAATGAGGATCCAGGAATTGATGGAATACAAATAGAAATGTTTGAACAAATGGACACACTGCTGGAAATACTTCCAAGAAATTTGGAAGACAGCTACCTGGTCAGACAATTGGAAGAGCTCCAAATGTGTGCTCATTTCAAAGGAAGGTGATTCAATGGAGCTCGAAAACCATCAAACAATATCATTAATATCACATGCAAGTAAAATTTTGCTGAAGATAATTCAAAATCAATATAGTAGTACACTGACAGGGAGCTGCTAGAAATTCAAGATGAATTCAGAAGAGGACATGAAACTAAATGACATATTTCACTAGGCCCAAACCATTTCAATTGCCTCATATACATGTGAAAGTTGGACAAGAATAAGAAAGACCATATAAGAACTGATGCATTTGAATTATGGTGTTGGAGAAGAATATTTAAAATACCACAGACTGCCAGAAGAACAAACAAATCTGTCTTGAAGAAGTACAGCTAGAATGCTCCCAAAATATGGGGCTGGCAAGACTTTGTCTCTTATTCTTTGGACATATTGTCAGGAGGAACCAGTCCTTGGAGAAGGACATCATGCTTGGTAAAGTGGAGGATCAATGAAAAATTGAGATAGATTAACACATCAGCAGCAACAATGGGCTCAAACATAACAACAAATTGTGAGGATGGTGCAGTACCAGGCAGTGTTTCAGTTTGTTGTCCATAAGGGTCACTATGAGTTGGAACCAACTCTATAGCATCTAACAATAAAACAACATTTCAAGAAATTCTGTATTTTATTAACTGCAAGGACATCTCTATCCTTTGAAAAAATGCAAACTTCTAGGTGCTTGTGTATTGGGATTCTAGTAAAGGTATAGAGTACTAAATACCTCTGGATCCTCACTTTTGGACTCTGTGATAGCTAAAGTTTTGTGTCCAGTTGGCTGGGTCTGGAATTTCAGTGGTTTGTCAGTTATATGTAGTAATCCCCCAGGATGAGATGTGATAACACCGTAACCAGCTCCAAGATGAGATGTGGTATGAGCATTCAATCAATTGAAAAGGATTTTCCTTGGGAATGTGGCCTCCTTCTAATATTAGCTATTTAGACAAAGCTTGCTTGAGGGGTTTGGATTCTTTATCTGGCTAGTCATCTGATCTTCGGTTGTTTGGCTTTGAGCCAGAGGCCTGCTGTATTGCCTGCTGATCCTCGGAGTTGCCAGCAGCCTATCTCACCTGCTGGCCTTGAATTCATTCAGTTCTGCAGCCAGAAACCTATCAATCTTGAGTTCATCAGTCCTTGCAGATACATGAGTCAGAAGAAGATTCCAGCCTGACATCTGACCCACAGACTGGGAATTTGTCAGCCTCTACAGCAGCGTAGTGGTTACGAATCTGGCTCCTAATCTCAAGGCCAGCAGTTCGAAACTACCAGCTGTTCCTCGGAATAAAGATGAGGCTTTCTGCTCCCGTAAAGATTTACAGCCTCGGAAATCCTGTACAGGGTTGCTGTGAGTCAGAATTGACTCCACAGCACATAACAACAACACCAACACCTGTGTGAGTCATTTTCTTGATATACAAACATATACATGTGGCACTGTAGGATATATACTGGACTTCAAAGTCAGTTCAAACCACAAGGTCAGCAGTTCAAACTCACCAGCTGCTCCTTGGAAACCCTGTACAGGGTCGCTATGAGTCAGAACCTACTAGACAGCACTTAACATCAACTTAACATTTTATGTATATATAGTGCTGTAGGACAAGCACTAGATTGCTGACCACAAGGTTAGCAGTTCAAACTCACCAGCCACTCTGAGGGAGAAAGATGAGGCTCTCCTTTTTTTTTACTGTAAAGATTCACAGCCTACGAAACCATATATGGGGTTACTATGCGTCAGAATCTATTCGATGGCAGTGGGTCCTGGAGTCCTGGTGTGGCACTGCAGGATAATACACTGGACTGCAAAGTCAGTTTGAACTGCAAGGTCAGTTGTTCAAACCCACCAGCTGCTCCTCGGAAACCCTATACAGGGTTGCCATGAGTTGGAACCAACTTGATGGCACATAACAACAATAACATATATGTTTCACTTGTATTGCTTCTCTAGGGAACCCAGTCTAAGACAGGCCTTTATTCAACAGCTTCAGGGTTAACAAGAAATGTCCCATTAGAAGTCAGCACTAATAAAAACAGTTTTCATAACAGCAAAACATTCTCACTGGTTTCTCTGCACTTGATTGTTTACGCAACTGAAGAAAGAAGTTAAATGCTTCCCTGGGATCATGCTTGTTGGACCCCAGTCCCATTCCTTATTTGTAGAAACTTACCCATGTTATCCTCACAACAGCCCTGTGAAGTGCTATCACACATCTTTTTCCAGATCAGGAAACTGAGGCACCAATGTTGCCCAAGCTGGGAAGACGATCCTACAAGGCTGCAATCCAAACTAAGGGAGAGACTGGTGTCTACACAGCCATGACACTCTGTTACTTTCTCTGCTCTCAGTACTTAACCCACCATGCCACCAGTGTTCCTTCCAGGATGGAAAATTGTGTTCACAAGAGCCACTGATTCAACTGAAACAAAATATGAATTAACAACATCCGCGATCAGGAGAAAGGGGGAAAGTGGACTCCAGGTTGCATTTCTGTCCCTGAACCCCTGGCATACCCGTGGCTACTTCTGGGTCCCTACCTTGAGCGCTAGATGGTGATGGGACATCCTGACCTTGCAGTCGCTCAGCCAACTGCCACTTGGGGCTCTTGGGTTCCTTCTACAGCGAGGCCACTCCACACACACCCTGTTTGGGGTTTGGGGACACCTTTTCAGCTGCTGGAGCCTCCCCTATGCCTGGGACCTCGCAGAGGACTGCTCGCTGCCAGAAGCGCGGGAAATGATCCCAGAGGGCATTTTAATTCTTGCTTCAGCGGCAGAAAGAGCTTCACTGCGGGTGGGGGCAGGACCACCGCCAGCAGTTCCGTGGTGGGAAAGCCGGCGATACAGGGGTAGCTGGATGAGAGCAGATGGCCTTTGTGCGGAAGCGGATGGCATTTCTGTTCAATCCCCCTGTGATTTCTTAGCGCTGGCGGCCACGGCCAGACCGGGGCTCGTTAACTGTTGAAAATACTAAGATTTCTAATCTGACGGTCTAGGGCCCTGGCTTTGGGCCAGCAGATGTCATTCCTGGGCTTCTTAACTCCTATTGTTAAAAAGAGGAGGATGCGCACACAGCGTATTTAACACTGAAAGGTATTAAATGGAAGGAAACGGGGATGAAGAAGGAGTGATTCATCATTGCACGTGAGCTGGGCCTGGGAAGGGAGCTCTGGTAGCACAGTGGGTTAAACACCAGACTACTAACTGAAAGGTCAGAGGTTGCCCTTTTCTGCCCCCTCTGGTTTTATGAGCTGCTTTTATGAGCAAGTAAATGCTGGAAGTGTCTAGAAGCTCTGTGGGTGACAGATACAACAGCCTGTTTCCTTAAAAATCGGCAGGCCCGGAAACTCTTGGGAGCAGTTCTACTCTGTCCTTTAGGGTAGCTGTGAGTAGGAATCAACTGGACTGCAGTGGGTTGGTTCTGGGAGCCGCAGTCAGCTTGCTGGGGTGGGTGGGGGTGGAGGAGACCTTGAGAAGTGGTCAGCCTTGTTCAAGTGCAGTAGAAAATGATGCGGAGGTAGGCTAGGTTCTGGGGGTGGGGAGAGTGTCAACTTAGCTTTCACCAGAGAGAGGATCTCTGAACTGGGCTAAGGAAGGAGGCTCCCAGCTGACGGGATATGGGAAGTACACAGGGCCTCAGTGTTCTGTAGAGTCCTGGGGATGGTCCTTAGAGCAGTGCTGGACATTGTGAGGGGTGGCAGCAGGTGTGTATGGCTGGGTATGTGGGAAATGTGTATTAAAGCCACCCAAGTGCCTTCACTTGCAGACAGTGAAAAGCCATAGAGTTCTCATCAGATGTGTGTGTTTCGGAAAAGGAACCCTGGCAGAAGCCCAGTAGGAATAGTAATTGTTCCAAGGGGATGCTGGAGGAAGGAAGTGAATGGAATAAAAACTGAAAACCAATGTCACTACTGTCTATTAGGGCTCATAGTGACCCTACAGGACAGAGTAAAATTGCTCCATAAGGTCTCTGAGGCTATCAGTCTTTATGGAAGCAGACTGTTTCATCTTTCTCCTGAGGAGCAGTTGGTGGGTTTCAACAATCGTCCTTTCAGTTAGCAGCTCAACACTTAATCCACAGCACCCTCAGGGATCCTCATTAATGCAATTGTTGTTAAGTGATGGCCAGTTGGCTTTGACTCATAGTGACCCTGTGTAGAGTTTCTAACGAGCAGCTGATGGATTTGAACCTTGTGGTTCGCAGTCCAGTGCTGATCACACAGCACCACACCAATAGCCCTTGGAATATTTAGGACGTAAGCCAAGGAGCTCTGGTAGTGTAGTGGTTATGAATCGGGCTGCGAATCGCAAGGTCAGCAGTTTGAAACTACCAGCTGTTCCATGGGAGAAAGATGAGGAGTTCTGCTCCCATAAAGATTTACAGCCTCGGAAACCCTGTG
Source organism: Chrysochloris asiatica (assembly GCF_000296735.1). Taxonomy (NCBI): domain Eukaryota; kingdom Metazoa; phylum Chordata; class Mammalia; order Afrosoricida; family Chrysochloridae; genus Chrysochloris; species Chrysochloris asiatica. The sequence continues at coordinate 2,407,655 of NW_006408858.1, read as the reverse complement.
CAGGGTCACTATGAGTCGGAACCGACTACATGGCACACAGCCACCACCACCACCAAGGCTGAGAATGCAGTCAGGGTGGAGAAGGAAGATGAACTTCAGAGACATTTTGAAGATAAAAATTGGCCTCATCGGCTCCATGTTCTGAGGTCTGAGGCTTGAGGAGTCCTGGGTTTGAAAAACTGGGTGGACTAAATCGTTAAGATATTTGAGTGTCTGAGGAAAAAAAGACCTAGTCACTGCCCTCAAGGTTTTTGTGGTTGAATCGGAAGAGACCTATAAGTAGGTAACTGTATCTATAGGGAATCCTGGTGTGGTGCTGTGGGATAAAGCACTAGCCTGAAAGCTTGGTTTGAACCTCAAGGTCTGCAGTTCAAACTCACCAGTTGCTCCTTGGAAACCCTATACAGGGTCACTATGAGTCAGAACAGACTCGATGGCACTTCACAACAACAACAATATCTATATACTTGCACCAGCTTCTCTTTGGAAGAAAAATGAGGCGTCTATAAATATTGCTTGGGTAGCTTAGGGAGCAGTAATGCTCTGTCTTTCCTATACGGTTGCTACGAGTTGGAATGGTCTGGATGGCAGCAGGTGGGCCTATCTATCTACATAGGTGCAGAGGATTATAGATGCCTATGAGTCAGAACTGACTCCACAGCACATAACAACAACAACAACCTGAGCCTAGAGGAGCTCTGGTAGCGTAGTTACAAGTCAGGCTGCTAAACTCATGGTCAGCAGTTCGAAACTACCAACAATTCCGTGGGAGAAAGACATGTCTTTCTGCTCCTGTAAAGATTTACAGCCTCAAAAACCCTATGCAGGGTTGCTATGAGAGGGTTACTATGAGTCACAACTGACTCCACAGCACACCACCACCGCCACCACCACCACCACCACCACCACCTGAGCCTAGGTGGAGTGTGTTAAAGGAGGGCTTCCTGAAAGAGTGAGGCCTGAATTTCAGGGAAATGGGAAACTCCCAGGCAGTGTGAGAAACGGTGTTCATGGTACAGAGGGAACACGAACTGGTGTGAGAGCATTAGGCGAGGGATTTGTGAAGAGCTTAGAGAACTAGAAGCCTCTAAGATTAGAAGGTAGGAGATGTAATTCAAGTTTCATTCTCTAGGACGGGGGAGCCATAGCAGGCTTGTCCGGATGTGTGCATCAGAGCAGAGCCATTGCAAATGGTAGAAGCTGGTAGAAAAGACAGTTGCAGGTATTGCTGGGGGAAGGGGAACCTGCTGAAACCTGTTAGCACCATGGTAGGAGCATGAACCATCATGGGGACAGTTTGAGAAGACTGATGTGGGGAGTGTGGGGCTGGGGAGATTTAACTGCCCCACAATGGGGAGATTTAACTGCAATTTACTACCTACATGATGTTGGGTAGTTTGCTTAACCTTCATTGACTTATCTAATATACAAAATGGGGCTTACTGTACCTATACCTGTAATGTTGGGTGACTCCCTCAACAGACATTACCTGAGTACCTCATAGAGTCCAAAGGAACCCTGGTGATGCCATGGGTTAAGCGTTGAGCTACTAACCAAAAAAAGTCAGTAGTTAGAACTCACTAGTCAGTCTCTGGGAGAAAGATGAGGCAGACTCTCCTGAAAAGATTGACAGATGCAAAAACCCTAGGGAGCAGTTCTGTTCTGTCTTCAGGGTCACTGTGAGTTGGAATCAACCTGAGGGCAATGGGTTTGGTTTTGGCTTTTGCTGACTGCTGCAGCTACAACATTCAGGAAATGCTGGTGGAACTCAGGTGGGCTGTCGTCCACATTAAGGTTCCCAGAAAAGAAGTAGGTGAGTCCTGAGTGAGGAAGGGTTAGAGCACGGCCGTTGCTCACGAGAGCCAGGCATGCTGCCCAGGGGATGGCAGGGAGACTGAGGGCTGCTGTGTCCTCCTCCTCCTCAAGGCTATAATAAGGGTTTCTGGCTATAAGCTCTCAAAGCCCTTTAAACCAGTGTCATGGTTTGTGGTGATAATCTGTGTGCTTCCATTTCTGTGGGAAGAGAGCAGGGAGCTGAACCACCCAAACTCAGGATTCCAGGGGTAGGCAGGCCCCAGGACTAGACCCAGCTTCTGGAGCTCTGCCGGGAGCCTGTCTGCTCTCCCTGGGTGGTACTTCCAACAAGGTTTTGAGTCTTCTCAGGATTGTGTACTTGTTTCGTGCACAGGGGCAAACAATGACTTGTTATTTCTTATCACCTCTCTCCAGCATAGGCCATAATTGTTACTCATAACTGTTTTATAGTTCAGAAGATTGGAAAGAAGCAAAACAAAAATATACTTATCCAGTCAATTTCAACTCATGGTGACCTCTTATGTGTCAGAGTAGAACTAGCTCTGTAGAAATTTCAGTGGCTGCTTCTCTAGAAGCAGATCGCCAAGACTTTCTTCGGAGTTCTGGTGGACTTGAACTTACAGCCCTTAGCACGGGAACCATTTGTACCCAGGCAGTGAGAAGATTAAGTCCAGGTAAAATCAGGTACCTCACCGGAGGTTATACAGTTGTTACAAGGATGTTTTCTTCCATTGACTTTCTGATTTATGTTACAGAAGGTTGAGGGGGCTTCATTCCATTTTCCACAAACTTTTTGAAGCACCCTCGTATTTCATAGCGCCAGTCAGATAAATGTAAATAACAAATTAATGTTGTTGTTTTAAATGAAGTCTCTATCGTAGTTAACCCTGAGTTCATCTATAAACAAATGTAGAGGTTTTAGTCATCATTTTGTACCTGTGGTACCATGAATTTATTTGACAAAG
>NW_006408858.1:2403350-2404775 GCF_000296735.1 Chrysochloris asiatica | reverse complement strand
ACTTTTGTGTTGCTCTTGGTGCTGGAAGCTATGCCATGGTATTTTAAATACAAGCAAGGTCGTCCATGGTGATATGTTTCAGCAGAGCTTCCAGACTAAGACATACTAGGAAGAAGAGGTGGACCTTTTTTTAAAAATGTTTTATTGTGAATTATATGATAGTTTACATGAGAGGACTTTAGTTTTACATTCATTCTATCATATATCGTTTCCATGCATCATCAACCAACCAAAGGGAATACCCTACATACCCACCCCCTACACTCCCCCCCACCCCCAATTTTCGGCACACAGTCCCTTTCCCTCTCTGGATCCAAAGTCCTCAGCCGCTTCATCACTCCATGTCATGGTCTCTGCCTCTATCTCAGGCCTCGCTGCTTCTCTGGGTAGGAGAGGTGGACCTTTTTTGAAGGGTTCGCCACTGAAAACTTTATGAGTAGCAGCAGAACACTGTCAGATGCAGTGTTGGAAGATGAGCACCTCAAGTTGGAATTCACTGAAAATGCAACTGGGGAAGAACTGTCTCCTCAAAGTAGAGTTGACCTAAATGACATGAATGAAGCAAAGCTTTTGAAACCTTCATTTGTTGATGTGGCACAAATCAAAATGGAAAGAACAGCTGCAAACATCCATTAATAACCAGAACGTGAAATGTATGATGTATGAAGCTAAGAAAATTGGAACTCATCAAAAAAAAAAAAAATGAAAGGGAATCCATATCCTAGGCAACAGTGAGCTGAACGGGACTGGTATTGGCCATTTTGAGTCAACAATCATAGTATGCTTTAATATACCAGGAAAGACAAATTGAAGAGGAATGACATCACATTCATCATCAAAAAGAACATTTCAAGATCAATGCTGTCTGATAGGATAAAATTCATTTGCCTACAAGGAAGACTAATTAATACCATGATTACTCCAATTTACAGCCAGTGATGATAAAATGGAAGAATTCTACCAATTTCTTCAATCTGAAATTTGTCAAACATGCAATCAAAATGCATTGATAATTACGGGTGATTGGGATGCAAAAGTTGGAAATGAAGAGGAAGGATCAGTAGTTGGAAAATGTGACCTGGCTGATAGAAATGATGCTGGAGATCACATGGTAGAATTTTGAAAGACCGACGACTTCTTTATTGAAAATACCTGTTTTCAAAAACATTAAAGAAGATTATAATTGTGTTCTTGAGGAACCTGTACACAGACCAAGAGGCTGAATAAGGAACACTGAATGGTTTAAATTAGGGGAGGTGTGGCCAGGGTTGTTTTCTTTCACTATACTTTTTCAATCTATGCTAAGCAGATAATCCAAGAAGTTGGATTATGTGAAGAAAAATGTGGCATCAGGATAGAAGGAAGACTCATTAACAACCTGCAATTTGCAGATGATACAACCTTGCTTGCTGAAAGCAAAGAGGA
>NW_006408858.1:2393686-2399135 GCF_000296735.1 Chrysochloris asiatica | reverse complement strand
GGATGTACACAAAAACACTCAGGAATATATCATCATTTAAACAACCAAAGGATACATTCTGCAAACCTGCCTACTGGCCACCAGCACACAGCCTTTCTCTTTCTATGAGTCTAGAGTCCTCAGCTGCTTTCTCACTCCATGTCCTCATCTCTGCCTCAATATCTGGTGCCACTGCTTCTCTGGATAGGGTCCCACAATCTGCTCATGCTCTTCTCCCTTGATGAGCCTAGGGTCCTTTGCTCCTGGACTGCAAGATTGACTACTTCCCCGTTTATATTATAAAACTTCTACCTTTACAGTTGTGACAGTCGCAATTAGTCATGATAACAATTACTCATTATTGAATCATAAGAATCTTATCCCCATCTCCTTTCACCAGACCTGTCTAGACAAGATGAAAACCATGCAGTGGGGATTCTATCTTTCCCAGCACACTCTGAAAATAAACTCCCTCTTGAAAACTTGTAAGCCAGTCATTTCATGCCTTTATAGCCCCACCACCACCACCACCATTTTGGGTCAACAATGTCTAAATTGTCTGTCCCTATTAATCTTGTGTACAGAGAGAATAGGATTGAAACCTGATTTGAAGACTCCTCTCTCAGTTGGTATTTTGAGCTACTACATCCATAAGTATAGGTCAAATTAATCAAATTGTAGCAATTTACATGTGTTTCCTTTATCTCTCCAAAACATTTATTTTATTTTTCTAGTCGAGTTCTGATCATCAAGCTATCGAGGCTAGGTTGAATGAGTTCTATCTAAAAGTTTGGGCATTCTTGTGTGTATTCCCTCACTTCATATCAGCTGGTTGCTTCACTCTCAGCTCTAGCCCTCCAAAGAGTCCCCAGGTCTCACCACACTTTGGACCAACCAGCCCTTCCTCTTCTCTCTCTCATCTTCAGGTCAATGGGAGTCTATGAAACATGGTCAAACTCAGCCCATACCTTTATTGCTGCCTTTCCCTTTCTTCCACTCACCAGTAGACCAACATGGTTGCTAGCAAGCTTACATGCCTGCTCATGTGTTCTCTTTGAGAGTTTCAGTCTTGGAAGGAGGTTTGACATGGCTTTTCTATACAGAGTTTTCTTCACTCCTACCAAATGATTGAGTTGCTGTTAAGTGCCATCAAGGAGCAGCTGTGGGTTTGAACCTAACTTTAAGACTAGCAGTCCAGTGTTATCCTACAACGCTACACCAGGACCCCAAATGATTAGGTGAGACCATGCAAATAGGGTGTTCAGAACTCTAACACCACAGGGATTGATTCATTTTGCCATCATGCTAGGTTTAAAAGGAGCCACCTCAGAAACAGGAGTAAATGATCCATCAAGGCCATCAGGAAAGAAGAGCCTTGAATGGAACATGAGATCCCTACATGGAAAAGTGGACGGCAGAGGTGGTGGCTTGGAGAGACATAGCAGTGTTGGGTCTCCCAGCCTATGGACTGAGTAAATCTGAGTGGCATTACAGACTGGTAAAGGAGCTTTTGTAACACTTGCCTGAACAGAGCAGAGACCGAGGGCCCACTTGGCTAAGAAGCTAAAGACAAGAGTGAGGTGTGCCTGCAGTACAGCCAAGGAGAGCTGTTCCTGACTGGAGAACAGCTGGATCCTGAGTTGTTCCCAAATAAACCCCATAATCGTGAGTATTGTCTGTGAGTTCTGTATGGCCACAGTAATGGATTATGGAACCCAGATGTGAAGCAGAGAGTGCTGTGGGAGGGATGATTGGTTTCAGAAGAGGGCAAAGAAGGTTGACCTCTGCCTCACAGGACTCAGCCTTGGGCTGATTTTGAGTTCTCCTACCTCCTTGTGAAGCCAGAGGAAGTCAGACATGGCCTCCCTGCTGTTTTTGGAGTACCAAATTAAAAATCTTCGAAAGCTAATGAAAGTAGTTGTTAATATTGATCAAGTACAGTGTTTTGTACGTATTATCTCATTTCATTATCACATGTCCCCATGAGTTAGGGGAGCATCCCCATTTTACCGGGGAAATCAATTTAACTATTGAAGGCAGGTGAGCCAATGAGTGGCAGAACTAAAGTTTAAACTTTAGTTGGGTACAGAGTAGAACTAACGGTCAAGCACTCAGCTACTAACTGAAAAGTTAATAGTTCAAACCCACCCAGAGGTGCCTTAGAAGAGGGCCATCTGCTTCCCAAAAGCTAACTGCCTTGAAAACCTTATGGTTCTATTCTGCACACATGGAGTTGCCATGAGCTGGAATTAACTCAACAACCCCAAACTTGGTGTCTTGATTTATATTGCACCCAAAACTTTAGCCCAGATCTTACTAAGGACAGGGTCAGTGACCTAAATGATTATCATTTTAGACTTGAGACCCTGTCTTTGTATACCTTCTTTCATCCTTCACTTAAGCTCTAATGCAGTGTGTATTAGAGCTTAAGTTCTAAGGTGAGTGGTTTGGGGAAGGCTTCTAGTTACAGTGGGGGTACTAGTTCCATTTTGAGTCTCTGCATAAATTCAGGCTCTGCTGTCATTCATTCATTCATCCAGCAATTGTTTCCAGACAGCTTTGTCTTCAGTATGTTTGAAAGTAGATTGTAACTCTCTCGGTCAGTCCAAGCAGGGGTGCGTGCCAGTTTTGCCCTCAGGGGATTTTCCTGAGTGTGCCCTTGTTGTTGTGTGCCGTCAAGTTGATTCCTACTCACAGCAACCCTGTATAAGATTTCCGGGAGTGGTCGATGGGATTGAACCTTACTGTTAGCAGTCTAGTACTTATCTTACAGTGCCACGTCAGTGAATCCTCATTGTTGGTGTTGTTAAGTGCCATTGAGTTGACTCTGACTCAGTGTATGGGATTTCCAAGGAGCAGCTAGTGAGTTTGAACCTCTGACCTTTTGGTTCAAACCGACCTTGCGGTCCAGTGCTGTATCCCACAGCACCACAGCAGGGCTCCATCACATTAGTGTGTCCTTAATAACTGACAAATGTACGGTCGCCTGGAAATTGGGGTGCCAGGGACGCATGGTCATGTGTCATTTCTTAGCATAAAGTAACGGGGTGATTGAAGGGCCCCAGAACCAATCCTGTCAGCTTTTCCAATCTGCAATTGTGTATGCATCCCAGTCATGGCGTCTTCCCCACTTCTGTAGTCCCGCATGTGATCTGCTGCCAATCATGAGTTTGTGACAATTAGTCACATGGCTGTGAATCCTTAGGGCACCATTATGGCCTGCTGTTGATGGTCTCTCTCATCCAGATGATTCTTGTCTTGTCTTTGTCTTGTTTAAGGCTTAGTAAAAAGGTCTCTATAAAATATGTCAACAAAAAAGAGGAACACCCTCAACAAGACGGATTGACATAGTGACAGCAGCTATGGGCTCCAATATAACATTTGTGAGCATGGCACAGGACCAGACCATGTGTTGTTCTGTTGTGCATAGCATCCCTATGAGTTGGATTCAACTGGATGGCCCGTAACAACAACAACAAATGAAATGTTTGAATTTGGAGTTTTTTGTCCCTAGAACAGAACTGAACAGAAGTGCTTTCCTCCTTGATGTAACGGATGTAGGTATTGGCTAAGGACTTAAGGGAACACACAGTGGTTCAGTCTCATGTTTGTGGAAGCTGTGGTACTAATTAACTGCACCATCTGCTCCGTGCTGGGGAGGAAAATGAGATCACCGGGGGAGAATGCCTTCCCAGATGGGAGCCGTGCCCACGTACATAGAAGTCTGGCAGAGAAGCCTGTGAAGAGTGACTTGGTGGACATAAAAAAGAACTTTTCCAAATTCATATTTATTTTTTCTGGAGAGTACAGTTCAGCTTACCAGACAATGTCTTAACATAGGAAAGCTTTTTCTCTCTCACTGAAGGAGAAGAGAGCTGGAGGCAGCTGGTTTAGTGTGCTGATGGGCGGGGAAGCCCTTGTCACTGAGAGGAAGACAGGAGAAAGGCCTCACTCTGTGAATTTGGTCTTCTCCAGTAGCCAGTACAGAGCTAGGTCAGGAAAGCTGCTGGCCAGGCGAGTCAGTGTGACTCAGTCCTATGATCTCGTTAACATGTGGACAAGGTGTCAGCTCTTAGATCTCTGGAATTATGATCGATCTTTCTTTTAATCTTTCCCAATAATTTTCCAATCATGTCTTCCCCCAACCATTTCTCTGTGTCCATTTCAGGGATATTGATGACATTCTTCAAGGTGTGTAACTGTTCTTGCTATCGTTTTCCCATAATTCCACCACCATAGTCATAAAAACAGTGATGACTCAGCAAGCACATGCTTTTAAATGTTGTTGTTGCTAGGTTGTGTTGAGTCAGTTCCGATTCTTAGTGACTCTATGACAACCGAACGGAACAGTGCTCAGTTGTGCGCCATCCTCACAATTGTTATGTCTGAGTCTATTGTTGCTGCCCCTGTATCAATCCATCTCTTTGGGGGTCTTCCACTTTTTCAGTGAGCCTCTACTTTACTTTCTCCAGAGACTGGTCCTTCCTGACATGTTCAAAGCACTGAAATGAGTCTTGCCATCCTGACTTCTAAGGAGCATTTTGGCTGCACTTCTCCCACCACAGATTGGCTTGTCCTTCTCGTAGTCCACGGTACCTTCAATATTCTTCACCAATACCGTAACTCAAGTGCATCAGTTCTTCCACAGTCTTCCTTATTCATTGTGCAACTTTCACATGCCTATGAATGAGGTCATTGAAAATACCCTGGCTTGGGTAAGGCATATCTTAGTGTCCTCAAAGTGACATCTTTGTTCTTTAACACTTCAAAGAGGTGTATTTAAAATCTTGAAGCCCTGGTGTGGTGCTGTAGGATAAGCACCGGACTGCAAAGTTGGTTTGAAACTCAAGATGTTGTTGTTGTTAAGTGTCATTGAGTCAGTTCCGACCCATAGCAACACTGTATAGGGTTTCTGAGGAGCAGCTGGTGAGCTTGAACCTCCAACCTTGCAGTGCAAACAGCTTTGCAGTCTGGTGCATTAACCCACAGTGCCACACCAGGAACTGCAAGGTAGGCAGTTCAAACTCACCAGCTGCTCCTTGGAAATCCTATACAGAGTCGCTGTGAATCTAAACTGACTCGATGGCACTTAACAACAACAACAGCATTAAAAATCTTAGTGCCCTGGTGTGGTGCTGTAGGATAAGCATGGACCTGCAAAGTTGATTTGAACCACAAGGTAGGCAAACTCACCAGATGCTCACGGGAAACCCTATACTGGGTCACTATGAGTTGAAACCGACTTGATGGCACTTAACAACATTAAAAATCTATGACTGCAGCCAGAGATTAAGTTCCCCTGTGAACTTGGTTGAACCTCAGCATAGTGATCCTGCTTGGTCGCCTTAGAGCAGGTGGTGGTCTGGCAACATCTTGCGTGTGGGGTCCCCAGCCGGTCTCCTTCCTCCCTGCCTTCTTCGGATGGCGGCTGTTTATGCTGGATGTGTGGCCAGAGACGGGCAAGGATCAC
>NW_006408858.1:2390914-2392956 GCF_000296735.1 Chrysochloris asiatica | reverse complement strand
TAGGTGGTTCAAATTCACCACCTGCTCCTTGGAAACCCTATACAAGGTCACTATGAGTGGGAACTAACTCAATGGCACTTAATAACAACAACAACAACAGTATGATGGCTGGAACTGCAGTTGCCTTGGTAAGGCCAGACCAAATTATTTTGCAGGCCTTATATTGCCTGTGGGTCGGATGTACCTGGTTTAAAGAATACATAAAAGAAGTTTTGGTGGCACAGAGGGCTAAGTGCTCAGCTGCCCACCAAAGGTTAGTGTTTGAACCGACCAGCCACTCCAGAGGGGAAAGATGTGGCAATTGACACCCATAAAGATGACAGCATTGGAAAGCCTATGGGGTTGCGGTTCGATAGAGTAGCTATGATCCAGAATTAACTTGATGACAACAGACTTCGTTTGTTTTCATTTGTTGGTGAAGAGTAAGCATATCTGTCCCTCCTCATTTTATGAGAAGGAAGTGCTAGAAGATCTGTCAGTTCGTCATGGTGGTTTGCTCTTTTCAATGCAGTCCTTAATGCTAAAGTGGCCATAGAAGTCTTGAGGTCTCTTGTTTTCTTTCAGATCCCTGGTGAGGAACGTGCGCCGTATTGTAGTGGGCCTTGCCTGCTCCTCCTCCTCCCTGCTAGATTGGACTTTCCTGTTTTTGTCCTTCTGGCTTTACTTCGTAGACATGCTTTGTGTAAGGGAGAAAAATCCCCCTCGAAGGAAGCATCTAAGAGCTCCCAGGTGCACAGTTCAGCCAAGTAGGTGACTTGAAGGGCTTCGTGTCTTTGTGTTTGTCAGTGTCGGGAAGGGCGTGACAGAGTGACAGTCCAATTGCTTTACCACCTGAGGCTCAAGGCAGTTCCTCACGTGGCCATACCCCCATAGGGCTTAGCCTCCTCACTTGAGAACTGAGTGTGTGCAAACAGCAGTAACTTGGAGAATATTATGTACAGCATACCCATGTCATTTAGTCTATTCTGACTCATAGCGACTCCTATGTGGCATTTCCGAGACTGTACATCTTTAACAGAGCAGATAACCTCATCTCTTTTCTTCAGAGTCACTGTGGGTTTGAATTGCCAAACTTACAATTAGTAATTGTAATAGTAGATGTTGTTGGTTCTGACTCATAGTGATACTGTATAGGGTTTCTGAGGAGCAGCTGCTGGGTTTGAATCACCAACCTTTTGGTTAGCAGTCCAGTGTTTATCTTACAACACCATCAGGACTCCTATGTACAGTATATGGCTGTTGTTGTTAAGTGCCGTCAAGTTGGTTCCGACTCATAGTGACCCTGTACAGCGTTTCTGAGGCTGTAAATCTTTACGGGAGCAGAAAGCCTTATCTTTCTCCCATGGAACAGTTGGTAGTTTTGAACTGCTGACCTGGCGGTTCGCAGCCCAATTTGTAACCACTACGCTACCAGAGTGCCTTATATGTAAGAAGATATATGTGGGGGCTTACAAAAGTTGGTGGAAACATGGAATTGAAAAATAATGGAATTACTCTATGAACTTTTAAAGCCCCCTAGTATTTACATAGAACAAAAGCAAGAAAAAGAACAAAGAAAGGGAGGAGGGACTAGAGAGATTGAAGGAATGGTGTGATGTTGCAGGACCTATAAGAATGTATATATACTACAATAAGGAGCTCTGGTAGCGTGTTGTTGTTGTTGTTGTTGTTAGGTGCCATTGAGTCAGTACTGACCCATAGTGACCTTATGCACAGCAGAACAAAACACTGACCAATCCTGAGCCAACCTCAGTACTGTTACCACGCTTTAGTCCATCAATGCTGCCACTTGGCCAATCCATCTCGTTGGGGGTTTTCCTCTTTTTCTTTGACCCTCCACCTTACCAAACATGATATCCTTCTCCAGTGACTAGTTCCTCCTGACAATATGTCTAAAGTATGAGAGACTAAGTTTGGCCATCTTGGCCTCTAAGGAGCACTCTGGCTGCACTTCTTCCAAAACGAATCTATTGGTTCTTTTGGCAACCCATGACATCTTCAATATTCTCCTCCAACACCATAACTCAAAGGCATCAATTCTT
>NW_006408858.1:2386577-2388794 GCF_000296735.1 Chrysochloris asiatica | reverse complement strand
ATTTCAGATTGAAGAAGTTGGTAGAATTCTTCTATTTCATCCTCATTGGCTTTAGTGGTTGGTGTGTAAATTTGAATAATAGTGTTATTAACTGGGCTTCCCTGCAGGTGCTTCCCAGGTATAGGTGTGATAGATATTATCCTATCACAAACAGTGTTGTACCTCATGACTGATCTGGTAGCGTAGTGGTTATGAATCAGGCTGCTAACCTCAAGGTCGGCAGTTCGAAGCTACCAGCAGTTCTGCAGGAGAAAGATGAGGTGCCCTGCTCCCATAAAGATTTACAGCCCCGGAAACCCTGTGCAGGGTCACCATGAGTCGGAACTGACTCCACGGTACTTAATAACAACAACATGTATACAATGGAGTCCTGGTGTGGCAATGTGGGGTATGGCCCTGGACTGCAAAGTCACTTTGAACCACAGTTCAAAGGTCGGCAGTTCAAGCTCACCAGCCGCCCCTTGGAAACCCTATACCTGGACACTATGGGTCAGAACTGCTCTCTATGGGTCAGAACTAACTCTACAGCACTTAGCAACAACATATATGCTACAATGGAGTCCTGGTGTGGTGCCGCAGGATATATATGCATGTATATATACTACAATGGAGTTCTAGTGTGGTGCGGTGGCTTAATGCCCTGGACTGTAAAGTCACTTTGAACCGCAAGGCCACTCCTTGAAAACTCTATACAGGATTGCTATGGGTTGGAACCGACTTGACGGCCCTTAACCACAACAACAACATACTACAATGGAGTCCTGGTGTGGTGCTGTTGTTTAATGTCCTGGACTGCAAAGTTGGTTTGAATTGTCATGTTGACGGCTCTAGCTCATAGCCACTCCTCAGAAACCCTCTACAGAGTTGCTATGGGTCGGAACCGACTTGACAGCACTTAACAACAAGAACAAATACTACAATAATGGTCTCAAACATATTTACTGTTGTGGGGATGGTACAGGACCAGGCATCCTTTCAGTCATCTATTCATCGGGTTTCTGTGCTTCAAAGCTGACTCCATGGCGTCAATAACATAATTGCAATTCAAAGTTATAATGAACATTCTCTTCTGCAATCCCAGAAAATTTAGTATATGCTTTAAACTTTTTCTTCTTTACGTATATAGTATTTTATTATATGAATACATCATTTATTTAATCATTCCTTTATTGAAGAAAATTTTACTTTGTTTATAGATTGTCTTCTGCTAACTGCAAGGTCAGCAGTTCAAGCCCACCAATCATTCCTCAAGAGAAAGATGAGGCTTCCTACTCCTATAAAGATTCATAGCCTCAGAAATCCTATATAGGGTCACTGTGACTCAGAACTGACTCAATGGTACGTAACATCAACAGCAACAACATAGATTGTCTACTTTTAAACATATATCACATATGTACCTGTTTGTATACATTTATAAGTATTTTTGCAGGCTGAATTTTTAGAAATGGAATTGTTGGGCCAAAGAATTTGTACATTTTTGAGTTTTAACAGATATTGATTAACTGCTCTGAGAGGTTCATTTCCCTTGTAACTTTCCCATCACTGGGTACTATCCTTCTGAATTTTTTTCCTAACCAATTGGATGGAAAAGGTGGCTAATGTGGCTCAGTGGGTTAGGTGCTTGGCTGCTAACTGAAAGAGCAGTGATTCGAACCCACTAGCTACTCTACAGGAGAGACCTTATGGAGCCATTCTACTCTGTCCTGGAGTCACTCTAATTTGGAATAAACTGGACAGTAATGGTTTTTGGTTATTGTCAGGGCTAGTGTGATGCCTCAGTGACTATCCTTTGTCTAAAATAAAATTCATTTTCAAGAATCAAAATTGAATGTTTGAGAGAACAAACAAGATGGCAGCTTGGGTGGAAGTGCAGTAAAGGAGCTCCGCCAACAACAACACAGAGTAACTGACCAAGCAGGCTCAGGGGCTGGTCCCAGAACTCTGAACCACATATAAAGGAATATTTAGAAGGTTGGAAGGCTTAAAGTTGGGGGAATTTGTGGCAGAAGCAAGAAACCTATTGCTTTCTAGTCTGGGACGTTCGGCTGCTCCAGGAGCTGCCATCTTGGGTGAGACCACACGGGAGAAGGAACGGCATGACCACAGATGCCTGGCAGAACCGCTGAGATAAAGGTGTGGACATTCTTTTCTTTTGTTAGCTGTTCATTGGTCCCTTGCTATCTGCGCACCTCCATTCTGGTGACTATAGGGGTA
>NW_006408858.1:2371909-2383587 GCF_000296735.1 Chrysochloris asiatica | reverse complement strand
AAAAAAATTGAATGTTTGAACGACCTGAAGTCATGGCTGATAAGTTTGATCTTAGCTTGGCCATTCGTACTTAAAGGAGCTCTGGTAGGTATGTGTTATGAGTCGGACTGCTAATTACGAGGTCAGCAGTTCGAAACAACTAACTGCTCCATGTGAGAAAGATGAGGCTTTCTGCTGCCTCAAAGATTTACAGACCCAGAAACCCTATACAGGGTCGCTATGAGTAGGAGGCAACTTCATGGCACACCACCACCACCACCTCTACCACCATTTGTACCTTAGTAGTCCTGGTGTGGCACTATAGGGTAAGAACTGTACTGCAATGTCGGCGGTTCAAACCCACTAACTGCTCCTTGGGCACCCTACACAGGGTAGTTGTAAGCTCTTCCATGTCATTGAACAACACCAATATTTGTATCTTAAGGAGTCCTGGTGGCACTTAAAGATAAGAACTAAACTACTAACTGGTGTGTGGAGTCCTAGTGTGGCACTGTAGGATAACCACAAAGTCAGCAGTTCAAACCCACCAGCTGCTCCTCAGAAACCCTACATATGGTCACTGTGAATTAGAACCAACTTGACGGCACTTAATAACAACAACAACTAACTCTAGGTCAGTAGTTCAAACCCATAAGTTGCTCCAAGGGAGAAAAACAAGGGAGTTTCTCCTGTAAAGATTTACAGCCTTGAGGAGCCCTGGTGGCACAGTTATTAAAGCACTCAACAGCTAACAAAAGTGGTGAACCCACCAGCCACTCTAGGGGAATATGATGAGTCAGCCAGCTTTTGTCAAGATTCTTGTTGTTAAGTGCTATCTGACTCATAGTGACCCTGAAGAGGGTTTCTAAGGAGTGGCTGGTGGGTATGAACTGACAGCCTAGTAATTAGCAGTTAAGTGCTTATCCTACAGTGCCACACCAGGACTCATTGTAAAGATTGGTGGTGGTGGTTATGTGCCGTGGAGTCGTTTCCGACTCATAGCGACCCTGTACAGGGTTTCCGAGGCTGTAAATATTTATGGGAGCAGAAAGCCTCATCTTTCTACTGCGGAACAGCTGGTAGTTTTGAACTGCTGACCTTAAGGTTCGCAGACCAATTCATAACCACTACACTACTACAGCCTTGGAAACCCTTTGGAGCAGCTCAGCTCTTTCCTATAGGGTCTCTATGTGTCCGAGTCAAGTTGACAACAGTGGATTTGATTTTGTTTTTAAATTTATATTCCATTGACTATTTACAAGTTTAGACATCTTTTTAAAATGGCAATTGGCCACAAGCAATTGTATCTTTTGCTTATTTTTCTTTGGGCTTGCTTCCCTGTCTTCTTTTTATAACACCGAGGTTAGGTGTTAGCAGATTAGTTGTGAAGTTAAAGAATACTTGCAGCTTTAAAGAGCATCTGGGAAATTCCCTATCTTACATGTGGTCCTCAGGGCCCTATGTGAGTTGTTGCTAGACCCTGCCTGTTTTCTCTTGAAGCATCATGACAACTCTGCCCATGGCCCCTTTTAGGTCAGGAAACACGCTATGGAGCATGCCCTGTATTGCTCCCATGGGAAACAGACCCCAAACTGTGAGACAACCTTCCCAGGGTCTCATGCTAAGGTGAAACCCTTGTCTCTGATTCGCTGACACTTTTTGTTCAGTGTGACAATGGGTGTCAGGTCTGGCAGGCCTCCTGGGTCAGACTTCATATAATGCTGTCAGTGAAAAGCATCTTAGGACTTTTACAATGGTAGCTTTGCCTTTTGGCAGCATTGTCCATTCTGTATCCCTGGTGACCAGCAGGAAGAAGAGTGACTATCAACATGTCATTAGACTTCTTGGGAATTTTCTAGTACTCCGTGTTTTCAGATCCTTGATGATTCATTCATATCAGAGGGAGGTTGTGAAGAGTGATAATGTCAGGAAGGTATGAGTCATTGCTAGGAGGTTCTTACTCTGGTATGCTATGCTTCTTGATTCTGTAGTGGGTAGCCCAGTGTATTAGAGTTTAAATCATAAAACATTTGATTTATGTAGTCTATAGCAGGAACCCTAACACATTGTTGAGTCTGATGTAAGTTCAAAAACCATTGGAGTCCTTTCTGACCATTAAACCAGCGGTATGGCCAAGCTTAGTCAAGTCTAGGGCAGCTCCAGGGCGGGTCCGTTTGCCCTTAGGAAGAGTATGGTGTTATGTGCCATGGAGTTGGTTTCGACTCATAGCGACCCTGTATAGGGTTTCTGAGTTATAGTTTTGCCCTCAGGCTTTCACAAAGAACCAAGGAGTCTGCCTTAATGATTTATCAAAAATAGCCTCATGTTATCTAATTTAAATTAAATGTTGGCATTCTGGTGGCCATGACTCAGGGTCACGTGACCATGAGTCATACACAGACTATCACATAGCCAGGTGATGTAAGCCTCAGAACAAGTTCTGTAGCCCTCTTTAACCTGTAATGGTATACTTAACGCAATCCTGGACTTTCCCCCATTTCTTTAGTCTCATTGTTGAGGAAGATGCCCCAATAAGACAGGTTGACACAGTGGCAGCAACCATGGGCTCAAACATAACATTTGTGAGGATGGCGCAGGTCCAGAAAGTGTTTCATTCTCTTGTGCATAAGGTTGCTGTGAGGAGCCCTAGTGGTGCTATAGGATAAGCACTGGACTGCTCAGTTCAAGCCCACCAATTGCTCCTTAGAAGAAAGATGAGGTGTCTGTTCCTGTAAGGAGTCTGAATCAGCTCAGTGATAGCAATTTTGTGTGTGTGTGGAGGTGTTGTAGTATCCTAGTTATGGTCTTTCCCCACTTCTATAGTCCCACCTTGGCAAAGTGGCAGCATCAGTGGGCTCAAGCGTGGCAACAATAGTGAGGTTGGCCCAGGATTGGTTAGGGTTTCGTTCTGCTGTGCATAAGGTTGCTATGAGTCGGTACCAACTTGATGGCACCTAACAACAACAACAACAACAAATAGTCCCACCTGGAGTCCTGTTGTAGCACTGTTCGTTAATACACTGGACTGCAAGGTTGATTTGAACCGCAAGGTCAGTGGTTCAAGCTCACCAGTCACTCCTCGGAAACCCTAGACAGAGTTGCAATGAGTCAGAACTGACTCGATGACACTTAACAACAACAACAACATAGTCCCACCTGACTAACACAGTTGACAGTAACAACGCGCTCAAACATAACAACTGTGAGGATGTTGAACGACTGGACAATATTTTGTTCTGTTGCTCACAACATCTAATAACGGCAGCATAGTCCCACCTGGATCAGTGATGGATTAACCTACCACTCATCATGAGTTTGTGAATCAGCAGACTCCATATGTCTTCTGCACTGTGTGCATACTGATGGTTTTCCTCATACTTGATGATTGTCTTTGTTCTGTTTAAGGCTAAATAAAAGGTTTTTTATTGGAACCAAGTTGAGGGTACCTAACAAAAACAAAAGCACTTGACAACAAGGTCAGTTTGAACTGAAAGGTCGTGGTTCAAACTCACCAGCTGCTTCTTGGAAACCCTATATAGGGTCGCTATGAGTTGGAATTGACTCCATGGCACTTAACAGCAACAACATAAAACATATTTGAATCTGGGGTCTTTTTTCCCTTAGCACACCAGGAATTGAGTTTTCTAACTGTTTCTTCTCTCCCAGTCATTTCTCTCCGGGTGTTTTTAGTGGTAGGGGGGTTGTCTAGGGCTCCAAGCCATCACTAGAATCTTGGTGTGATGGCTCCTGACCCCATGCTCCTGACAACGCCCCCACAATTCAACCTGGAACTCCCACAGGGCTGCCTGTCCTTGTATTTCTTGTCCCTCTGCCTTTTTCTAGCCCCCTTGCCTCCCACCCTCCTGGAGCTAGTTCCCAGGATGCGTACACTGGCAGCTTTTGGGCCTATCAACAGTCTTTATATTCACAAAATTGTGGCATTACCCTTGCAATCAATTTTAGAATATTTTCCTCATCCCAAATAAAAACTCCTATGCCATAAATAGTCACTCCCATTTCTCTCCGAGCCACCCCCCCTCCCCCCAAACACACACCTAGTTGTGGTGTGCCATGGAGTGGATTCCGGCTTATAGCGACCCTGCATAGGGTTTACGAGGCTGTAAATCTTTATGGGAGCAGAAAGCCATATCTTTCTCCCATGGAACCACTGGTAGTTTCAAACTGCTGACATTGAAGTTAACAGCCTGACTTGTAACCACTACACTACCAGAGCTCCTTCCACCCATTAATTGACTCACTATCTCTATGGCTTTGCCTGGACGTAGAGGCTCAGACTGCTGAGCATCTGAATTCTGATGTCTGGGTGTGGTTATGGGTAAACTAGATTTGGGGTGAGGTTGATTCCATTCCTGCCTGGGTGGGTCCTGAGGGCTGAATATTGGGGTAGGACACTGAACAAGTAGGGACCTATTGTGTGGGAGCCCTAGGGGGCAGGGGAGCACGATCCTGTTATCTGGAGAGACCTGGAACTGGAGTCACTTTTCTGTGTCTGTCTTGGGCCTTCACCCACGACAGACACACTCTTTCTTGATGAGGCAGGCACACTGCCTGAATAGTATGCTGCTGGAATGTCACCAAGTAGACACTGCGTGAGTCAGCACCTTCTCACGCTTCTCTGGAGGGTTCTGACATTCATTTTCACTCATGCACATCTCAGCGTGGATTCTTTTAATTTAGGGACTTTCTTCTGAACACCTTGAAGAAATCCATTTAATGTGCCTTGAAATCCTCAATCCCCTTCATTTTGATAATTAGCCTCAGCATGTAGTGAGAAGCCTCATTTGTTGGCAGTTGTGCCAGGGGCGTTGCTAGGTAAACACTGTGGGAAATATGAGAAAGATCAGCTACTCTTTCATTCAAGGATCTTATCGCTATTCTGTGGGGAAAAGACCCCTAATTCAAATATAGTCTATAGAGACCCCTTTATTAAGTCTTAAGCAGGACAAGTTTGGTTTAAGCAGCAAGATTGGTGGTTCAAATCCATCAGCTGCTCCTTGGAAGCCCTATACAGGGTCGCTATGGATTGGAAACAACTTGACAGCACTTAACAACAACAGGACAAAAGCAAATTATCTGGATGAAGGAGACCATCAGCAAATGTTCAAAGGATTCACAGCCAAGTGACTGAATATAGAACATGAAAAACAAAGGAAATGTCAGCAACTCAGATCAATTCATCAATGTTAATTTCCTTGCAGGAAAGGTCCATGATTGAGATATGTATACTACTGCAAATTTTAAAAGTTCACAGGATTGGTTTTGGGGTGTTCCACCACCATGTGACCCTGGTACCCCAATTCCCATTAAGGCCACAGTGCAGGCAGACCCTAAGGGCAACACTGCTCCCCTCTAGGCTTCTTATCCACCCACCCACTGCCATCAAGTGGATTCCAATTTGGGGTTTTTGAGGCTGTAAATCTCTAGGGGAGCAGAAAGCCTCATCTTTCTCCTGCATAGTGGCTGGTGGGTTTGAACTGCCGACCTTGTGGTTAGCATTCCAGTGCTTATCATCCAGTGTCACCAGGTGTCCTTGGGCTGGCTGTTGTTGTTGTTAAGTACTATCAAGTCGGTCCCAACCCATAGTGACCTTGTATAGAGTTCCCAAGGAGCAGCTGATGAGCTTGAACCAGCAACCTTGTGGTTTAATCTGACTAGCCCATTAGCCCACAGAACATGGGTGTGGTAATTTACTTTCAAACACACCTTGCCTGAGGGCAAAACTTTGTACATTGTTGGTTTATGGTCCTAAAAATTTCAACGGAGGTTGAATTTGCGTCAAGACTCAAAATGGAGGCAATTAGGGCTCCCACCGTAAATTGTTGTTGTTAAGTGCCATCTAGTCAGTTCTGATTCAGCGACTCTGTATAGGGTTTCCAAGGAGTGGCTGGTAGGTTTGAAAAACGTCATCATAATTAGTTCTAATTCATCTCCAGTTGTGTGAGAAATAAGAAATTACTCGACAGGTCCTGTGTTCCTCTGTTCAAAACCCTGCCATGGTGCCCATTCATCCACCCATTGGCTCCTGTGACCCATTGTTGTACAGGCTCCCCTTCTGCTCATCCCCTCATACTTGCTGCCTTGGTGTTTCTGCCTCAGGACTTTTGCACTGCCTGCTCTCTCTGAAAGGAGCTCTGGTGGTGTCGTGGGTTAAGCTTTCAGGGTGGAAGGCGTTCCGGGAAGTAGTTCCGGGTGCGTGGCCCCGGATGTTGGCTGCTCCCGCTGCCTCCGCCACTGTTGGCGCTGCTCAGGCCTCAGTAGCTCTCACCAGGCACAGTTGGAACTTTTCTTGGGGGGCGATGCACGTAATGGCCGGGGGCTCAGCGGGGCCGGGTCGGCCTCCACAGTCTGAGATTCTCTTTGTGGTTAGATGGGTTTGTATGGACGAGCTTGTCCATCTGTAACTTCATTAAGGATGACATCTGAACTAGAGAGCAGCCTAACAGTTATGGACTGGTTACCACAGTTTACCATGAGAGCAGACATCCAGAAATCTGATACTACACAAAATGCCCATGGAACGGAGATTTCCAAGAAGAATGCGCTCCTTGACCCAAATACAACCCTGGACCAGGAGGAAGTCCAACAGCACAAAGATGGAAAACAGGAATACAGTTATGCCAGCCTCATCACCTTTGCAATTAATAGCTCACCCAAAAAGAAAATGACTCTACGTGAGATATACCAGTGGATTTGTGATAACTTCCCATATTATAGAAAGGCTGGCAGTGTTTGGAAGAATTCAGTACGGCATAATCTGTCACTTCCTTAAAGTGCCTCGATCCAAGTATAATCCAGGAAAGGGGTCTTACTGGGCAATATACACCAATTCGAAGGAGGATGCGCTGCCTACTCGGCCAAAGAAGAGGGTGCGATCTGTAGAATGGGCCTCAACTCCATATAGCATAGATTCAGATTCTTTGGGAATGGAGTGTATTATTTCGGGAAGTGCCTCTCGGACTCTGGCAATCAACACTGTGACTAACCAAAGTAATTTCATTTTTAAAATGCTTTTGAAAATGTCATTGAGTAATAAATTTAATTTGTCTCTTTAAAAAAAAAGGCTGATGCTTCAAACCCACCAACCACTCTGAAGGAGAAAGACTGTGTGGCTGTCTGTTCCCATAACCATCTGCAGCCTCAGAAACCCTATGAGGCAGTTCTACTCTGTCCTATAGGGCCGCTGTGTTGGAACTCACTCAAAGACAGTAAATGGATTCTCTCTGGAATACGTTCTTTCCCCTCATTCCACCCTTACCCCGACTTCTCCCAAGTCTACTCAAATGCTGCTTTCTTGGTTGTTAGTGCCAGGCCTGAGGTCCCTAGGTGGCACAGACAGTTAAGCATTCAACTACTAACCCAAAGTTTGGTGGTTCAAATTTACCCAGTGGGACCATAGAAGAAAGTCCCGGTTATTCCAGTCAAGAAAACTCTATGGAATAGTTTATTCTCCTTGGTACCACAGAGTCAACTTCATGGCAACAGGTAGTAGTAAGTAGCCCAGGGCTGGGTGGTGAGTAAAGAGGAAATGAAGCCAGAATGAGGGTGGGAAATGAGGCTGGAAAAGTCATTGGCCTTACTAGTTTCCGGTTCCTGGTACCAAGAAGACTGACATTGTAGTTTGGGAGGAAATGTGCTCATCGGTCCATGTGGGGGTGTGGTTAGGATGAGGCCGTTAGGGATTTTGCATGTGGTCACAGTTAGCACAGGTGTGCATCACAAGGAGACTAGCCTGCTCCCATGCCCCACAGAGAAGCTGTGGTCCTGTGGCTGCCCAGGTGTCCTAAAGCCATTTTCTGCCTGTGCTGATGGTCAGGGGCACCAAAGCTTTTCCCTTTTTTCCATTTCCTGTCACTGTTTTGAAACTATTAGAGGAAGAGAGGCACCTGATTTAATAACCATTCATTTCCTATCAAAGTTGTTGTCACATCTTTATCAGAAACTGTGGCCTAAGAATCATTAACATCAGGATTTGAGAGAACGTTAAAGTGCCAGTAACACACTCACTGCTGTTGAGTCAATTCTGAATCATAGAGTCCATTTAGGACAGAGTAGAACTGTTCCATGGGCTTCTGAGACTGTCAGTCTTTCTGGGAGCAGACAGCTTCACTTTTCTCTTTTGGAGCAACTGGTGGATTTGAAGTGCTGGCTTTTCCGATAGCAGTCCAGTCCTTAGCCCCTTATGCCACCAGCGCTCTTTCAAGGATCAATTGGTTAGGAAGAAACAGAAATGTTTGCCTTGAGATTATATGCAAGTCATTTTCTGCTGCAATGCTGTTGAAATGATTAGCCCAGTACCCATTGCCATTGGGGCGAATCCTAGAGAAAAGAGTAGAACTGCTCCACTGTTTCTGAGGCTATAAAACTTTACAGAAGCAGTCTGCCTCATCTTTCTTCTACTGACATGGGTTATTATATGAATGATGGAGAGAAGGGTAAATCTTATATTCCCACATATTACACTACTTAAATAGGTACCTCATCTCTTGTTCTTATTTAAAAAAAAAAAAGAAGAAGAAGAAGGAATGTGGGTTTGAATATGACTAGCTCTTTTTTTATTTATTTTTTTTTACAGCTTCATGCATTTATTGTTGTGCTTGTGCATAACAAATCATGGGAAAATATGTTTGAAAAAGAATAATTTAGGATTAATTCATTTTTGCAGGTGTTAAAGTGAATAGAGTTAAATACTGTTAACTGTTGGTACATGGAGGGGATTGCAACCATGTAATGAAGCAAAATATACGATTTGTTGAATGTAAAATTCATGATATGCTTTGTAACCCTTCATTCAATTCACAATAAAAAGTTGAGAAAACTCAGGACCATCAAGAAGGAAGAGCACAAGTCGAACATGACATTCTACCTGGAAAAGTGGCGACAGCAGAGACGATGGCATGGAGAGACAGAGCAGCTGCGGGCTCTGGGCCCATGGACTGAGAAAGGCTGTGTGCCAGTGGGCAGGAGGCTGACCTGTTGTACAATGTGCCCATAGGACATTTAAATGAATATATATATTTTTTGTTTTATATCTGTACATTAGTTTTGCTTTGTTAATCTGTAAAATATAAGATGTAAAGGGAGCCACAGTGAGGAAGCAAGATAACTGTTGTTGCAGGGAGGTGGTTATAATCATTGAGGTGAAATGAAGCATATAATTTTTTTCAAGTTTTTATTGTGAATTGACTGATACATGGGAGAAATTCAGTTTTACACTCATTGTTTCATTGCAATGATTATAATCCCCTCCATGAGTCATCATTCAACAGTATTTGCTTCTATTACCTCTGTTTTTTTGTTTTTTTGTTTTTTTTTTGTGTGTGTGTGTGTGTGTGTCGGGGGGGATGTATACCAAAACACTCAGGAATATATAATCATTTAAACAACCAAAGGGTACATTCTGCAAGCCTGACTTCTAGCTGTCAGCACACAACCTTTCTCTTTCTATGAGTCTAGAGTCCTCAGTTGCTGTATCTCTCCATGTCATCATCTCTGCTTCCATTTCTGGTGTCGCTGATTCTCTGGATAGGGTCCCACATTCCGCTAGTGCTCCTCTCCCTTGATAGCCCTAGGGTCCTCTGTTCTTGGAATGTAAGATTAACTACTCCCCCCTTTATGTTGCAAAACTTCTACCTTTACAGTTGTGACAGTCGCAATTAGTCATGATAACAACTACTCACTATTGAATCTTAAGAATCTTATCCCTATCTCCTTTCACCAGACCTGTCTAGACAAGAGGAAAATTAATTCAGTGGGGATTCTACCTTCCCCTATACACTCTGAAACTAAACTCCCTCTTGAAAACTTGTAAACCAGTCACTTCATGCCTTTGTATCCCTCCCCCCCCTCCCCATTTTAGGTAGCCAATGCCTAAGTTGCCCATCCCCATCATCCTGTGTACAAAAGGGTTAGGATGAAGACTTCTTCCCTCTCAGTTGGTATTTTGAGCTACTGCATCCATTAGTATAGGTCAAGTTCATCAAATTGTAGCAATTTACACTTGTTTCCTTTATCAAAAAAATTTTTTTTGTCTTCTTTTAGTCGAGTTGTGATCTTCAAGCCATCGATGCTAGGTTAAATGGGTACTATTTGCAAGATTGGCAGTTCTTGTGAGTCTCCCCTCAATTCATATCAGCTGGATGCTTCACTCTTGGCTCTTGCCCTCTGTGGCTATGTCCTTGTCCATGGGCTCAGGAGTCCCCAGTTTTCACCATACTTCAGACCAACCAGCCCTTCCAATTTTCTCATCTTCAGCTTGAGAGGAGTCTATGGAATGTGGTCGGACTCAGTCCATATCTTCAATGCTGTCTTTACCCCACTTCCACTCACCATGGTCGCCAGCAAGCTTAAATGCCTGTTCATGTGTTCCCTTTAAGTTACAGTCTTGGAGGGGAGGTTGCCCTGAAGGGATTTGATTGCTTGTCTTGATGGCTTTCCAGTGAACAGCTTGCTTATCCTTGTAGTAGCCATTCACACTGCTGTTTTGTTTTTGATTTTGATTTTTCCTGCTGGTCTTCATTTCAAGCAGGATCTAGCTGCTGTAGGCTGATCTGAGAAACATATAATTTTTTGAAACAAAACAACAACAATAAAGATTTACAGTCTTGAAACTCCAAAAAACAACAACTTGAAAAAGAAAGATTAATTCATTTTTTAAAAAATTTATTGACCTAACATAAATAATTCACATAACAAAATTAATCATTTTAAAGTGAACCATTAATTGCGTTTGGTACATTTACAGTACTGTGCAACTACCATTGCTATCTACTTCCAAACATTTCCATCACCCTCGTAGTGCAGTGGGTTAAGCATGGTGCTTCACCTGCTCTGAAGGAGAAATATGAGGCAGTCTGCTTCCTTGGAAACCCAACTTTCCTGCATAAGATCACTGTGTTGGAATTGAGTTGATGGCAATGAGCAGAGTAAAACCCTTTACCCATTAAGCAGTTTCTCCTTTCCTTCCTCCACTGCTCACCCCTCCCACCCTCAGGCCCTGCTACTCTTGGCACCCACCTCTTCTTTGAAGAAGTGATTTTCCTACAGAAGTTTGCAGATTTGAAGTAATAACAAGTTTTTCAGGTCAAATGGATTTTTATTTTATGAACCTCTGGTGGCACTCTGTGTGGCATTGTGGATTAGTGCGCTGGACTGCAAAGTCGCTTTGAGCCTCAAGATCACAGTTCAATCTCACCAGCCACTCCTTGGAAACCTGACAGAGGGTCGCTATGGGTCAGAACAGACTCAACAGCACTTAACAACAACGACATGTTGGCACTCTGCTGCTAGCCAAAAGGTTGGTGGTTCGAACCCACCAGCAGATCCACAGGAGAAAGATGAGGCAGGCTATTTCTGTAAAGATTTACAGTCTTGGAAACCCTGTGGGGGCAGTTCTCCACTGTCCTATGGTTTCAATGAATCAGAA
Organism: Chrysochloris asiatica; assembly: GCF_000296735.1. NCBI lineage: Eukaryota > Metazoa > Chordata > Mammalia > Afrosoricida > Chrysochloridae > Chrysochloris > Chrysochloris asiatica. Next base: position 2,372,165 of record NW_006408858.1, on the reverse strand, counting down.
TCAACTTGACAGGCATGGGTTTTTGGTTGTATTTTTAAAAATTATTTGAAATAATGAGTCCAATATTTTCTCAATGTATTTTTTTCCTTTTTTAAAATGATTTATTGTGAATTATGTGATAGTTTACATGGGAGAATATTAGCTTTACATTCATCCTATCATATATCATTTCATTGCCATGGTTACAATCCCCTCCATGCATCATCAACCAACCAACCCTGCAAGCCTCCCCCACAGTCATCAGCACACAGCCCCT
>NW_006408858.1:2368560-2369934 GCF_000296735.1 Chrysochloris asiatica | reverse complement strand
TCACACAATTCACAGTAAAACATTAAAAAAAATAAAAAGAGTCCCCAGGTCTTGCCACACTGCTGGCCAACCAGCTCTCCACCCGGGTTCACAGGAGTCTATTGAACGTTGTTGGCTACCAATCAGAGTGTGTATTCCCATTGAGTTTTAGTCTTGGAAGGGAGTTTGCACTGAGGGAACCTGACCACTTGCCTTGATGTCTCCTGGGCGAGCAATTTGCTTGTTCTTGTAATAATCAGTCAGACTGCCTATATTGTTTTCCTGTTGATCTTTCTCTCAAGAAGTATCTTCTGTTCTTCTAGCTGCTCCAAGCTGGTCTGTTTGTCCTGGAAATTTCCTACCTCAGAAAATTCTGGATGAGGTTCAGGATTTCACCTATGGTCTTATGTAGTGAAGAGGCTCCGCAGGAAGCCTCCTTCACTGGGCACGTCATAGCCCCATTTTACGTATTCCAATTAGTTATAGGCAGAAGACAGACTTGACAAGCTTTCTATGGTGATATTTCTGGCTATTTCTTTCTCTCCCCCTCAAGTGTCTATTTTATAATAGTATGCCAGGGAAACCAAGATTCAAAAGACAGCCAAGCATCTTAACATTATTTTCCCCCTTCCCCCCATCCCAACCATGTCTCAATTCCTGTATCCCAAAGCCCTGTTATCCCAAGGATGTGCATACATCATTCTTTACCTCTGACCCATTTAGTCCATGTAAACCTGCCTAATTGTTTTCCCATCCGCTTTGTTCTTCCATTCCCCTCCCCCTTCTTGTGTATTGTCCCCCTCCCTAGCACCCAAATTATCCTACGACTCTTTCCTACCCGGTGCTCCACCTTCTCCTCCCTTCCCTCACCCCACCCCCCACATCTGGTAATCAGCAAAGAATTCCACCACCACCCCCCAGCTTTAGTATGGGTTCTTTTTCTTAGTCTTTAACAGTGGTAGTCCTGTGCAGTATTTTTCCTTTTGTGACTGACCAATTTCACTCACCTTACCAAACATGATATCCTTCTCCAGAGACTGGTCCCTCCTGACAATATGTCCAAAGTATGAAAGATGAAGTTTGGCCATCTTGGCCTCTAAGGAGCACTATTGGTTCTTTTGGCAGCCCATGGCACTTTCAGTATTCTCTTCCAACACCATAACTCAAAGGCATCAATGTTTGGTAAGGTGGAGGGTCAGAGAAAAAGAGGAAGACCCCCAACGAGATGAATTGGCCAGGTGCCAGCATCGATGGACTTGAGCGTGGCAACAATAGTGAGGTTGGCCCAGGATCGGACATTGTTTCATTCTGCTGTGCATAAGGTCGCTATGAGTCGGTGCCGACTCGATGGCACCTAACAACAACAATTTCACTCAATGTCCTCAAGGTTCATCC
>NW_006408858.1:2316132-2367517 GCF_000296735.1 Chrysochloris asiatica | reverse complement strand
TACTGTCTGCATCTGAATCCTCCTTATTTATTGATTGTTTAAGGGTGGGTTGTCTTTTTCTTTTAGAGATGTTGTAGTTTCCTATATATTTTAGAAATGAGTCCCTTGTCTGATGTGTCATTGCAAAATATTTTTTCCTATTCTGTGGTGAAGTCTTTTGATGCGCATAAGTTTTTAATTTTTAGTATGTCCCAATCATCTATTTTGTCTACTTTTGTTTGTATAGTTTTCAAAATGTTTGTAGTCTGTGTATTCCCTGAATTAGTGCCCTCACATTTGTCCCTATTTTTCCATTGATGGCCTTCATAATTCTGGATTCACATTTAGGTTTTTCTCTCAATGTATTTTTGCAGTTCTAAATCTGTGTTTCTGTACCATCTGATTTGCTAAAGTAGCTTCAATTTTATTCTTCTTGCAGTTATCAGAATTTATTTCTGGGATTATTATTATTTTCAGTCATGCAGAGTGACTATACTCTGAAATTACTGCATTGTATCTGTTATGCTGGTTTTTGCCTTAAAGTTTATTTTACCAGAGATTAGTACTGCCACTCCTGTTCATTTTTTATTGCAATTAGCTTGGTATATTTTTTTCCCATCCTTTGGCCTTTAATCTGTTTTTGCCTCTGTATGTAAGATGTGTCTCTTGCCACCACCATATTGAAGGATCTTGTTTTCTTATCCATTCTGCCACTCTCCGTCTCTTAACTGGTGCATTTAATCCATTTATATTCAGTGTAATTATTGATGTTGTTGTTGTTAAGTGCCATCGAGTCGGTTCCGACCCATAGCGAATTATTGATAGGTATGGATTAATTGTTGCCATTATATTTGTTTTTTTTTTGTGGTGTTGCTGCTTTCTTTGTTCTGTGTGTCTTCCTTTGTTGAGTTCATGCTTTTTGTGTTCTTTCTTGTGAGTTTCCTCATAATTTTAATGTTTCCATGTTCTTGGAGTTTTGTTTTCTTGGTATGTTGTGAAGTGTTAATTTTCTTTGAAGTTACCTTATATTCCATTAACTTTCCCCTCTATTTAGTGCAGTCTATTTTATTCTGTAATCTACCTGACCTTCTCACCTTCTGGATCTCTGTTCCTACATGTTTACCTTCTTTCACATTATAATTGTTGTGATCATAGACTGACCTCCCAGAATCTCTGAGTTTGTTCCTATAGTTTTGTTCTGTTCTCGACTATTTCCATTTGTTGATTTAGTTCAGGGAGGTGCTGCCACGTATGTCAATCTCTGATTGTTGCCTGTTCTTGTTGGTTCTCAGTCCACAGAACTCCATTCAGGATGCTTTGTAGCACAGGGTTGGCTTTGGAACAATCCCTTAGCTTCTGTTTATCCTGGAATGTTTTGATTACACCATCATATTTGATAGATAGCTTTGCTGGATAAAGGATTATTGGTTGGTAGTTTTTGTTTTTTTTGTTTTTTTTCTTTCTTTCAGGGTTTTATATATATCTCCCCATTGCCTTCTTGCCTGCATGCTATCTGCTGAGAGATCCGAGCTTAGTCTGACTTGCTTCCCTTTGTATGTAACACTTCTGTTTTCCCTAGCTGCTTTCAGGAGTGTCTCCTTATCTTTGATTTTAGAGAGCTTGATTATGATGTGTCTCAGTGACTTTCTTTTGGGGTCTATCCTTCCTGGGGTTCGCTGAGCTTCTTGAATGTTTATCTTTCCACTTTTCAGGATGTTAGAGAAATTTTCTTCCAGGAGCTCTTCAACTGTTTTCTCTGTGGACTTGTGTGATTCTTCCTGTTCCAGAATGCTGACAATTCTTAAGTTATTCCTCTTCATGTTATGCAACATTGGATTTTTAAATACTTTTTTCTGCTTGCTCTTCTATCTTAGGCATATTGAGAGATTTGTCTTCCAGTTTACTAGTTCTGCCTTCCATCTCTTCATTTCTACTCCTTTGCCCTCACAGTGTATTGTCTATTTCTGAAATTCTATTATTAATCATTTGAACCTCTTTCTGTAGGTTTTGAATTATTTTCAATCAATCTTATTTGATTGTTCCTGTAGCACTTTCCTGACTTCTTTATTTTTCTCAACTCCACTGTAAAGTGTTTTGAAACATTTTATAATCATGTTTCTGAATTCCTTCTCAGGCATTTCCAAGGCGTGCCCTCCTTCCAGAATGGAGTCCAGGTCTTCCTTTATGTCATTTGTCCCAGACTTTTTATCTTGTTACTGGACGTGTGTGGTCTTCTGTTTTCGCTTCTTGGACTTGTTTAGTGTTTAGTTGTGGCCTTAGTGCTTAATTGAGTGTGTGTTTTGGTATTTTTTATGCTTTCTGATTACCTCCAGGTAGATGTAATCAGGAGGTGGGCTTCCCTTTTCACTCTTCTTATTGCTTAACTCAGAGTAACTTTTGTAGGTGCTGCCTGCCTCCCTGGTGTATGGCAGTTGGTATTGGTTCTTGCCTGGATTGTGGGGCTTTGTAAAGTGTGATTGTATCTTGACTATATGGCAGCAATTGCTGTCTCTTCTTGGGTAATATAGGGAGAGAAAGAGCCCCTTAAAGGTAAAAGGTAAACCAAAACAAAACAGCAACAAAAAAATGCAACAGCAAAAATGCAAGGGAAACAAACAAACCAAAAAAACCCAACCAGATTGGATACTGTAGTCTATAATCACAGAAAAGGGAGAGAAGAAAGAAAAGAAAATAATAATAATAATAATAATAATAATAATCTGTAGCCTAATATGAGTATGACTTTTACATCTTATTTCAGCTTCTTGCTTTCAAGGCTGTCTGATAAATTTCAAGATGCCACTGTTGGTTGTTATGCTGTACCTTAGGATTTAATTTTTGGCCTGTTTTGTTTTTAAACTTTCTCCACATCCCCTGTTCTGACCTTTTCCCTATTAATAAACAATTCAGGGCCAGTTGTGACCATTTTGAGCTGCCTGCTGGTAGCATAGTGATTATGAATTGGGTTGCCAACTTCAAGATCGGCAGTTCAAAACCACCAGCTGTCCCGTGGGAGAAAGATGAGGTTCTCCATTCCAGCAACGATCCACAGCTTCAGAAACTCTGTGCAGGGTCCCTATGAGTTAGAACCGACTCCTCAGCACCTTACAAGCAAGCAAGTCTCTTTAAATGCTGAGAGGATCTATGTGCATGCGTGGTGGGAGAATCCTCCAGTGGGGGTGGGGGATATCCACTTGCTTAGGCAGCCCCTCTAGTCACTAGAATGGAGCTGCACAGACAGCTAGAGGCCAATTAACAGATACCAGGAAAAAAATCAGAACAAAACAAGGAATATTGTCACTTTTGCTCTGAGGTTCCTACAGGCATTAGTTCATGGAGGGTCTGCTTGCTCCCCCACTTGGTCTTGCCATTTGGTCTCACCCAAGTTGTTGGCTACTGGCTTCTGAGCCTGGCAGATTCTAAAGTACTAGATTTCTTACTTGCACTACAAGTTCCACTAAGCTATAAGCCTTCAAACTTTAAAAATATTTTTACATATGTGGTTCAGAGTTTTGGAGCTCTCTTCTGAACCCACTTCACCTGGTATTCTGTGGTATTGCTGACAGAGATCTTCACTGCACCTCAACCTTATCCACCATCAAGCCCCACCTCCACTGCATTGTATCTGACAATGCAAGGGAATGAATGCCACATTTTGATTCAGGAAGCACACATCTGCACTACTTACCTCTCATCTTCAAATGAATTGGGTTTGTGTGGTTACTTGGGTACATTTAGCAGATAAAGAAAGGGAGGATGGTGGTGAGAAAGGGCTCCCAGAACTACATAGCCTGTTAGTGGCGGGGCCAGGACAGACCCTACTCTTAGTCCCCAGGCCCACACTTCAGCTGCTGTCCTGTGTACTCACCTTACTGTCTCAGAGATGGAAAAGACAATATCAAAACTAATTAATTCACTGGATGGGATTAACAAAAGATCAGACACAAAAAGAACAGTGAACTTGACGTAATCATAGAAACTTGCCAACATGAAGCACACAGAAACTAAGGCAAGGAGGAAGAAGAAAGAAAGAAAAACACATGGAATAACACCAAGTAATCTAACATAGGTGCAATTAGAGTCCTAGAAGGAAAGGAGACAGAGAAGATAATAGAATAACAGATAATATATAATATTTATTCATAACTTTGAAATCCAGCTTTGTACTGTCTACACTGTCTTTCTGAATAATATTTCCAGATAATGTATGTGCCAATCTCAGGTTGAGCTGTACCTTTTTTCCCCCACTGTGATCAGTTATAAAGTGTAATTAGTAAATGGATGCACATGATGGAAAATTCGAAAGATGTAAGAGTATGAAGTAAAAATACTGATCTCCATCTTCAGAGGTAATTGTGACTTCTTTACAAAGATATATGCTTGTGTTTCTTCTGTCCCACCCTTGGTGATCTTGTTGTCACACATTTTACCTCTATATATACTATAAACTCCACAACATGCTCCAAAAACAGTTTGCTATTTTAAAACTACATTTTAAAAGAAATGAATGTTTGATATTTATCCACATATTTACCATTTCTGATGCTCCTTATTCCATCTACCATTCATTTGCCTGCTATTATTTTTTGTTCAGCTTAAGGAAATTAATACTCTTTTTAAAGTGTAGTTCCAAAAAATGAATTATCTTTGCTTTGAATTTATCTGCAGGAGCAAGTCCCTGGAGAAGGACATCATGCTTGAGAAAGTAGTTGCTGTTAAACGCTTTCAAGTGGGTTCCAACTCATAGCAACTCATAGAGTTGCTGAAGAGTGGCTGATGAGTTTAAACCACTGACCTTACAGTGCAAATGGACCTTGTGGTCCAGTGTTTGTCCTACCACCACATTAGGACTCCTGGTAAAGTGAAGGGTCAGCAAAAAAGAAGAAAAGCCCCCATCAAGGTGGATTGGCACAGTGGCAGCAGTAACCACTGTGAAGATGGTATAAGACCAGGAAGTGTTTTGTTCTATTGTGCGTATGGTCGCTATGAGCCTGAACACATAACACCAACAACACTCTCTAGCCAGTGATTTACCACCAAGTTACTTGGGGGATTGATCCTTTTCAAACTATGCTTATGCTTTGTTGGGAAGTGAGTGTTAGGAATTGTCTTACTCTAGGAGTAATTTACTCCTTTTCCTAATGTGGGATCCTCTGCCATCTCTGCTGAATTCCCCAGGTGATAAGCGAGGATGAAAGTACTCTCTATTGGCTGGTGGGAATTCAGTAGTTTCGTCACCTTGTTTGATCTTGGGACGTTTTCAACACTTAGCTCTCTGGTAGTGCTTTGCCAGGCTCCAGGAGTCAGAGCTTGTACGTAAGCACAAGGTATTCAGCAGACTGCAGGAGTTCCCTCTGAAGATTTCAAGCAGCTTTTCTGTATAGCTCTTTCCTTTCTGGTACTTGGAATCACAGCTTCCAGTCACCTTGAACTCTTTGACCTTTGGTCTCAGTCTCCTCAACTCCATGAAATAGCTATGGTCTGCCTGGGATCCCCTCTTACATGCAAAGTCGGCAGTTCAAATCCACCAGCAGCTCCTCAGAAACCCTATACAGGGTCACTATGAGTCAGAGCCAACTTGACAGCCCTTAAAACAACAACAACAACAACATTGTCCTATGTCTGTTTTCTATATTTGCCATCTAGTTTATTTTAAGGAGAATAACTCTGTACCTTGATACTTCATCATGACTGGAAACAAAGTCTCTGATCCTCTTTTGAATTAAACTGTCTTATTTTCTTTTAAGGAGCCCAGGTAACGTAGTGGATTAGTAATTCACAAGGTTAGCAATTCCAATCCACCAGTTGCTCCGTGGAAGAAAAATGAGACTTTCTGCTCCCATAAAGATTTACAACCTAAGAAAGATTTACAACCTAACCCTCTCTATACAGGATTGCTAGGAATCAGTACCAACTCAAAGGCACAAAACCAACACCACTAGTTTCTTTTAGTGTTTCTTCACATCTGGGAAAGAGGCTGCATGTTTCTAGTTTTCGTGGTCTATTTTTGTTGTTGTTAATGTACATATCTGATGGTAGCTGATTTATGGAATGTTGTAATTTCATTTTATTTAAATGAAAGATTTAAAATCTCTGATATAGTGAGCAATAATGAAGTGTTTGGGATTACAATTTCTCTCTCTTAGGAATGGTTTCAATGACTGCTGTTCAGTTTTGGACAAGTAAAGCTCTCTGTGTCTCGGTATCCCCATCTCTAAAATGAAGGTAACCACAGCAAACTTATTCTTAGAGCGCTTGTCAAGTTTAAGTGAGCAAATATATGCAAATCCTTAGAAGACGTTCAACTAGATCACTTTTTGGAAGTGACAATAGCAAGACTTCATCTCACATACTTTGGACATGTGATCAGGAGGGACCAGTTCCTAGAGAAGGACATCTTGCTTGGTAAAGTAGCGGGTCATTGAGAAAGAAGACCCTCAATGAGATGGACTGATACTGTGGCTGCAACAATGGGCTTAAACACAGCAATGATTATGAAAGTGGTTCAAAAGCAGGCCATGTTTCCTTGTTATACACAGGACTGTTTCTAACAATACCATTATATTCATCATTATTGTTGGTAAATGCCATTGAGTTGGTTCTGACTTATAGAGACCCTATATAGGGTTTTTGAGGAGCAGCTGGTGGATTTGAACCACCACCTTGTGGCTCAAACCAACCTTGCAGTCTAGTGCTTATCCTTCAGCATCAAACCAGGTCTCATAGTCATAGCTATCTACATAGCCTTGTTCAATGTAAAGATTTGGGGGTTATCCATGAAATGAAGATGACCGTCAAATTGTTCAAGTCATAACAGCATAGCTTTCCATTTTTTGAGTGGAATTTACCAGCTTAAATATGTGCTGTGAGGTCTACCTGGTACTTGTTATTGTTCTTAATTCCTGATGAATTTGCTGTCCTTTCCAGTCCCCTCCTAGTCTAAGGGCTACATGGGCTTTGCCAGCCTGCCCTGCTGGCCCACAGGAACTCTTTGTGCTTGCCCTCATGGGAGCTGGAGGGTTACTTCCTGGTACTTTCATATTATTTATTGTTTGTTAAGTTTGAATAGAACTGACTTGTGGGCATTAGGTCATTTTCTAGAACATTAAAAAACAAAACTAAAGGCTAATTACAATATTCTGGAACATTAAAAAGAAGTTCCTATCTATAACCTAACCATGCTAACAACCAACTATAAGAGGCTGAAAGGCCAGCATTTTTCCAAAAGCAAAGTTAAAAAGGCAGGAAGGGCAGGAAAACAGTGAACAACAATGCGGAACCCAAGGTGGAAATGGCGTGAGTGCTGACACAGTGTGGGGATTACAACCAATGTCACAGAACGATCTGTGTATAAATTACTGAATGGGAAATTCATTTGCTTTGTAAGCTTTCACCTAAACCACAATCATTTTGTTTTTTGTCATTTTTTAAAGAAGGATGTATACAAAGCTATAGTCATCAAATTTATGAAGAGTAAGACACACAGATCAATGAAACCAAGTAGAGGTCAGAAATAGATCCATACAATGGTCACCTATTTTTGACAATAGTGCAAATTCAGTTGAATGGAGAATGGGCTTCTTTTGTTGAAAGTCCTTGCAGGATATCCAAATAGTGATATCTAAAGGAGCTCTGGTAGCATAGTGGTTAAGAATCAGACTGCTAATCTCATGGTCAGCAGTTCGAAACTACCAGCTGTTTCTCGGGAGAAAGATGAGGCTTTCTGCTCCCATAAGATTTATAGCCTCGGAAACCCTATGCAGGGTCACTATGAGTCGGAACCGACTCCATGGCAGATAACAACAACAAAGCATAATTGGAAGAAAGTTCATTCTTAGGGGGTTCTACTAACAACTGGAGTCCTGGTGTGTTGCTATGGGTTAATGTGCTGGACTGCAAAGTCGATTTGAATCACAAGGTTAGTGGTTCAAGCTCACCAATTGCTCCATTGGAAACCCTTTGTTGTTGTTAAGTGCCATTGAGTCAGTTCCGACTCATAGCAACCCTGCATAGGGTTTATGAGGATGTAAATCTTTATGGGAGCAGAAAGCCTCATTGTTCTCCCATGGAATGTCTGGTAGTTGTTAACAGCACAACTTGCAATCACTATGCTAAAAGAGGTCTTTCGGAAACCCTATACAGGGTTGCTATGGGTCAGAATCTGACTGGAGGGCACTTAACAACAACACCTGGAGTGCTGCTGCAGGATAATACACTGGACTATAAAGCTATATTAAACAACAAGGTTGCTGGTTCAAGCTCACCAGCCGCTCCTTGGAAACTCTATACAGAGTCGCCATGAGTCAGAACCGATTCAACAGCACTTAACAGCAACAACTTGCCCCAATCTCAGTTTGTTGCCCCCGTGGGTTACATTTGAACTGCTACAACTAGTGGAGAACAGGGAGTGGCTCAACAAGGGCCAGCATAAATTGAGTTTGAAGAAAAGGATCGATTTTAAAATACGAGGCACATTTATCAGAATGTCTCACTTTTTGATCGGAAAGAAACCCAGTTGTTTCTGAATTACTATAAACAATGATAACAGTTTTGAATTAATGATGCAAATCTCCTGATGTGTGTTATGTTGTTAACTGCTGTCGATTCAGTTCCAACTCATAGTGGCTCCAAATACAACAGAAGGAACATGTGTTAGTTAAATGTTTTCCAGTCTAGCGGGTTCACCTTCCAGCTCTACATCAGTCATTATTCTGTTGTGACCTGTAGAGTTTTCACTGGCAAATTTTTGGAACTAGATCTTCAGGTCCTTCTTCCTAGTGTGTCTTAGTCTGGAAGCTCTGCTGAAACCTGTTCACCATCGATGACCCTGCCGGTAGCATAGCTTCCTGTATCATAGCAACATGCAAGTCACCACAACATAACAAAATGATAGACAGGTGGTGGGAATGCATGTTAAGGGCCAGCATTTGGATTTTATTTTGCTTATGAAGAACCAATTTCATCATTTGATAGTCACCTGGTATTTTTGCTCTTCTGTACTTCCTCTGAATGAGAGGAAATATGGTTGCCAGTTTTGTTTAATTTACTTTAAACAAATCAAAGCACAGATGTCTACTTCCTGCCTATGTAATCCTTGAGTTGCAGGCAGCTTCAAAGGGCAGAATAACTATGTTCTTGAGTGATTGGACTTCTGTTGTATGATATTATAAACAGTTCAAAGCCTTGCATTGTATAAAGGCAACTGGTACAATATTTAGATATAATTTTCTATGTGTGCAGCAGCAGAGAACTTTATGTGACCTTTTGATTTGTCTTGTGCTTGCTAATAAATTAAATTTAGATTTTCATAGAGTATATATTTATGTAAAGACTCAGTACTTATTTTTCCTGTTTTCCTTAGCACAACTTAACTTGTCCTCTGATGTAGTTTCCCCTATGGCAGCAGGTGGATCTTTGGGGGGAACTTCTTTTTCTTTAGTCCTCAGCCAAAATGAGCAGGTTGACATAAAGGACAGTGGAAAGAAAATAAAAACAAATGACTTAATTCATGCTTAGTTTTTGTACTGCTTGAATCAAACTTAGGGAAATGCATGTAGATCCACATAAATGGAGAAAAGATTGAAGTTGTCAAAGACTTCATTTTGTTTGTATCAACAATCAACACTCATGGAAACAGCAGTCAAGAAATCAAATAACATATTACATTGGCAAATCTGCTGCACAAGACCTCTAAAGTGTTGGATGTCAGTTTGAGGACTAAGGTGTGCCTGATTCAAGCATGGTGTTTTCAATAACCTCATATGGATGTGAAAGTTAGACAGAGAAAAAGGATGACCATAGAAGATTTGATACATTTGAGCTATGGTGTTGAAGGAGAATATTAAAAGTACCATAGACTGCCTGCCGGAAGAACAAACCAATCTGTGTTGGAAGAAGTACAGCCAGAATGTTACTTGGAAGCCAGAATGGCCAGACTTCATCTCTTATACTTTGGATATATTCTCAGGAGGGACCAATCCCAGGAGAAGGACATCATGTTTGGTAGATTGGAAGGTCAGAGAAAAAGAGGAAGACCCCAACAAGATGAATTGGCATCGTGGCAGTAGCAATGGGCTCATGGGTAGCAATGATGGTGAGGTTGACACAGGACCGGGCAGTGTTTTGTTCTGTTATGCACAAGGCCGCTGTGAGTCAGAACTGATTCAATGGTTCCTAACAAAAACATACAACAATGTAGATCCACAGCTTTTCTCTGACAGATTTTTACCTAGAATTATTGTCCAGGAAGTAGTCTCTGGGTGGTGAGAATGGTTAAGTTTTCACTGAAAGCTTCATGGTTGGAACCCTCAGACGACAAGCCTGGTGATCTGCTTCTGAAATTTCAGAGTCTTGAATACCCTGTGGAGCAGTTCTACTCTGCACACAATGGGTCACCATGATTGACAGCAGCTAGCAACAGCAGTTCAGAAACAGCAGACTTTAGAACCACACATATCGAGGATTGATCAGGCACAATCCAGCGCAAAGCTCTTTACCGTGCCCGTGTGAACATGCCCACATCCCAGAGGGACGTTCACTTCCTTTAAACCATTGTCTGAAGCTCACTGGGGCCTCTGTTCACCTCTGCTGTCTCTACGTCTTCCCCAGCCTCATTGCCTCACCTGGCCAAATGTGCTCCTTTTTGGTGTGGTAGCCCAATGCTGAAGTGAAGGAGCACAGAAAGGTGGCCAGCATCTGAGTCAGCCCCCCAGCTCTGAGTATACTGAGCAGAGGGGCCTTCCTAGGTGCTGAATACTAACCCAGCTGGGAAGCAGGGGCGACAAGGGCCATAGGGAGGGTCTGGGGGGTTCAATGAGAGAGGTGAGATGCTGTGGGGGCACATAGGGAGGGAATGAGGGTCTGGAGCACAGAAGGAGGGGTTATGTGTTATGTGAGAGTCTGGGAGCATATGGGAAGGGGGTTGAAGGTCTAGGGACACGGGGAGATGGGGAGAGGGTCGAGTGGAAACAAGGGGTGGAAGTCTGGGCATACAGAGACAAGTGCGAGGGTCTCAGGGCACAGGTCTGATGCTGGCCAGGTGTCCAGAATGGAGTTGAGCAGAGGATCATCAGGGTCTGTGGTTGCACCCACCCCTAGATTTTGCAGGCTTCAAGAACACCCGCCTGTCAGGAATAGGGCCTGGAGATGTGTGTGGGCTATTACCAGAGACCTTGAGGGGCCAACAGACTGTGGTACTTCTGAGAAAAGACTGGGACTTCTGCTCCTGTGCTCCATCATGTCTGTTCCTGCTGGGATTGAGTGTGCCCTTGTCCACGCCTATCCCATCACTGGAAGGCTCAGGCAGGTCTGAAAGGAAGGGGATGAGGAGCTGCAGCAGACACTTTAATCTCTTTCCCATCTCTGCTCATGACTGAACACTCAGATTCTCTATTTTTCACTTCTTTGGAAGTGCTGATAAGATGGGGACAACATAAATCAAACTCAAAGTTACATATTTCCTGGCTTTGGAAGCCAAGAGTCAAGTTCAGCCTTGGATTTGCTCCCGGGCTATTCCTGATGGTGTGGCCCGTTGTGTTTCTATGTGCTGGAAGACTCTTAAACATTCCCTTATCCACTCTTTGCTTTTGGACTCCAGAATGTCTGATCAGTTTGTCCAGACGTTGTGGTGACCAGCACTGGGTCTGCAGGGGACAGAATTTGAATCGTGCCACTCCCTCTGGCTCTCCATGCCCTTAACTAGTCATCCCTTCCCACAGTCCCTCAGTACAGGGCAGACGCAGCTTGGCAAGCAAGCACAGGACCCTGGGCCATGTGGTGCACAGGAAGGGAAGTGTCAGTTCCAACATCACATCTGCTGGACGCACATGGACCCCACAGGGCTCAGCCTGCACCTGGATTCTACTTGGAGCAGTCCTGCAGGAAGCCTGCCAATAGGCTGATAATACCTGCTCGAAAGAGGGGGGGCCTAGTGGGTACCAGCCCTCATAATAGCGATCAATAAGGCCTGCATTGCTTGTCCTTAGGTCACCTTCATCTCCTCATCTGAGTAGAGACAGCAGGGAGCTGGTTTGACTTGACTCAGGGTGCAGGTGGGAGGGGTCTGAACACTGTGCCCCTGAGGTTGGGCACCAGGCTCAGGGCTTTACTTTTTTCTGTCTTGTTGTATCTCCACCACAAGTCATGCCATATATTTCATTACAGTTTTGCAGATGAGAAAGCAGTCACAGAGGAGCTAAGCAGTCCACCTGAGCTGCGGTTTCCTCACATGTGCGCAATGGAGGCCTGTGGCTTCATGGACGCAGGCCATAGGCAAGTGTAGAGGGGCGGAGCCAGTGCAGAGGAGGGTTGTAGAGCTCTGGGCAAGGACATAACCCCACTCTCAGATCCTAGGTTGTACCCAGGGCACCTGGCCTTCCTTTCTTTCTTCTCCCCATGTTATCCAGGCTAGGACTCAGTCTGTTCCTGTGTGTCATTTTCCTTGCCAGGGCACTGTCTCTGGGCTAACTTTTGAATGCAAAGTCAACTGCAAATTCCCAGGTATGCATGTGCTGCTAGAGTGTTTTGCTAAATTAACTATCTGCCAGCAGCTTAGGGAAGAGTTACATGAAGCACTGAAAAGCAGGACTGGTTTTACTGCACAGTCAGCCCAGGACCCTTCTCACCTCCCTGCTTGCTCCAAAGCCGATTGTCATAGCTGCTTCATGTTTTCTGCCCTGGGACATTCCCTGGGGAAGAGGTGAGGAGCAAGCACAGGGATGCTCAGAGGGTAGGAGGACACTGAGGGAGCCTTCCTGGCCTTAAGTTACTGTAGATCAGGGTGGCCAAGCCTCGGCTTGATGGCTGGACCCCACCCCATGCCTGATGGCTCAGCAGCTCAAAATATTTTTTACCTTTCTCAGTGGTTGAAACATGGAAGTAACCATACTATTTCATGGCACCTGAAAATTAAATACCATGCAAGTGCAAATATCAGTATCCATAGAGGACACACAGTCCTGCTCAGGCACATACACTCTGCTGCAATGGCTTTGGAAAGGTAGAGCTGATTAGTCACAACAGAGACCATGTGACTGGCAGAGACTGAAATATACACTCCCTGAGCCCTGGTGCAGACTCCCCAACTTTCTGAGGTGATAGGAATTCCGGCTGATGGTAGCAGTGCACGTGGTCAACGCAAAACTTTGACTGTTAATCAGAATGTGCTAGGGAGGCCAGCTATACTATTTCTAGAGAGTGTCATTGTCCGCATGTGCACCGTGTCTCCCATCATAACTTTCTGTCCTGCTTCAGGTCCTGCTTAGAGCCAAAGACTTCAGAGACTCATGTATATTTTTACTGTGAGGACCAGGATCTGCTGTGACTCCAGCAGTAGCCACGTCTCTGTCCAGGGCAGATGTGACACTCTTCAGAGGATGACCAGGATTGGGAAATGCTCCTCCCTGTGTGACCAGAGTGACTCAAAAAGAGACACCTACCAAACTAGCCCATCCATGCGTTGACGTCCATCCATGCTCATGACTCTGTGAGGAAGGCCATGTGATGATGCCCATCTATGTGATGGCACCCATCGGAATGATCACACCCGTCTGTGTGACAATGGCTGTCCCCATTGCCTTGTGCTGCCATAACAAAGATATCACAAATGGGTGACTTTGAAGAACAAGAATTTATTGTCTCATGTTTAGAGGCTGAGTCTGAATTCAGGGCTTTCACAGGGCTATGCTATATCCCTTCTAGAGGGTCATTCCTTGTTTTCCTCAGTCTCTAGCAGTCCCATTGTTTCTTGGGATTCCTTGGCTTATGGATGGATCCTCATCTGATGAATTGCCCTGTGTATGTCTGTCTCTTCTACCCTTTTTATAAGACATAACTCAGAAGTGATTAGGTTTAGGACCTACCCTACTCTGTTATGATCTCATTAGCAATAAAAAAAATCCCTATTTTCAAATGAGCATGTTCACAGTTACAGGGGATATGACTTCAGCATCACCTTTTTGGGGGACACAGTTCAGTCTCTAACAATGCCCGTCTGTGTGCCAATGCTCATTCCTGTCCATATACTGATGCCCACCCATGTGCCAATGGCACTGTCTGCTCCCAATGTGGCAGTTCTAGATATGTTCTGGGAAGCAGCCCCGAGAGGTGACAGTCATTACTAAGATGACACTGGAGGGCTTTGCAGATCCTAGAGCCAGACAGGGGGACAGCAGGCACTCATGGGGTACTTTCTCAAGCCCATCACTGGCATTTCTTTAGCTAGCATGTGGTAAGGCCAAGGATATCAGGTGTCCTCGACCCATCTTCAGCATTAGGGTAACAATCAATAATGAGAACTGAGTGCAGGGGGAAGCAGGGGTGGTAAGACCCTCAACCCTGCTGTGGGATCAGCATTGGACTGTTAAGCACAGGTTAGTAGTTCAAACCCACTAGCTGTTCCTTAGAAACCCTATGCAGAGTCACTATGAGTCAAAACTGACTTGACGGCTATAATTACAACAACAACAAAGTTTAAGAAGGAGCCCTGGTGGTGATGTGGGTTAGGCATTGGGCTGTTAATTGTAAGGTCAGTGGTTCAAACCCACTAGTCACTAACAGGAGAAAGATGTGATGTTTTGCTTCTGTAAAGATTGACAGCCTCAGAAATGCAAAGAAGCAGTTCAACTCTATGTTATAGGGTTGCTATGGATTGGAATCAACTCCATGAGAGTAGATTTAGGCTTTTCTTGAGTTAATTTGTATGTGATGAAGCATACAGACCATAAGCTTCCAATTAGAGAAAATTTTCCAGGTGGATACACTCATGAAAGGCACATCCCATCAAAAGCCAGAACATTACTAGCGCCCTGGAAGGGTTAGTTCCCTTGCACACTTTCCCCTCAGTCTCTCTCTGCCCTGCCATGCTGGGTGACTTGTGTCTGTCCTGCACTGGGTGGAATGGGCTCAGCAGGGGAACAGGGTGCTGTCAGGAGCCAGGAGAGGGGCCTTTGTTTTCAGGGTGCGGACTTGCTCACAGCACGGGATGTGTTCCGGGCTCCTGGCCTCTCCCAGAGCCGGGCTGTGTTTGCTTTGGGGCCCAATCACAGGATGCACCATCCCCTGCACAACGACAGGGGAGTGATGTCAGGCCAGGTGCTTCCCGGAGGTCAGACTGTGCTGCTGTGGCCCAGAAGGACTGGGGAAAGTTCCTGAGAAGAGGGCGTGCCCCAGAGCTGATGACCAGTGGGTCAGAGCAGTACAACAGCTCTTTCCATTGTTTAGAACTTTGAGTCTCCATGCTGACTATCATGCCCCTCTTCACAGTTTCCTCCATGCTGTTAAAGGGTAATTAATGTTTAGAATACATATTCACATGGAATCCTTTCACCTCGGACCAGAGCTTGCTCAACTTTCAAAGCTGTCATTTTTTATGGGCAGTATTTCCTGTGCTGAGTGCAGCCCGATGCCCAAAGGGCCTCCCCATGGGGCAGGCTCCAGGCTCACCTTCCCCTCCAGTTTGCTGAGCAACAATGATCATTTCCTCTTTGTGAGCTTCACTTGTTCTTTTTAAAAAAGGGATGATTGATATTGTTCTAGCCACAAGCAGAAACATCTAAGAACTTTTAGATGAAATTTCTGAGGATTCAAAACAAAACAAAAATAGAAGCCAGCTTTCACCAAGTGCCCTGTGTTGTTGTTGTTACTGTTGTTGTTATTAAGTGCCTTCGAGTCGACTCCGCTCATAACAACCCTGTATAGAGCTTCCGAGGAGCAGCTGATAGGCTTGAACTTCCGACCTTATGGTTTGCAGTCCAGTGCTGATCCTATAGTACCTCACCAGAAGATCCTGATATATGAACTGACTTTGGGAAGGGACCCTAGTGATATGCTTTACCCCCCAATATGCTTTTCTTCTCTGTGGTAAAAAAAATCAGTTTCTTTTCGTATAGAGTTTTGTTCGCTTGTTTGATGTTTGTTTTCCTGCTTATCCCAAAATATTTGTAAAGGGTTACCTTTTATAATCACTTGGTTTGATGGTGGTAATCTGTAAAGATTTTTTTTTTTCTTCTTTTAAATGTTGGTTATTCCTTAGAACAACAAGGAATAATAAAACAATAGCCCGAAGAGGGGAAATAATACTAAGATGCTTCACTGTCTTATGAATATTGGTTTCCCTTGCCTGCTATTGTAAAAAAGACACTTGAGTGGGATAGAAAGGAATGTCGGGAAACATGATTACAGAAAATGTGTAAGTCCGTTTTCAGCCAGTAACTGATTGGAATACCTAAAAGGGGTTCTAGAACTTGCCCAGTGAAATAGGCCTCTTGCGGAGCCTTTGCAGAGTATAGGACCGTAGGTGGAATCCTGAGCCCCACCCAGAACCTTCTGAGGTGGGACATTTCCACTAGAAAGGATCCAAGAGACCAGCCTGGAAGAGCTAGAGTGACAGAAGATGCATCTTCAAAGAAAGATCATCAGGAAAAATCCAAAACAAAAATGTCAACATGACTGGCTACTACAAGAATAAGCAAGCTGTTTTCTGGGAAGCCATCAAGGCAAGCTATGAAGGCAGCAATGAAAAAATTGATCTGAGTTCAACCACATTCTATAGACTCCTGTTGACCTGGAGATGAGAGAGGGAAGAGGAGGGCTGGTTGGTCCAAAGTGTGGTGAGACCTGGGGACATTTAAGTCCATGGACAAGAACATAGCCACAGAGGGCTAGATCTGAGAGTGAAGCATCCAGCTCATATGAAGTGAGGGAAGATGCACAAGAACACCCAAACTTGCAGATAGTATCCATTTGACCTAGCCTTGATGGCGTGATAATCAGAACTCGACTAGAGGAAGATAAAACAAAAAAACAAACAAACCAATCTTTGATAAAGGAAACAAGGGTAAATTGCTACAATTTGATGAACCTGACCTATACTCATAGAGGTAGTAATTCTAAATACCAACAGAAAGGGAAGGAGTCTTCACATCAAGTATCAATGCTATTCCCTCTGTACACAGAGTAGATAGGAATGGGCAACTTAGACATTGACTACCTAAAATGAGGGGGCAATACAAGGTTTCAAGAGGGAGTTTAGTTTAAGAGTGTATGGGAGAAGAAAGAGTCCCTACTGAATGGCTTTCATCTTGTCTGAATGGGTCTGGTTAAAAGAGATGGGGATAAGATTCTTATGATTCAATAGTGAGTAATGGTTATTGCAACTGTCAAAATTGTAAAGGTAGAAGTTTTGTAACAAAAATGGGGGAGTGGTTAATTTTACAGTCCAGAAACAGAGGACCCTAGGACCATCAAGGGAGAAGAGCACAAGCAGAATGCGGGACCTTATCTAGAGAAGCAGCAACACCAGACATGGAGGCAGAAACGGGGACATGGAAAGTGGGAGTGGCTGAGGACACTAGATTCATGGGAAGAGAGGGAGGGACTAAGAGATAGTGGCCAGGAGGCAGATTTGCAGAATGTGCTCTTTGGTGGTGTAAATTATTATATATGCCTGAGTGTTTTGTTTTTGTTTTTGTTTTTGTTTTTTTAAGAGCTAAAATGAATAGAGAGAAATACTGATGGTAAATGGAGGGGATTGTAATCATTGTAATGAAACAAGTTATAT
The DNA here is from genome assembly GCF_000296735.1 of Chrysochloris asiatica. NCBI lineage: Eukaryota > Metazoa > Chordata > Mammalia > Afrosoricida > Chrysochloridae > Chrysochloris > Chrysochloris asiatica. The sequence continues at coordinate 2,349,981 of NW_006408858.1, read as the reverse complement.
GATTTGTTGAATATAAAACTGATGATCTGTCCTGTAAACTTTCACTCAATCCACAATAAAAACTTAAAGAAAAAAAAAAAAAAGCAGTGGTTGAAAAACAAAAAAATGTTGGTTATATTAAAAGTCTTCGGTAACAACACTTTTGATAAGAAAAGTGAGTTGGTAAAAATTGAAAAACCATTTGGTGTTGATCAGTGAACTTCATTGATATTTGTCCAGCTACCGTCACTTTTCATGTTTTTCAACAGATGTTTATTTCCTGTGGACGCTGGGTGTGGACCTGATCTGGGCAGAGTCAGGGACTTCAGTGGTGAGGGCACATGCAGATGGACACACCTACAGACAGACACATAGACAGACAAGAACACACACATGTGTAAGCACACAGATATACAGACACATGATGTTCAGAGACACACACATACATACATACACACATGAAACATGGACACACAGACAGACCCACAGACTCACACAGGGACATACAGATATGCAGGGACATACACAGGCACACACGCATACACACACATGGACACACACAACAAAGTACAGGGAGGAACCTGTCTGAGTGGGTAGGCAATGGGAGGGGTCTCTGAGGGGCCACACCTGGAGGATGGGTAAGGATTGGCCCCTGAGGAGGCCATGGCGGAGATGTCTGTAAGTACAGGCTAAGGGAGGGGTCTCAGTGTCCTCATTATTAGGGTGCTATAGAAGCCCACCTTGTGGGGTAACATGTGTGCCCAGTTGCTGGGCAGTAGTGGGGCCTCATGGGCAGAGGTAGCCAAATGGCCCTAGCCCACATCCAGGTTTGGGGGCTGGACCTCCAGGGGTTTGGGAGAGAAAAAACTGAAGTTTCTATTTCAGTTCTCTCCCAGAAAAAAACGCTTTTTAATTACTACTGGCTTTGACAATTTTGCTGTGTTTTAGGGTTTATTTTTTTTCTTTCTAAAGTCTTTATTATTAATTAAAATATAGTTTACATTGTAGAAAATTGGTTTTGCACTCAACCAATCCTATTTTGTTTCATTGCAGTGATTACAATCCCCTCCATGCAACATCGGTTAACAGTATTTGCATTTATTCCCTCTTTATTTTTTGATGTACACAAAACCACACAGGAATATATAATATAATTATTTTACAAGCCAGCCGCCTACTCACCAGCACACAGCCTTTCTTTTTTCATGAGTCTAGAGCTCTCAGCTGCTCTGTCTCTTCATGCTTCTGTTTCTGGTGTTGCTACACCTCTGGATAGGGTCCCATGCTCCGCTCTTGCTCTTCCCTCTTGATGGTCCTAGGGTCCTCTGTTCCTGGACTGTAAGATTAACTACTCCCTCCCCCTTTGATTACACAACTTCTACCATTATAGTGTGACAATTGCAATTAATCATGATAACAATTACACACTATTGAATCAAAACAAATCCTATCCCCATCCACTTTGACCATTAGGGTTTCTTTCCTTCTAAGAGAAACCATGGTGGTGCTGTGAATTAAGTGTTGGGTTGCTCACTGAACAGTTGGTTGTTTGAATCTGACAGCCATACTGCAGGAGAAAGATGAGGCAGTCTGCTCCCATAAAGGTTGACAGCCTCAGAAAACCCTACAGAGCAGTTCGACTCAGTTCTGTCAAATCGCTATGAGTTGGAATTGATTCTATGGCAGTGAGTTTGGTTTCCCAAGGAGTATGGGTCACCCTGTGCCCATGTGCAAGGCGTCAGGGGGTCTCGATGCTGAACTTTGTCCTTCACGTGGCCTGCCTGTCCTTATCCTTCTCACCCCACTGCACACAGCACCCTCTGTCCCCTCTTGGTCCCTGGGTGACTGCCCAGCAGGTCTCTGAGACTGCTTTGTGTATTGGGATGGTGGTTGCTGACCACTTTGTGGGTCCCCATGAGATCTGTTTTTTCAAGTGAAGGCTAGCATAATACAGGGCACAGATGGAAATGCAGAAAACAAAGTGGCTTTCAGGGCATCTTATAAAATCAAATAAAAATTTTAAGCAGAACAACGCACTCTTCAAAAATCAGCCAGCAGAAGCCAGCATTTCTTAAACCAGCCCCCCGTGTGCAGCTTGGAGACCCATCATTTTCCACACTGGAATGAGTATGGGCAGACCAATGCCACCCCGTGCCAACAGACCCACTGTGGTCCCACCATCTCTTCTTTGGGAAGGATATAGGTGAGGGAATTAATGTCTTCGATGTGGGGCATTTCTTGGGTCTATGTTAGCAGCAATTTCAAATAAAAGCATGAGCTCCCATTGAAAAGGAGTGCCATGGGTAGATTTGTGTCCCTCAAAAGATATGCTCAACGGAGGTCCATGGGACCATCAAGGGATAAGAGCGGAGTGTGGGACCCTACCCAGAGAAACAGTGATGCCAGAGATGGAGGCAGAGATGATGATGGAGAGATGGAGTGGCTGGGAACTTTAGACCCAGAGAGGGAGAGGGGCTGTGTGCTGATGACTGGGGGTGGGGGGATGGGGCAGGCTTGCAGAGTTGGTTGGTTGGTTGGTTGATGATGCATGGAGGGGATTGTAACCATGGCAATGAAATGATATATAATAGGATGAATGTAAAACTAATGTTCTCCCATGCAAACTATCACATAATTCACAAGAAAACATTAACAACAAAAAAAGATATGCTCAATTCTTAATTTTCTGTACCTGTGAATGGGACCGTCTTTGGAAACAGGACCATTGTACATATAATTAGTTAACATGAGGGCATGCCAGGAGCCCCAGTGGCACAGTGGGTAAAAACCCGTCAGCCACTCTGTGGGAGAATGATTGACAGTCTTAGAAACCCTATGGAGCAGTTCTACTCTGTCCTATAGGGTTGCTAGGAGTCAGAATCAACTCAACAACTGTGGGTAGTGAGGTCATGCTGAAGTAGGATTGACTTTAATCCAATATGACTGAGATTTTTAGAAAAATGTCAAACAGCCACACACAACAAATGGTGTGTGAGAATAACATGGGGAGGACAGCTATCCAATGAGCTTCCATTCACTGGGGGTCACTCCCAAAATGCCAGGTTGCCGCCTCAGCTCCTGTAGACTTTGAGGTGAATGCTCTTCATTGTGTCTGCTCTCCTGGAGAAGTCCAATATTATTTTGAAGAAGCTGATACTGTCAACTATCACTGTACCTGAAAGTGAGGGTGTGCTACCTTCAAAGCTCCTGGAGAAGGTTCTGGTAACTGCTCCAGCTCTGAGTATAGTGTGACTCTTCATCACTAACATTCTTTGAACAATAACAGCTCCTGTAAGACATTAATGGTGACTATGGTCAAGCTCATGTCTCTCTCATTTCTTGGACCATACAAGGAATAGAATATAAGGGAGGATACATTCAGAAGGTACTGGACCCGTCTCTTTCTCTCTCTCTCTTTTTAAATTTTTTATTGTGAATTGACTGCAGCTTTACAGAGCAGATAGTTAGTTTTACATTCAACAAATCATATATACTTCCTTTCATTTAAATGATTACAATTCCTTCAGTGTAACGTCACTTTTCCCACTTCCTGCCTGTGATTGTTTCCATTCAACCTTTTCTGAATGTGGTTCTTAGGTAAATGCTGCCCTTTTGATCTTTGATGGTTAACCATTCTATAATGTGTATACCTCATAGTGGGTTTTTGTTTTTTTTTAAGACTTTATTGTGAATTGAGTGATAGTTTACATGGGAGAACATCAGCTTTACATTCATCCTATCATATTTCATTTCATTTCAATGATTACAATCCCCTCCATGCATCATCATTCAACAGGATTTGCTTCATTCCCTCTGTGTTGTTGTTGTTTTTTGATGTAACACCGAAGCACTCAGGAATATATAACCATTCAAACAACCAAAGGGTATATGCCCTACAAGCCTGCCCCCTGGCCGCCAGCACACAACTCCTCTCCATACTTGAGTATACAGTCCCCAGCCTTTCCATCTCAACACATAATCATCTCTGCCTCCATCTCTGGCGTTGCTGCTTCTCTGGATAGAGTCCTGCGTACTCTGCTCTTCTCCCTTGATGGTCCCAGGGTCCTCTGCTCCTGGACTGCAAGATCAACCACTCCCCTCCTTTTGTTACAAAACCTTTACATTTGCAATACTCACAATCAATCCTGATAGCAATTATTCACTATTGGACCATAAGAATCTTATCCCCATCTCCTTTCACCAGCCCCGTCTAGACAGGTTGGAAACCACTCCGTAGAGATTCTGCCTTCCCCCGCACCCTCTGAAATTAGGTTCCCTCTTGAAAACTTGTAAGCCAGTCACTTCGTGCCTTTGTAGCTCCCTCCATTTTGGGTAGCCAATGTCTAAGTTGCCCTTCTCTGACAATCGTGTGTACAGAGGGAGTAGAAATGATCCCTGCGGTAAAGATTTGTTCCCTCTTTTAAGCTACTCCATCCATAAGTATAGGTCAAGTTCATCAAATTGTAGTGGATTATACTTTTTTCCTCTTCTTTCTTCCTCTAATTGAGTCCTGATCATCCAGCCATTGAAGCTGGGTCAAATGGGTACTATCTGCAAGTATGGGTGTTCTTGTGCATCTCCCCTCACTTCATATCAGCTGGATGCTTCACTTTCTGCTATAGTCATCTGTGGCTATGTCCTTGTCCATGGGCTCAGGAGTTTCCAGGTCTCACTATACTGTTGGCCAACCAGGTCTCAATAAAGTTTGACAGGAGATGATTGAACGTGGTCGAACTTAGCTCACAGTTTCATTGCTGTTTTCCCCCCACTTCTCCTTATTGGTAGACCAACTTGGTCACCAGCAAGATTACTTGCCTGCTCATGTGTTCCCTTTAAGTTTCAGTCTTGGAGGGGGGTTTGTCCTGAAAGGACTTGATTGCTTGCCTTGATGGATTCCCAGAGAACAACTTGCTTTTTCTTGTAGTAGTCAATCAGACTGCCTATTGTTTTTTATTTTTCCTGCTGGTCTTTTTTTCAAGAAGTATAATTTGTTCTTCTAGCCACTCCAGGTTGGTCTACTTGTCCTTTCAAGTGGAAATTTCCCACCTCAAAATATTCAGGATTTTCTCTACAGTTTTATGCAATGTAAAGGCTCCATTTTATGTATTCCAATCAGTTATAGGCTGAAGACTGGACTTAGAAGTTTTTTTATAATGATGTTTCTGGCTATTCCTTTCTCTCCCCCTCAAGTGTCTATTTTACAACAGTAGGCAAGGGAAACCAAGATTCATAAGATAGTCAAGTATCTTAACATTATTTCACCTCTTTTACCCATTCAAACCATGCCTCAATCCCTGTATCATAGTCCTGTTGTTCCAAGGTTGAGCATACATCACTATTTACCTCTGCCCCACTTAGCCCATGCAGACCTGCCTAACTAACTGTTCTCCCAACCGCCTTGTTCTTCCATTCCCCTCCCTTTTCTTATGTATTGAACCCCCCAACACCTACACTATCGTGTGTCTATTCCCTACCCTGTGCTCTACCTTCCCCTCTCTCTTCTCGTACCTCATAGTATTTTGATCCCCCTACATACCTGTCTGGAGTCCTGGCATGGTGCTGTGGGATAAGACAATAAGGTCAGTTTGAAATGCAAGAGTGGCAGTTCAAACCTGCCAGCTGCTCTTCGGAAATCCTATGCAGGGTCCCTATGAGTCAGAATTGACTCTATGGCACTTATAAGCAACACAACATATACCTGTCTGGAGTCCTGATGTGGTGCTATAGGTTCAGCACCTGACTGTGAACCACAAAGTTGGTAGTTCAAACTCACCAGCTGCTCTTCAGAAACCCTATAAAGGGTCACTATAAATTGGAACCAACACAACAGCACTTAACACACACACATGCATATACCTGTCTGGAGTCTTGATGTGGTGCTATAGGATAAGCATTGGACTGCTAACCTCAAGGTTGGCCACTCAAACCCATCAACCACTCCTCAGAAACCTTATACAGGATTGCTATGAGAGAAAACTGACTCTATGGCACTTAACAACAACAACAACAATATGCCTGTCTAGGAACATGGAGGTTCTGGAGGATAAACTGGACTATGGGCCACAAGGTTGGTGGTTCAAGTCCACCAGCTGCTCTGTGGGAGAAAGATGAGGCTTTCTGCTCCCCTAAAGATCAACAGCCTTGGAAATCCTATACAGGATCTCTATAAGTCAGAGCCAACTGGGTGGCACTTAACAGCAACAACAGATACCTGTCTAGGAGTCCTAGTGTGGCACAGTAGGATAAGCACAGGACTTCTAACAGCAAGATTGGTGGTTCAAACCCACTTGCTGCTCCTTGGAAACTCTATATAGTGTAGCCATGAGTTGAAACTGACTTGATGGCACTAAACAACAAGATATATATATATATATATATACTGTTTTGGTTGAAAATTGAATCACAAGGGTGACCAAGTGCCATAGTCTCTATTTGACCAGTAATCCTGATCTTTTTTTGTTTTTTCATCATTTTGCATTTTGTTCCACAGTTTCTCCCACTCTACCCAGGATCCTTATCAGAACAGTTGGTAGTGGTAGCTGGTCATGGAGACTGATGTTCACATGTTTCACGCTTCATGAATCCATTGGACTAATTGTTTCCAAGTGTCTTCAATTTTCATCACTCTTTTCTTCGCAAATGGAGAGACCAATAGTTGCACCTTAGATGACTGCTGGGTCCAGTCACTTTTCAATCACTGTGTCATGATTTATAGTTGATATTCGAACACTGCTCATATGGTCAGTCCGGAGCATGCCCAGTTTGAAAGCATGTCCATTATAGTCAAGAAAGTCCCTGGGTGGTGGCAACAGTGAATGTACTTAGTGGCGAACCAAATGGTTGGTGGTCTGACTCTCCCAAGAGGTACCTTGGAAGAAAGGCCTGGCAATTTACTTTTAAAAATAAAATAAAATCAGCCATTGAAAACCCTATGGAGCAGTTCTACTCTGACATACACAGGGGCATCACAAGTTGGAGTTAACTTAATGGCAACTGGTTTAAAGGTAGTCAGGAAAGTTTCCTTGCCCTGCAACACTAATATTTAAAGTACCATGGACTTCCAGAAGAACAAATAAATCTGTACTGGAAAAAGTACAGCCAGAATGCTCCTTAGAAGCAAGGTTGGTGAGGCTTGTCTCTCACACTTTGGACATATTATCAACAAAGACCCTAGATAAGGATATTATGCTTGGTAAAGTGGAGGGTCAGCCAAAAAAGGGAAGACCCCTAACAAGATGGAATGACACAGTGGCGGCAGCATTGGACCTTGTGAAGTTGGAGCAGGACTAGGCAGTGTTTTGTTCTGTTGTGCATAGGACCCCTATGAGTCAGAACTGACTCCACGGCACCTAACAACAATAACAACGTAACTTTCCACCATGTGTGTGGGGGGTTCCCTCTCTCATATTCAGAGACCTGGATGAGAAAATGAAGTCAAAAGATAGACAAAAAAGCTAAGGACCATTTGGAAGCTCCTGCATATCAGCACTGTAGCAGGCTTTCCCCATAGCCAAGGTCGTGTCTAACCTCAGGAGGACACGCCTTAGAGATGAAGGCAGCAGTAACTGGAAACAAGGCTCAACCAAGGAGTTTCCTGTCCTCTGCTCCCCTCCCCAGGTCAGACACCTGCTCTTCTCACAGGACCATTCTCAGTACATATCCACACATCCCCCGGCCCTCTCACAACCCTGCCCTTGGAGGGAATCTGGAAAGCAGGCCTCCTTCTCTCCATCTCCTTCTCTCATCTCTCCATCCAATGCCCAGTCGTGCGACCAAGCTGATAGTCCAGGGCCTTGCTTGCCCTTAGGCTGCCCTGGCTGAGACAAGGTGGACAGAATAACAGGGAACTGGGTGATCTTTCCTTTCCCTTTCTTTCTTTCCACTTTCTTTCACAAAAGCCAAAGCATGCCAACTTTTTTCTTCTTTTCTTCCCCTAATATAATTCCTAAGACCGGTCATTATTAGCCTCAGTGGCAGAATATCATTGTCAGTGATACTGTGAAATACTCCAAAGATTTACTTCATGATATTGACAAGGAGCTCTGGTGGGACAGTGAGTTAAGCATTGGGCTACCAAACCCACTAGCTGCTCAGAGGGCACGAGATGAGGCTGTCTGTTCTCGTAAAGACGGACAGTCTTGGAACCCCTAAGGGGCAATTCTAACTCTGTCCTATAGGGTGGCTATGAGCAGGGATCGACTCATGGCCAGTGGGTGTTAGCAAGAAGTTGTGAGCCTCCCACTGTGTGCCTTGCCTGCCAGTGTTCTTGGCTGCAGCCCAACTTTATATCCCAAAGAGGAAAAGGTAGATGGATTTATAGACTCACACTTAGTTTGGCATCGCCTTGATTTATGAAGAAATAATATTAACTAGTTAAATAACAATGGTTTTGAGTTCACCTGCTGGCCTGGAAGGCTAATAAAACTGCACATTAATCTTGGTTGCAATGACATCAATTTGTACCAATGGAGTTTCTAAAGTGTTATGTTCCAAATGTACAATGACTTCAACAAAGACCGTGTTAAGCGGTTCCAAAAAATCGAGCCTGTCTCTTTTCTCTCAGGAAAGTCTTGTATATTATTTTAGCTCAAAACATCCCTGGCGCACAATTACTCATCAAGAGTAAAATCAACGATTGTCCTGGTGCTGTCGGAAGATCTGCTGCTTTTAAGATGGGGCTGTCAAGCAGGGGTCAACCCCAGGCAGGGTGCTTTGTGGGTGTGGGTGTGTGTGGAGAGGGGCTTTCTCGAGCCAGACAGAAGTACTTGGAATTCTTAAGAAGGAAGCCCTGTTTGAAGCCATTCCTGTTTTTGTCTTGTTGGAATTCAAGGATATTTTTTAAACACTTCTCCCGCTTGAACTGGGAGGTTCTGGCAATAGTTTCACATGCAAGACTCCCAAGGAATGCTCCGAAAAGAATGACTTCATGGAGGGAGAACTAGTATTGGCAGTTTCTTTCTTTCTGTTTTTTTCTTTTCTCATTTCCCAAGGGAAGGCTAATCTTTGGAAACACAGAACCACTGAAAGCCAATAAAATTGAGCTCGAGCCGAACCAAGATTGTTTCATTGTTGAGACCATGAAATGAAGTTTGTTTTGATTGTGTCTCATTTTCCCCTCAGGAAAGCTCTGGGTTAAGAGCTGTGGTAGATTACTGTAGCACCCCTGTGTTTTGGACTTTTCCCCCCATTGTAACAGTTGCCTCTTTTATCACTACGGTCTCTGTTGAGCTATTTCATGTTCTCAGTCCTGCTCAGCTCTCAGAGGACTCTGCAGGGTGCCCGCCCTCATGGGCTGCAGGTTCCCGGAGGGGATGTACTTGTGGCCTGGATACCACCTGTGTTTGTTTCCTGTGGCTTCCAGAATACAACACCACATACTGGAAAGCTTAAAACATCAGAAATGCATCCTCCCACAGTCCTAGAAACTAGGAGTCCAGATTCAAAGGATTAGCAAGGCCATGCTCTCTCTCAAGTTTCTAGGGAACAATCCGTTCTTGTCTCTCTCTCCCACCTTCTGGTTGTTGTTGCTGTTAGGTGCCATTGAGCTGATTCCAATCCCATGTTTAACAGACTGAAACGCTGCCAGAAGCTGTGCTAACCTCTCAATCAGTGCTATATTGGAGTCCGTTGTTGCAACCACTGTGTCAACCATTCTCACTGAGGGTCTTCCTCTTTTCGTTGCTCCTCTACTTCACCAAACATGATGTCCTTCTCCATGGACTGGGCCCTCCTGATGACATGTCCAGAGACCTTGAGATGAAGTTTACCATCTTCACTTCTAAGGAGCATTTTGTTTATACTCCTTTCAAGACAGATTTGTTTGTTCTTCTGGTAGTCCATGGAACTTCTAATATTTCTCTCTAATACCATAACTCAAATATATCAATTCTTTTGTGGTTTTCTTTATTCATTGTCCACCTTTCACACGTATATGAGGTGATTGAAAATGTCATGGTTTGGGTCAGGAGCACCTTAGTCCTCAAACTGACATCTTTTCTCTTTAACACTTTAAAGAAGTCTTGTGCAATATGTTTCCCTAGTGCAATATGTTGTTTGATTTTTTTGACTGCTGCTTGCATGAATGTTTATTGAGGATCCAAGCAAAATCAAATATTAGACTTCAATCTTTTCTCCATTTATCATGATATTGTTTATTGACCCAGTTGTGAGGATATTTTCCTTTTAAAAACATTTTTTACTACATTTGCCATTTCAACCATTGTCACATGCACAATCCAGCCACACCAACCACACTCCCCACCAACCATCACCACTATTCATTTCTTAATCTTTTTGCTTTTTTCTAAGTTGTAAGGATTTTTTGTTTTCTTTACATTGAGGTGCAATCCATACTGAAGTCTCTAGATTTTGATCTTCAGTAAGTATTTCAAGTCCTCTTTGCTTCCAGCAAGCAAAGTTGTACCATCTGCTTACTAAAGGATGTTAATGACTCTTACTTCATTCTTTTTTTTTGTTATTTTTTCATTGCAAATTGAGTGAAGGTTTACAAAACAGATAATCAGACCCATTTTCAACAAATCATATACTTCATGTCATTACAATGATTGGAATCCTTACCATGTACCATTGGTTAACAGTTTTTACCTCTATTTGCTTTAACTCTTGGAGTTCTGGTGTGGTGCTTCCAGTTAATGCGATGGACTGCAATATTGGTTTGAACCACAAGGTCTGCAATTCATGCTCACCAGCTGCTCCTTGGAAACCCTATACAGGGTCACTATGAGTCAGAACTGACTCGACTACACTTAGCAACAACTTTAACTCTTGCACTCCTCCCTGTGTTTTCCGCTACCTTCATCGTTCGGTTGCCAACCTCCCTCTTGCTGTATATTGTCTTTCCTCTTCACTCAAGTTAACATGTGTCTACTCTGTACCCAGTGAATAATTTTCCCTTTTCTCCCACCCCTGGTAACCATCATAGAATGTTTCTTTAAGCAATAAAACCTTTTCTTAACTGTTTACAACAGTGTTGTTGTTGTTGTTAGCTGCCATTGAGTCGGTACAGACTCATAGCGACCCTATGCCCAGCAGAACGAAACACTGCCTGATCCTGGGCCAACCTCACTATTGTTGCCACACTTGAGTCCGTCAATGCTGCCACTTGGCCAATCCATCTCGTTAGGGGTCTTCCTCTTTTGCTCTGGCCCTCCATACCAAACATGATATCCTTCTCCAGTGACTGGTCCCTCCTGACAATATGTCTGAAGTATGAGAAATGAAGTTTGGCCATCTTGGCCTCCAAGGAGCACTCTGGCTGCACTTCTTCCAACACAGATACAATATTTGTTCTTTTGTGATTGACTAATTTCACTTAGCATAATGCCCTCCAGGTTCAACCATGTTTCTCAGATTCATCATTATTCTTTAACATTGCATAGTATTCCATTATGTATATATACCAAAGTTGCTTACCCATTTTTCCATTGATGGGCAATTGGGCTGTCTCCATCTTTTTGCTATTTGAGTAGGGCTGCAATGAACCTCTGTGTGCTTGTATTTATTCATGTCATGGCTCTCATTTCTTGAGGATATATGCCAAGTAGAGGGCTTGCTGGGTCATATGGCATTTCTATTTCCAACTTCCTTTAGGAAGCACCATACTGTTTTCCACAGTGGTTGCACCATTTTGCAGTCCCACCAACAGTGTAAGAGGGTTCCAGTCTCTCCATACCCTCACCAGCATTTGTTGTTTTCTGCTTTTTTGAGCTTATTATCAATGCTGTGGTAAAATGATATTTCATTGGTATTTTGATTTGCATTTCTCCAACGAGATGGTTTGGCCAGGTGGCAGCATCGATGGACTCAAGTGTGGCAACAATAGTGAGATTGACCCAGGATCAGGCAGTGTTTCGTTCTGCTGTGCATAGGGTCACTATGAGTCTGTACTGACTCGATGGCACCTAACAACAACAACAACAGTGGCTAATGATCTTGAGCATTTCTTCATATGTGCGATGACCACCTAAATGTTTTCTTTAGTGAAGTGTCTGTTTATATCCTTTACTCACTTTTAATTGGATTACTTGTCTTCTTATTGAGATGTTGAAGTGTTTTATAAATTTTAGAGTACTTCTTTGTCTGATATGTCACTGCCAAAATATTTTCCCCAGTTTGTGAGTTCTCTTTTACCGCTTTTGGTGGAAACTTCTGATGCACATAAATGTCTAACTTTTAAGAAGTCCCAGTCATCTATTTTATCTTTTGCTGTTTGTGTGTTGTCATTTATGTTTGATAGGGTATTTATGCCCTGGATCTGAGCTCCTAAGTTTCCCCATTTTTTCATTGATGATCTTTTTAGTTCTAGATCTTAAATCCATGTCGGGTTTTGTTTTTGTATATGGTATGAGATATGGGTCGTGTTTCATTTTTCTTCAAATGGATTTCTGTTTTGCCAGTATCATTTGTTGAAGGGACTGTCTCTTCCCCATTTACTATATTTTGGCCCTTTGTCAAAGATCAACTGACCATAAGTGGATGGACTTAATTCTGGATTCTCAATTCTGTTCAGTTGATCTTCATTGTACCAGTTCCAGGCTGTTTTTGACTACTGTGACTGTGTAGTAGGTTTTAAGATTGGGAATCAGAGGTCTCCTACTTTGTTTTTTTGTCTTTTAGCATTCTTTGCTTATCTGAGGTCTCTCTCCTTTCCATATAAAGTTTCTTTACATGTTTATAAAGTCCCATTTCTTTAAAGAATGATGTTGGAATCTGGATTGGGATTGTATTATATGCTTTGGGTAGTGTTGACATTTTCACAATGTTAAGTTTTTCTCCATTATGCAGGTTGTTTTTCATTTCTTGTAGTAGTGTTTTGTAGTTTTCTCATTTTCTCTGCGTAGGTCTTTGTTTCCCTGATTAGGTTTACTTCCAAGTACAGGTGTGTTTATTGCTATAAATTGTGTTCTGAACACTGCTTTTGCTGTGTCCCAAAGGTGTTAGTATGCTGCATAATCATTCTTGCTTGATTCAAGGAATTTAAATTTTTCATTTTTTGTTTTTCCCTTGATCTTCTTATTGTTGATTTCTAATTTTATAGTGTTGTGATCTGAGAAGATGCTTTGTAGTATTTTGATGTTTTTAGATATATAGATTTGCTCTGTGGCCTAATGTATAGTCTATTCTGGAGAATGTTCCATTTACATTGGAAAAAAATGCATATTGTACTGTTATTTGGGTTGAATACTCTGTGTATGTATATGAGGTCAAGTTGGTTGATTGTGTTGTTTAGTTCTTCTATGTTTTGTTGAGTTTCTTTCTAGTTCTTTTTTCCTTCATCAAAATTATTATAATCTCCTGCTATTATTATGGAGTTGTCTATTTCTTTCTTCAGTTCTATTCGTGGTTGATTTATGTATTTTGTGGCTCTTTCATTGGGAGTGTAGATCTCTAATGTTCAATTGACCATTTAATCATGTTATTATGTCCTTCTTGGTCCATTATGCTGACTTTTACTTTAAAGCCTATTTTATCAGAGATTAAAATTGCCACTCCTGCTCATTTTTGATTGCTGCTTGCTTGATATATTGTTTTCCATCCTTTGAATTTTAGTCTATTTTTGTCTCTGTGTGAAATGTGTTTTTCTTTTAGACAGTATGTTGAAGGATCCTGTTTCCTTATCTATTGTGCTACTCTCTGAGGTATTTAATCCATTTACATTCAGCGTGCTTATTGAGAGATATGAATTGATTGCTGTCATATTGCTGTGTGTTGTTTTGTGGTGTTTTTTTTCATACAAATTTCTGCACTGAGTTCATTTTGTTTGTGGATTTTCTTCATTGCTGTTGTGTTCATGTTTACTTAATCTTTCAGATTTTCCTCTTTTTTATTTTGAATTTGAAGGTGTGCTAATTTTCTCTGGGGTTGTCCTGTAATTTATTAAATTTCCCCCAGTTTAAAACAGCCTGTTTATATTTAAATCTACTTGACTTCCTTATAATTTAGAAGTTCTGTGTCTACACTATTCCCTCTTTTTGCTTTGTAGTTGACTTCGTTATAAATTGATATCTCTGGTTCCTATTTTCAGTCTTACTTTGGATACTCGATACCTGGACTGAGTTCTGAGTGCTGTTGTCACGTATGTTAATATCAGATTGTTGTCTGCTGTTCGTGGTTGTCAGCCCAAAGGACACCCTTTAGCATTTTTTAAAAAATTGATCTGGTTATTACAAATTCTTTTAACTTCTGTTTTTCTAAAAATATCCTAATTTCACCATCATATTTGAAGGACAGCTTTGCTGGGTTTACGATTCTTAGGAGACAATTTTTTTTCTTTCAGTGTTATAAATGTCATCACATTTCCTTCTTGCATGTATGGTTTCTGCTGAGAAATCAGAGCTTAGTATTATTGAGTCTCCTTTGTAGGTAACTTTTTGTTTTTCCTGAGCTGCTCTCAGGACTCTTTCCTTGTCTTTGTTTTTAGAAAGTTTGATTATGTCTTGGTGATTTTCTTTTCAATAATATCCTGTTTGGGGTTCATTCAGCTTCTTGAATGGTTATCTTTCATGATGTTAGGCAAGTTCTCTCCCAGAAACTCTTTGATCATTTTCTCCATGTTTTTTATTGTCTCTTCTTGTTCTGGAATTCTGATCTCCCATAAGTTATTCTTCTTCATGGTATTCCACATACATTTCAGGGTTTCTTTCCATTTTTTCATTCCCCCCCCCCAATTGTTCTAGCATACTAGTATAGAGACTCATATCACTAATCAACCATTCATTGATGCAGATCTACTTCATTGCCCTCTCAATGTATTGTTTATTTCTGAAATCTAAGTATTAATCTCCTGGATTTCTATTTGCAGGTTTTGTATTGTTTCAAAATTTGTATTTATTTAGTATGTTTGTTCTTATAGTGTTTTCCTAAATTCTTCTAATGTTTTTTCTGTGTTCTCCTTGCTTTCCTCAATCTGTTGAAGGTACCTAAATATTATTATTTTGAAATTTTTCTCAGGTAGTTCCATTACCTTTTCTTCCTCAGAAATGTTTTCTGGCTCTGCATTTTGGTCATCGGTTTGAGTCATTCTCTCTTGTACTTTCATGTGAGCTAAAATCATCTGTTGTCTTTGAGATATTGTGGTATCTCAATATCTGTATTTAACTGATGTATTTAATTTATGTTGGTGTATTCTTAGGCTCTCACCAACTGTCTTCTGGTGGATGTGACTAGAGAATGGTGTGTGTGCACCATTTTTCGTTCACCCTAAGTGCAGTTCAGTTTAGGGTGATGTTGGTTGCTGTCTATTATTGACCATGTGATATAGGAGCTGTTATTCACTTTTGTCCAGAGGGCAGAACTGCAGAGAGTACAGTTATGGCTGAACTGTATGGGCACAGTTGCTGTCTCCCATTGGATGGGGCATGAGGAGAAAACACACAGGTAAAAGACACAATCACAAAAGAATAAATATTGTATGAGACCACTGCTGTAAAAATTAACAAAAGGCTCTATGATGGTTATTGGGGGCATGAGGATTATTCACTCACTGGGTAGACACATGTTAACATGTATTATGGGGCACACAGTATACAAGAGGGAGGTTGGCAGAGGAAAGATGAAGGTAGTAGGAGACACAGGGAGAAATGTTAGAGTTAACGTGAATAGAAATAAATACTGTTAACTGATGATGCATGGAAGGAATTGCAATCATTGTAATGAAGCAAAATATGTGATTTGTTGAATGTATAACTTATGATTTGCTCTGTAAACCTTCACTCAATTCACAATAAAAAGTTAAAAAGAAACAAAGAAAAAACAACAGTGTAGCTGTTGGACTCAGAAAGGAGAAAACTCTGGGGTCTCTTACTACTCAGGGAACTCATGAGGTACGTAAAGGAGGAATGTGATGGCTGAGTTCCCAGCCCTAGATGGAGTTCCTGCAGGCCTCAGTGTTCTCTGTGTTCAGAGCACCCAACCCAAAGCAGTTCGTGAAGGCCATTCAGATTGCCAGTTTCAGAGTCTGTCAGAACCAGAGGGCAGCTTGGGGCAGGGTGGCTGATTAGGAAGGTTTCTACTAGTCTAATTCTGGCCTGGAGGCTCTGTGGGTTCTGTAGGTCTGGAGAAGAGCCCACCTGAATCAAGACACCAAGGTGGCATAGTGGGTACCCACCTCACACTGGCTCAATCCACATGGCTCCAAACTCCTGGAGAGAAGGGTCTGCATTGCAGATAGATGAGGTGGGGACCAGGGGAGTGTGAGAAACAAGAAGGAACCCCTCCTTTTCAGCTGTCAATGTGAATCTGTGCTGTCAGATAGTCTGTCTGTCTGTCTCAACAAAGCTGCTCACGAAAGTTCAAGATGGCAGCGCCATGTCTGACCTGCTGTCTGTTCATCAGTCAGTCTCCTTTTGACCCTGCTCACCAGTAGGGTATTAATACCTCTCCCAGTAGGTATTCAATCCACATCTCTAACTTTTGCCTCTAAAGTTCAGGGTTCCAGGATTGTCCTTTGTGTCCGTTTCACATGGTCTCCTATATCTTTGTTGCCGAGGGTCATTATAGAGTGACTTCCTAGTTCACCATCTTGCCAGAAGTTCTTTTTCTCTAATCTTGATGCCACCTTCTTCTTCACATAACCTAGTTTCTCAGATTATTTGCTCAGTGTACAGATTGGATAAGTATGGAGAAAGGATACAATTCTGGCACACACCTTTCCTGATTTTAAATTATTCAGCCTCCCCTTGTTCTGTTCTAACAACTGCCTCCTGGTCTATGTACAGGTTCCTCATGAGCACAATGAAGTGTTTTGGAATACCCATTATTCACAATGTCATCCATAGTTTATGATCCATACAGTTGAATGCCTTTGCATAGTCAATAAAGCACAAATAAACATCTTTCTGATATTCTCTGCTTTTAACCTTGTTGTTATTGTGTGCCCTGGAGTCGGTTCTGACTCATAGTGACCTCTATAGGGTTTCCGAGGCTGTAAATCTTTACGGGAGCAGAAAGCCTCATCTTTCCTCCGTGGGACAGCTGGCAGTTTCGAACTGCTGACCTTGCGGTTCGAAGCCCGAGTCATAACCACTATGCTACCAGAGCTCCACCTAATGTCAGCAGTGATAGCCTTCATTCCACATCCTCTTCTGAATCCAGCTTGAAGTTCTGGTAGAGTTCTTTAATTTCATCATCACTGGCTTTAGTAGTTGGTGAGTTAATTTGAATAATAGTGGTATTAGCTAGTCTTCCTTGTAGGTGTGTGGATATCATCCTATTACAGATAGCATTATGCTTTAAGACAGATCTTGAAATATTTTTTGGAAATGATGTGAAGCCATTCCTCTTCAATTTATTGATCCCAGTATAGTAAATTATATGGTTGTCCAATTCAACATGGCCAATATCAGCTCATTTCAACTCATTAATGGCTAGGCTCTTGATCTTTGCATGTCCCATTTAATTTTTGACAAGTTCTAATTTTCCTAAATTCATAATTCATATATTCCATGATTATTCTGATTATGAATGGATATTTGCAGCTGTTCCTTCCCATTTTGAGTTGTGACACATCAGCAAATGAAGATCTCGAAAACTTTGCTTCATTCATGCCATTAAAGTCAACGTTACAGTGAGGAGGTAGCTCTTTCCTTTCTCAGTCATATTTTAAATAAATTTCTATTTAAGTTGCTCTTCTTCCAGCACTTTATCTGACAATGTTTGACTGCTATCCATAAGGTTTTCAGAGGCTGTGTGGCACTATGGGTTAATACGTTAGACTGCAAAGTCAGTTTGAACCGCAAGGTCAGTGGTTCAAGCTCAATGGCCATTCCTCAGAAACCCTATAGAGGGTCACTATGGGTCAGAATCAACTCGACTGAACTTAACAACAACAGTAACAACAATCATTCAGAAGTGACCCACTTCTCCTTCTTCCTAGTCTGTCTTAGTCTGGAAGTTCCGATGAAACCTGCCACTATGGGCAATCTTGCTGTTATTTAAAATACCATGGCATAGCTTCCAGCAACTCAGCAACACACAAGTACCGCAGTGTGACAAACTAGCAGACGAGTGGTTAACTTTAAATATTACTGAATATGCAAAATGTACTTTTTTTTCTCCCAGCTTAAATGTTGTTGTTGTTGTTGTTATGTGCCATGGAGTCAGTTCTGACTCACAGTGACCCTGTACAGGGTTTCTGAGGCTGTAAATCTTTATGGGAGCAGAAAGCCTCATCTTTCTCCCACGGAACAGCTTGTAGTTTTGAACTGCTGACCATGAGATTAGCAGCCCAATTTGTAACCACTATGCCAGTTTCTATAAAAAGGGCTTATTTCTTCCAGATGAAGTGTTTTTAGCCACAGAAAGAAAAGCATGCATCTAGTGGGGAAATAACAAAGGAAGTGAAGAGAAAAATACAGATGACCCTTAAACAGTTTCAAAATCCTTGAATTCTCACAGAAAAAGAAATGTAAATTAAACTACACCGATTTACACTTTCCATCCAGGAAGAAGGCAAAGATCAGATGCCATCATTCATTGCTGGTGGGCATGTGAATTGATACAGTATCTATGGCCGAGAGTTGGGGCAAAGGGGACAGGTTGACAACATATATCAACATTACAAATATCCCTGGCAGCTCATGCGTGTTTAAAATCCCCATCCCTGCTCACCAAAGGATGCAGAACATTGTCTTTGTGAACTGTGTTCTACCGATTGACCATGGTGTCCCCGGAGACTATGGACCTGCTCATCAGACCAGCCTTCTGTTTGCAGCTCTTGGTCTCACCCAGCTCATCAAGGCCAGGGAAAGATCAGACCAGAGGTCAGGTGTCTCCTGGAGTGCTGTGTGGGATGAGCAAGCTCAATAGTTCATAAGCAAGCTCAATGTTTCCCTTAGATAAGGACCCTGCTGGAGTGAGCAAAGATACTCTACTGTCCCAAGAAAAATGTGCATCCCCAAGTGTGCAGAATGGACAGGGACCTCTTGTACAAATGTGATATCACACACAGCTCTGCTCTGCTCAAGTTCCTACCATCCAATGACTACCCTATACCCCATGGCAGCAAGAGAATGGTTGTTATGAGTCAGCTCCAGGGAGGGATGGTGTGATGGTTAATGTTATGTGTCAGCCTGGCTGGGTCATGATTCTCAGTGGCTTGGCAGGAATGATATAGTCATCCCCCACAGTGAGATTTGCTATCAGCAGTCAATCAGTTGAAAGGGAATTTTCTTGGGAATGTGGCCTGCTTCCAGTAGATATGGACATTCAAGCAGTGCTCTCTTGCTTTTTGTTGGATCTGGATCCTAGATCCAGCTCATTATCATCTGACTTCCAGTTCTTTGGATGTGAGCCTGAACCAGAAGCCTGCTGTATTGCCAATTCTGGGAGTCGTTAGCTTCTATAGCCTATGAGTCAGCAGCCTGCCATCTTAACTGCCAGCTTTGGATTCAATTGCTTCTGCAACCAGTGGTCTGCCATCTGACCTGCTGGTCTTGGGTTCATCAGTCCTTGCAGCTACATGAGCCAGGAGAAACCTTCAGTTGACAACTGACCCACGAACTTTGCACTTACCAACCTCTATAGCATAGTGGTTACGAATTGGGCTGTGAACTGCAAGGTCAGCAGTTTGAAACTACCAGCGGTTCTGCAGGAAAAAGATGAGGCGTTCTGCTCCGGTAAAGATTTACAGCCTCGGAAACTCTGTACAGGGTCGCTATGAGTCGGAACCGACTTCACGGCACTTAACAACAAAACAATAACCACATGAGCCACTTTTTTTCTTTTACATTTTATGTATTTACTTTATTATTCAAGGCAATCTTCAAAAACATTTCTGAATATAATAATTCGCCATTATAGAGGCAGTGTTAATAGAGAAAATAAAATTATTATGATGAAATAAGAGGTGAGATTTTTGTTATTAAACATGTCATAACAACACAGAAGATGCTGCAGGTGTAACCTGACCTTCATATTTCAAATGAAAATAATATGTAATCTTTTTTTCTTATATTTTTATGTTTTTGTCTAGTTTTTTTTTTTTTTATGTTTTTATTGTGAATTATGTGATAGCTTAGATGGGAGAACATAAGCTTTACATTCATCCTATTGTATTTCATTTCACTGCAATGATTACAATCCAATCAATGCATCATCACATAGCTGAAGCCTACCTCCAGCCACCAGCACACAGCCCCTCTCCCTCCCTTGAGTCCAGAGTCCCCAGATGCTCCATCTCTCCATGTCATCGTCTCTGCCTCCATTCTGGTGTCACTGTTTCTCTTCGCTCTTCTCCCTTGATGGTCCCAGGGACCTCTACTACTGGACTGCAAAGTCAATCACTCCCCTCCTTTTGCTACAAAATGTCTACCTTTACATTTCCAACTCTCAGTCCTGATACCAATTATTCACTATTGAACCACAAGAGTCTTATCCCCATCTCCTGCCCCATCCAGGCAGATTGGAAACCACTCAGTGGAGATTCTACCTTCTTCTGCACTCTCTGGAACCAGGCTCCCTCTTGAAAGCTTGTAAGCCAGTCATTTCTTGCCTTTGGAGCCCCCCCTTTGGGTAGCCAATGTCTAAGTTGCCCATCTCTGTCAACCCTGCATACCGAGGGGGTGGGAATGATCCTCACTGTAAAAATTTGTTCTCAATTTTGAGATACTACATCCACAAGTATAAGTCAAGTTCATCAAATTGTAGCAGATTACTCTTTTTTTCCTCTTCTAGTTGAGTTCTGATCATTTAGCCATTGAAGCCAGGTCAAGTGGGTATTATCTGCAAATATGGATGTTCTTGTGCCTCTCCCCTCACTTCATATCAGCTGGACGCTTCACTCTCTGCTCTAGTCCTCTGTGGCCAAGTCCCTGTCTCCGGGACCAGGCGTGACTAGGTCTGGCCAACCAGGTCTCAACTCAGGTTCACAGAAGTCTATTGAATGTGGCTGGACTTAGTTCACAACTTCATTGCTGTCCTCCCCCCCCCCCCAGGCACTTTCCCATATCAGTGACCAACATGGTCACCAGCCATACCACATGCCTACTTGTGTATTCCCTTTGAGTCTTAATCTTGGAAGGGGGTTTGCCCTGAGAGGACCCGACCACTTGCCTTGATGGCTCCCAGGCAAACAACTTGCTTGTTCTGGTAGTAGTCAATCAGACTGCCATTTTTGTTTTTTTATTTTTCTTGCCGGTCTTTCTTTCAAGAAATATCTTCTGTTCTTCTAGCCACTCTAGGCTGGTCTGCTTGTACTTTCCAGTGGAAATTTCCCACCTCAGAAGATTCTGGATGGGGTTCAGGATTCCACCTATGGTTTTATGCAATACAAAGGCTCCGCAGGAAGCCTCCTTCACTGGGCAAATTGTAGCCCCATTTTTGGTATTCCAATTAGTTATAGGCTGAAGATGTACTTACAAGCTTTTTAGAGTGATGTTTCTGGCTATTCCTTTCTTTCCCCAACAAGTGTCTATTTTACAATGGTAGGCAAGGGAAACCAAGATTCAAAAGACAGCCAAGCATCTTAACATTATTTCCCTTCTTTTACCCATTGAAACCATGTCTCAATCCTTGTATCCCAGAGCCCTGTTGTTCCAAGATTGTGCATACATCATTATTTACCTCTGCCCCACTTAGTCCATGCAAACCTGTCTAACAGTTCTCCCATCCACCTTGTCCTTCTATTCCCCTCCCCCTTTTTATGTATTGCCTGCTCCTCCCCAGTACCCAAGCTATCGTGTGTCTAGTCCCTACTCTGTGCTCCGCCTTCCCCTCCCTCCCCTCAACCCACCCCATACATCCCAGTAACCAGCAAAGAATTTTCCCCCCTTTTAGTGTGGGGTCCTTTTCTTAATCTTTTACAATAATGGTCCTATGCAGTATTTCTCCATTTTGTGACTAATTTCACTCAACATAATGTCCTAAAGGTTCACCCATGTTATGCAGTGGCTTGCAGCTTCCTTGTTATTCTTCAAGGTAGCATAACATGCCATTGTGTACATGTACCACAGTTTGTTTATCCATTCTTCCATTGATGGGCACTCAGGCTGTCTCCATCTTTTTGCTATTGTAAATAGTGCTGTTATGAACATTGGTGTGCATATATCTACTCATGTAACAACTCGTATTTCTTGTGGGTCAATATCAGGTAGAAGAATTGCTGAATCATAAGGTATTTCTATTTCCAACCTTCTGCCAAAGTGCCATATTGCTTTCCAGAGTGGTTGGACCATTCTGCAACCCCACCAGTAACGTAGAAGCATCCCAGTCTCTCTGCATCCTCGCCAGCATTTATTGTCCTCTACTTTTTTTCTCTTTGCTGTTATTGTTGGTGTCAGATGATATCTCATTGTTGTTTAGATTTGCATTTCTCTAATGGCTAGTTATCGTGAACATTTCTTCATATGTTTGTTGGCTGCCTGGATCTCCTCCTTGGTGAAGTTCCTGTTCATGTCCTGTGCCCATTTTTTAATTGGGTATTTGTCTTTTTCTTGCAGAGGTGTTGTAGTTTCCTGTATATTTTAGAAATGAATCCCCTGTCCAATGTGTCATTGCAAAATATTTATTCCCATTCTGTGGTCTCCCTTTTTACTCTTCTGGTGAAGTCTTTTGATGCATATAAGTTTTTAATTTTTAGTATGTCCGAATCATCAATTTTGTCTACTTTTGTTTAATTTTCAAGATGTTTGGTAGTCTGTGTATGCTCTGTATTATAACCCTCACATTTGTCCCTATTTTTTCATTGATGGCCTTTATAATTCTGAGGTTCACATTTAGGCCTTTAATCCATGCTGAGTTGGTTTTTGTATAAGGTGAGAAGTAAAGCTCTTGTTTCAATCTTTTGCATATTGCTTTCCAGTTCTGCAAGCACCATCTGTTAAAGAGACTTTCTCCTCCCATGCAATATACTTAGGCACTTTGTCAAAAATCAGTTGGTTGTATGTGGATGAGTTAATTTCTGTATTCTCAATTCTGTTCCATTGATGAATGTATCTTTCATTGTACCAGTACCAGGCTGTTTTGGCCACTGTAGCTGTATAGAAATTTTTGAAATCAGGGAGTGAGATGTTTCCAACCTTATTCTTCTTCTTAAGCAGTGCTTTGCTTATCCTGGGTCTCTTTCCTTTCCATATAAAGTTTGTAATTGTTTTTTCTATAATCTCTTTTTAAATGAGGAAACAAATATACATCATTTTCCTTCCAGTACATGAAAAAGCAATAACAGACAAAAAAAAATAAGAAGAAAGCAATTTCCTTTTTTACCCTCTTTTTTGCTTCATTTTCCTATTAACTGCTTTTCCTGTTACTCGTTAATATTTGTCTGCACTTTACCCAGTGAATAATTCTTTGAAACATGAGCCATTTCTTTGAGATAAATCTCTCTACATATACGCATATATGTGTCACCGGTTTTGATTTTCTGAAAAACCTGGCCAAAGGCAGATGTGACCTGTCTGGAGGTGCAATGAAGAATGTTAGAGAAGAAGGTATCCCTAATTCTACCATGCCCAGTCCCTAAACACCCCATGTGGACAGTACAGTCACAGAGCAATAGGACAGTAATGGTGGTCCCTGGTCACAGAGGCATGGCGACTGGAGTCTTGAGAAAGCTATGAGAAAAGGTTCTAGGGTCTCTTTTATCCCTACTATCCTCCTAATCTGATTGCTGAGACCACTAGTTGGAAAAAGTACCACATGCCTGATCTTTCTAGAACACATAATGTGGCTCTAGGGCACTGTGGCAGTTCTGCACAGAACATGTTTACAAATGGGGATCCTGTACTGAAGGGTGTACCTCAGGAGGCACTTTGGAAACAGACAGCTCATGGACAAGTGTGACTCTCAACGTCTACAAGATACAGGTCTATAGGGACTTTCACTCACCATTGCAGTGTGGTGGTTACGTACCGTCGAATTACCATTAGTGTGGCATTTTTTCTTGTTGCCTAAGAACAAATTAATAAAGAAACCACAATGAGATATCACTTCACACCCCCATTGTTAGTTGTCATCAAGTCATTTCTGATGTGCAGCATGTGCAGCAAAATAAAGCGCTGCTCAGTCCTTTGTCTTCTTAACAATCATTGATGCACTCAAATCTGTAGTTGGGACCTCTCTGTATATGACATGCCTTCCAATCTGAGGGCTCATCTTCCAGCACAAGTCAATTCTGACTCATGGTGACTCAATGGGACAGAGTAGAACTACCCCATAGAGGTCCTAGGCTGTAATCTTTACAGGAGCAGACTGCTGCATCTAGCAGGAGCTGCTAGAGGATATGAACAACTGACCTTTCAGTTAACAACTGAGTGCTTAACCATTGTGCCACCAAGACTTTTTTTTCTGGCACTATATCTGACAATATTCTGTTGAGATCCTTAGGGCTTACATTGTCTAATTTAAAAAACAACAACAACAACACTTTTATTGTGAATTGAGTGAAGGTTTACAGACAAGATTATCAGTTTCACATTCAACAAATCATACACTATGTTTCATCTCAATGATTGCAATCCCCTCCATATAACAACAGTTATCCCACTTCCTGCCTGTGGTTCCTGTTTCCGTGCCATCCACCTTCCTGTCCCTTCTCAACTTTGTCCTTAGCTAAATGTTGCCCTTTTGATTTTGACCATTCCATGGTGAGCATCTGCATATCTCAGGTCATTAATGAGTCTTCCTCCAATCCTGATGCCACGCTTTTCTTCATATTTCTTCATATAACCCAGCTTCTTGGATTATTTGCTCAGCATACAGGTTGAATAAGTATGATACAACCTTGCTTGCTGAAAGTCAAGAGGACTTAAATCATTTACTTATGAAGATCAAAGAGCACAGCCTTTGATATGGATTACATCTCAAGGTAAAGAAAACAAAAATCCTCACCACTAGACAAAAAAACAACATTCTTGTCAATGGAGAAAGGATTGAAGTTGTCAAGGACTTCATTCTTCTTGGATCAACTATCAATACTCACGGAAGCAGCAGTCAAGAAATCAAACGACGTATTGCATTAGGCAAATCGGCTGCACAAGACCTTTTTAGAGTGTTGAAGAGCAAGGATGTCAGCTTGAGGACTAAGGTGTGCCTGACCCAAGACATGGTATTTTCAATAACCTCATATGCATGCAAAAGCTGGACAGTGACTAAGGAAGACCATAGAAGAATTGATGCTTTTGATTTATAGTGTTGGAGGAGAATACTAAAAGTGTCATGGGCTGCCAAAAGAACCAATAGATCCATTTTGGAAGAAGTGCAGCCAGAGTGCTCCTTAGAGGCCAAGATGGCCAAACTTTGTCTCTCATACTTTGGACATATTGTCAGGAGGGACCAGTCGCT
Organism: Chrysochloris asiatica; assembly: GCF_000296735.1. Taxonomy (NCBI): domain Eukaryota; kingdom Metazoa; phylum Chordata; class Mammalia; order Afrosoricida; family Chrysochloridae; genus Chrysochloris; species Chrysochloris asiatica. Next base: position 2,324,706 of record NW_006408858.1, on the reverse strand, counting down.
GGAGGTGGATATCATGTTTGATAAGGTGGAGGGTCAGAGAAAAACAGGAAGACCCCCAACGAGATGGACTGGCCAAGTATTAGCATCGATGGACTCAAGCGTGGTAACAGTAGTGAGGTTGGCTCAGGATAGGGCAGTGTTTCGTTCTGCTGTGCATAAAGTTGCTATGGGTCGGTACCGACTCAATGGCACCTAACAACAACAACAATGGTGAGCATACCTCACTAGTGTTGTTGTCCCCACTATATGCATATCTATTGCTTGGCTGAAAACTGGACCATGATGGCAAGTTCCTTTCCAATCCTGAAGAGCAGTTGAAAGCCGTAATCTCTTTTGACTAGCAAGCCCAGTGTTTTTTTTAATTTTGAGTTTTGTTCTACATTTTCTGTCACTCTATCCAGAACCTTCTAATGTGATCCCTTTCAGAGCAGTTAGTAGTGGTGGCCATGCACCATCTAGTTCTTCTGGTCTCAGAGTTCTGGAGACTGATGTTCATGTGACCCATTAGTCCATTGGATTAGTTGATTCCAAGCCTTTTTCAATTCTCATCATTCCTTCTTGCACACATGGAGAGACCAATAGCTGATGGTTGCTCATGAGCGTTCCAGATCTTTGGCTAATTTTTGGCAGTATAGCAACAGGCCTTTCTTCCTAGTCTGGAAACTGCTGAAACTTGTCCACAGTGAATGCCTTAGTACCTTAATTCTGAAGGCAAACTACAGCTTAAAGTCAGCGTTATGGCCTCAACACAACTTCAGGCACCACCTTGAGTATTCAACACATTTTAGGTATGCCTGTCTATGTGACAATTCCAAAGGAGCAGAGAGGGAGATTTTACACTTAGGAAAGGTGAAACTTCACAGATGCTCCCCAAAAGGGCCTAAGAAATGTAGCCTAGGAATCGCCTGCTCTTGGCAAAGATGTGTCAGCAAAGGGCAATTATCTCTGATCTCCTTTCCTTTATTCTAGCTGTTGGACCCATGAAAACCCCCAATTAGTGTTTCTGCAACCTTATGTCTCGATCTATTGAAAAACAATCAGGACAAGCCAATGGTTTTTAGAATAACTTTTAGAAGAAAGAGGGACCAGTCCCTGGAGAAGGACTTCATACTTAGTAAAGTGGAAGGTCAGCGAAAAAGAGGAAGACCCCCAATGAGATGGATTAACACAGCAGCAGCAAGAATGGGTTCAAACATAGCAATCGTGAGGAAGGCACAATCGTGGGTAGTGTTTCATTTGGTTGTGCATAGGGTTGCTATGAGCTGGTCCCTAACAACAACAACATGGAAGAAAGTAGATTTTCTTGACTTTTACTTTTATATATACTATTGGATTTGTAATGATCTTCTGACTCAGGCAGAGATGGTTCGGCTGGCTGCATAACTTTTGTCTCCCACTCTCTGTTTTCTCTTTGCTGTACAGGCCAAATAAAATCTCTTTTTCACTACTTTTTCTTTGTGGTATTCTTTTCCTAGGACAGGGTGACCCAGCTGGTATTTAAAATGGCAGGAGCATAACTTCCTACATTATACCAACACTGTATGCCAAACAGACAGATGGAGGTGGTCACCTTATATATAAATTGTGGTTGTTGTTGTTGTTAAGTGCTATCAAATCAGTTCCAACTCCTAGCAACCTTGTCTGGGATTTCCGAGGAGCAACTCGTAAACTTGAATGGTTGGCCTTGAGGTTCTAGCTATCCTTGCAGTCCAGCCCATTAACCCACAGCAGCACAGCAGATGAAAGATCATAAATGTTGGCAAATATGTGGAAAGATTGGAACACTGGTGCACTGCTGGTAAGAATGTAAAATTGTGCTGAGGAAAAGTTTGGGGATTCTCAAAAAAGTTAAACATGATAAAGTAACAAAGAGGAAATGAGAACCAGGAATCAAAGGAGAAGAAGGAATGTGTGACTAATTGTTTTCATGAACAATTCCCTCCTATGCCATGAGACCAGAAAAACTGCATACTGTTCAGCTATGATTACTGAACATTTTGATCAAAGATTCTATTAAAAAATCCTGATCAAGAGAGGGAACGTGAAGAACAAATGTCAAATTCTCATGGACTCTAGACTCCCTGGAGCCATGGAGGATAGATGAATCCCTGAAGCTATTGTCCTGATATAACATTTAAACCTTAAACCAAAAATATCTCCCAATGTCTTCTAAAAGCAAATATAGATTAACGATCAAAAATGTTCTGCCTGGAGCATTATGCTCCTTTAAGAACTATCTATACAGGACCAACAACAACAGAAGATCAGATGGAAGCTTATGGGGCAATGATTTCATGGTAAAGGGGCAGTAACAATTCAGAAAAGGAGAAGGAGAATGGTTGCACAGTAAATGTCATTGACTTGTTATTATTGGTAGGTGTCATCAAGTTGGTTCTGACTCACAGCAACATTACCTCACCACAGAACAAAACACTGCCTGCTCTTGCTTCATCCTCACAATTATTGTTATGCTTGAGTCTATTGCTGCGGCTAAGGTGCCAATCAATCTCATTGGGGGTCTTCCTCTTTTTTGCTGACCCTCCACTTTACCAAGCATGATGTCCTTCTCCAGGAATTGGTCACTTCTGATATCACGTCCAAGGTATAAGGCACGAGTTTTCCTCCAGCTTTTTGGGTGCTGGCTACCCCTGGGCTAGGGCTCGCAGTCCGCTGAGCCTGAGGAGGCGTGGACAGCGGCTCCCGCACTCAGACGGGTCCCCTCCCACCCACTGTGCCCTGTGCTTCAGCGGCCTGCAGTGGCTTCCCCGCAATGATGGCGAGAGACGGAGCTGTAGGTAAAACTTGCCTATTGATCTGCTTCACAATCAATGCATTCCCTGTAGAATACATCCCCACTGTCTTTGACAACTACTCTACTAATGTTACGGTAGATGGTAAACCCATAAATCTGGGCTTATGGGATACAACTGGACAAGACGATCACGACCAATTATGCCCCGTCTTCTAGGAGCTCTGGTAGTGTAGTGGTTACGAATAGGGCTGCTAACCTCAAGGTCTGCAGTTCGAAACTACCAGCGGTTCCGCGGGAGAAAGATGAGGCATTCTGCTCCCGTAAAGATTTACAGCCTCGGAAACCCTGTACAGGGTCACTATGAGTCGGAACCGACTCCACAGTACTTAACAACCACAACAACCTATCTGTAAACAGACGAGTTCTTAATTTGCTTTTCCCTGGTGAGTCCTGCATCATTTGAAAATATCCCGGCAAAGTGGTTCCCTGAGGTGCGCCAGCCACCATTTTCCCAACATTCCCATCTTCCTCGTGGGAACAAAGCTGGATCTGAGGGATGATAAAGACACAATTGAGAAGCTGAAAGATAAGATGCTAACTCCTATCACATATCCCTAAGGCTGTCAAACACCTAGAGGGCTCTGCACTCAAGCAGTGATGAAGCCATCAGAGCCGTCCTCTGCCCACCCCCTGTCAAGAAGAGAAGAGAAAAGGCCTGCTGTTGTAAAAGAGCACAGGCCGTCGTTCTACCCACCCACCCACCACCCCACCCACACCCCACCCACACCCCACCCCACCCTTTGTACGCTTTGCACTCAATGCCAAGTTTTTGCTACAGAGTAGTTTTTCTATAAAACCACTTTGAACCAATCAGTCGTTTCAAGGTTTGGTTGACTATAAGAGTCTGAACTTTCACATTTGATAAAATTTAGCTGGAAAACAAACGTTTAATATTAAAGCCTTATTTTTCCAAAGCTCTGATTCTTCCTCAGATTAAGAGTTGCCAAAATACCCTGTGAATTAAGTTGCATTGTTGTGCTATGAACACTAAGCACTAAATTGGAAGACCTTTGTCTTTAAAGAACTGTAGCTTCTGATGTCGGGAAATGTAGACACTTCCTAACTGGTTCTCAGACCTGTTGTAAACCAGTACACACAGCCTCCTTAATGAACCGTTGCCACCTAAGCACCCAGTAATTGATCAGCTGACATTCACGATGTAACCTTGTATTGTATGTGTGAATGGAGTTGGTCTTAACACTCAAACCTTTGGATCAATTGTTTTGATTTTTTGTAGTGCAATTTTTAAAAAACCATTCATTTGTTAGCTTTTGCTGAGATTTTGAACAGAGACCTTGTCTGCTCATTCCCTTGTGAAGTATTCTGCTGGGTGGAGGGTGGGGAACACGTGATGTTTTCAAAGACAGTATTTTGACAAAATTTGAAGTGGCGATTGATTGACACTACGTTGTACACAGAATGGTGAAACTGAATAAAAATGTCACTGGTAAAAAAAACAAGCAACAAAAAACCAAAGTATAAGGCACAAAGTCTCACCATCCTGGCTTGTTGGTTTCATCTTGTGGCACTATAGCTGACAATATTCTGCTATTATTCATAAACTTTTCAGTGGCTAAACACTCAGAAGTAGTCCGCCTCTCCTTCTTCCTATCTATCTTAATCTGGAAACTCAGCTGAAACCTGTGCATGATGGGTAACCCTGCTGGCATTTAAAATACCAGTGGCATAGCTTCCAACATCACAGCCGCACACAAGCCACCACAGTGTGACAAAATGACAGACTAGCAGTGGTGTCACTGGACGGTACCTGTAAAAACTATTGAATTGGTAGATATTTTGCTATGTAGATTCTCAACAACAGCAAAGTAGATCTTTTTAATTAAAAAAGATTAAGCACAAAATTTCCTATATATCAGCATTTCTGCTCTTGGGTATAGACTCAAAATAATTGAAATTGGATATTCAGAGATATATTGTTGTTGTTAAGTGCCATCAAGTCAGTTCTAACTCATATTAACCCTGTATGGATTTCTGAGGAGTGGCTGGTGGGTTTGAATCGCGATCTTGTGATTTACACAAACGTAAGTTGATAGCATTATTCACAAGAGTGAATAAAAGTAGAAGCAGTTCAGATATCCATCAAAAAATGAATGAATAAACAAAACTACACATGCAATGGATTATTAGTATTCTGCAATAAAAAGGAAGAATTTTGCTAAATTAAAGACATTATGCTAAGTAAAATAAACCAATCACAAAAGCACAAATATTGTATGATTGCATTTATATGAGTGTCTTAGTTGCTCAGTGCTGATGTAATAGAAATACCACAATGGATGACTTTAACAAGCAGAAATGTAGTCTCTGTATCTAGGAGGCTAGAAATCTGAATTCAGAAGGCTGGCTTTGGTATCCTTTCAGCATCTGTCAGCACAGCATTCCTAGGAGATCTCCATGTGTCTTGGCATCCATCTTTTCCTGGATCTAGGAGCTTCACAGTGCAGGGACCCCAGGTCCAAAGGACGCACTCCACTCCTGGCTCTTCTTTCTGGGTGGTTTCTCTGCTCACTTCTCTCTCCTTTTATCTCTTAAGATAGAGTGTTGCAGATCATGCTCTAAGGAAACTTGCTTTCCCTTAACAGACTGCCACAGCAGATCTCATCATAGAAGTGATTACATTATATTAGATCGCATCATGTGGGGGATTGTTGTAGTTGTGAAGTGCTGTGGAGGCTGCTCTAACTCATAGCCACCTTGTATAGGGTTTCCGAGGAGTGGCTGGTGACCTTGAACAGCCAATGTTGCAGTTCAGACCGACCTTGTGGTCCAGTGCTTATCCTACAGTGCCAGGGATTGTTGTTGCTGTTGTTACGTGCCGTCAAGTTGGTTCCGATCCATAGTGTTCCCGAGGAGCAGCAGCTGGTGAACTTGAACCTCCGACCTTGCAGTTTAAATGGCTTTGCAGTCTGGCGCATTAACCCACAGCGCCATGCCAGGGATTACTATGTCTTAACTACCAAACCACTGAGAATCCTGGCCCAGGAAAGTTGACACCAAAGTTTAGCAACCAAAATGAGATGTTTAGAACAGGAAAATTCATAAAGACACAAAGGGGTGTACATACCTTAAAGCAAATAACACTTTGAGATCAAAAGGGCAGCATTGGCCCACAGGCAAAGTTCAGAAGGGTTAGGAAAGAAGGAGGAATGGAAACAGCAAACACACAGAGGAAGTGGGATGAGGGATGTTGCTTTGTAGGGATGGCAATTAACAACATGAAATAAAATGTTTAATGCATATGAATTGTTGAGTGGAAAACTGATCTTCTCTGTAAACCTTTATCCAATTCAAAATAGAGGGTTAAAAGGAAAAACGTAGTACAGAAGTTACCAGAGGCTGTGAGAGGTGGAGTTATTGTTTCATGCAAATAGAGTTTCTATTTGGGATGACTAATACGTAGTGGTTATATACAACATGGTATTTAACATCACTGAATTGTTCTCCTAAAAATGGCTAAAATGGTACATTTTACATTATGTATCTTTGACCACAATAATAATCTGAATCAAGGAGAAGAAAATTCAACATCTTCATTCTTGTTCCTTTGACTGAGTAACCAGTGATTGACCCTGCTGTCACTAGCTGAGGAACCGGTGCATGTCATTAATGAGGCCTTACTGCCCTCTAGTGGTGAGAGGACCCCAGTCATAGGTGAGAGTCATAACATGTTCACCTGTCAAGAGGTGTGTTGGCAAAAATGTGTTTTAGTATATAAATGACTTTTTTTTTAGAGAGACCTGGTGTCACAGTGAGTTAAGCATTGGACTGCTAACCGACCTACCCACCACTCCACAAGAGAAAGATGAGGGAGTCTGCTTCTGTAAAGACTTACAGCCTTGAAAATCCTAGAGAGCAGGTCTACACTGTCCTATAGGGTCATGAGTCGGAATAGACTTAACAGCAGTGAATTTAAAAAATAATAATAGGTTTCTTCCAAGTTGATTCTAGCTCATGGAACTCCTTGTGCATCATTATAGAACTGTGCTCCACGGGGTTTTCAAAGGCTGGTCTTTTGCCAGGCCTTTCTTCCAAGGCACCTTTGGGTAGATTTGAACCTCCAACCTTTGGGTTTACAGCCACATTAACTGTTGTGCCACCCAGATGTATTCTGCATCATGTGATACGACTTTCACATGAATTTAGCTCTTATATCCTAGCACTCATACTTGGATTATTACAGACTACTGACAATGTTGTTGTTGTTAGGTGCCATTGAGTCATAAGGACCCTATGCACAACAGAATGAAACACAGCCTGGCCTGTGACAACTTCACAATTGTTGCTACGCCTGGACCCATTGCTGCTGCCACTGTGCCAATCCATCTTGTTGGGGGTCTTCCTCTTTTTCTTCAACCCTCCACTGTATCAAACATGATTTTCTTCTCCAGTGACTAGTGATAATATGTCTGAAGTATAAGAGATGAAGTCTGGCTATCCTGGCTTCCAAGGAGCATTCTGGCTGTACTTCTTCCAACACAGATTGGGTTGTTCTTTTGGTAGTCCATGGTACTTTTAATATTCTACTCCAACACCATAACTCAAATGCATCAATTTAAAAAATAGTCTTCCGTATTCACTGTCCAAATTTCAATGCATACGAGGTTATTGAAAATACCATGGATTGGATCAGGCACACGTTAGTCCTCAAACTGACATCTTTGCTCTTGAACACTTTAAAGAGGTCTTGTGCAGCAGATTTGCCTAATGCTGATCCAAGCAAACTGCCAATTGTTTTTATTGTTGTTGTTGTTAAGTGCCTTCAAGTCGGGTTCTGACCCATAGCAACCCTGTATAGGGTTTCCAGCAAGCAGCTGATGAACATGATCCACAGGCCTCCCAGTTCAAAGTGGATAATGCATTAACCAACAGTGCCACACCAGGACTTCCTGACAATTGTTGTTGTTGTTAAGTGCCATTGAGTCGGTTCCAACACATAGCTACCCTGTATAGGGTTTCCTAGGAGCAGCTGGTGAACTTGAACAGCCGACCTTACGATTCTAACAAACTTTGCAGTCCAGCACATTAACCTACAGCGCCACACCTGGTCTCTTACCATGTTGCAAACATTGTGCTGAGCAGTTTTCCTGTAATCTCATCTAGATGTCTTTATTCCTTGAATTCTATAAAAACAAAAAGCTCATCCAGGGCAGAGAAACCAAAAGCCCATGGATAATATCTGCAACTCAATTAGGTGAAAAGGTATCTTCACAGATCCCTAAATATGAGTGAGAAGGGCAGACCATTAAACAGTTTGAGACTGGTGTAGTGTTGGCATCCATGTGAGGAGCAGAGAGACGGGAAGAAGCATGTAATGAACTTGCTCCAAAGAGCAGGGATAAGGGTGAGGACTCGATTGAGAGCTGAAGGGAATGGGAAAAGTTTACATCCTGTAAGTCAGGACTAACAGGGTCTGCCCACAGCCAGTGGGACCTGTGACCTCTCCGAAGGGTGCCAAGGACATGACCCTACTGTGCAGAAAAACAGGAGGAAGAAACCCCAAATGAAGCAGGGCAAGAACAAGAGGACAGAGCAAGAAGTTCCAGATGGCTAGGGCTAGGAGTAGAGACCGGAGAAGCCAGAAGCACAGGGCATGCGCCAGTATTTGACATCCACAGTAAGAGGAGCTTCCAGACGCCAAAATTACAAGCAACAAAAAAACAAGATAGAGAACACGGACTTCATCAAAATGAAAAGCATTTACACATTGCAGGACTTTGTCAATAAAGTGAAGAGACAAGTTA